>NC_134282.1:22433859-22746294 GCF_949628215.1 Phalacrocorax aristotelis | reverse complement strand
ATTAATGAAAAAATTAAATAATATTTTTTTTACTCTACAATACGGTAGGTACCTTTGTTAAAAATACTCAGGATCCTGGATGACTCGTGGATGAGTTAGAAATCATGAATGCTTTTATCACCTTGATGGAAGAGAGCGATAACCAAGCTGACAAGTGTTTGGCTGTGGTATTGCAATGCCTTGTTCCTCACCCAGTTTTATCTTCACACCACGTTGCCAAGCTCTTGGCCCCATTGTTGATTTCGGCAAAATGCTGTCACAGGCCACTGAATGGCAAGACAGAAAAGAACATTCTTTCCACTCCTTGTTTCTTTTTGTGTCTTTCCCTGTCATTCCTCTAAGCCCGTGTCAGTTCCCAGTTGCACCATCTGTACTAATGGTATAGATGGTCCTACACAGAAAGTCTATCTGTTTTATTTTTCTACTACCTACATAAACGTGATAAGGGGCATATAGAGATACTTGAATGTCTTACTGGGTCCTCAAGTCCTTATACAAAACACTGAAGCAGTCCCTTGGTCTTACTTGGTTACTAGGTAGACTCAGATTATGAACTGTTTAAGGGTGGCACTTCTAATTGTTCTCATTGATTCTGAATTGCGTTACTTGAAAATAAACCCTTAGATCCTTATACTGAGATCCTTATACTGCTCAGTCTTCATTCACATTTTCTGCTTCAGAGTTCAGGTTAACACATTAAAATTTAGGTGAAATACGTAACCAAATGGTAGGAACGAGCAGCTTTTCCAGGGAGAGCAGACTCTTTCCCTAGCTGGAAAGTAGATTCACCACTGAGACTTGTCAGTATTGTTAAACATTTCAGATCTCCCGGTTCTATTGCAGCTCTCAGACTGTGTCCCTTGCTATGATGTCTAAGCCTCATCATTCTGTGGCAAGCAATCAGTTTCTAGGAAATTATTATAAAGTCCTAGAAAGAAAAATATTGTCATTTTGTGTTCATTTTTTAATTGAAAACAAACTCAAAACTAGTCGGTGCTGAAGGTAATGTAGTACAAAAATGCCACATTTCATTCATTTCCTACTGATTTATAGAAGACTGTTCAGTGAGGATATTACTGTGTGAGCTAATGTTTCTTTGGTTTTAAAAACTTTCTGCAACTTGTTACTTTTTGCAGCAATTTTGAGTGCCATCTAGTATTTATCTAGAATGTTATGAAAGCAGAGATAACACTTTTCCCCAGAAACTGTATGTATGATTTATTCTGAGAAGTAATATTAAATTATCTCTCTGGAAGTGAGATAATAGTGCTTTTAAAAACTTCTGTCTGGGAAGGATCATCAATGCAAGAGAATGACGTGACCAATAACAGAATGCATCCCCCAATGCTAAGCGTACCCCTTGGCTCAACGTTGCACTTCGGCCTGCGCGTGCTTTAGACCTCTCTGTGACACAGTCTTCCTGCTTGCCTTTCCTCTGAGGGTCTGCTGGAAGTGTTGTACTTTAACTGTGGTTTAAAATGGCAATCCACTAGAAAATGGCCTCTGGGAAAGACCTGAAAATGGTGATCCTAATGACACCTGTCCCTCAGAGCAAGTAGCTGGCTGATAGCTCCTACATGGAAAGGACTGGAATAAGCAAGCTGGTGCCAGCACAGGTCCATCAAAACATGCCCAAATACCAAAACCAATATGACATTCACAGTGTTAGACCCTTAAAGTGCTTGTTCAGAGGACAGTCGTTCTCAGACTGCAGTGGTGAGAGAACCCTTGAAGGTGATGCTTGGTGAAAGTGAGGTTGTCCAAATACTGGGGCAGGGCAGGGGGTGTGGGAATCTGGAGTGGGGGAAAACCTTTTCTTCATTTATTGTGGCCTTTAAGCAGATGCTTAATAAAAACATAGGTAAAAACCAGTCTCCGTACATCTGCGCAGATCTGAGTTAGACTCATCACACTGCATTAACAGATAGGAGGTTGTTCATAGAAGATGTTTTTTTTCATGACCTATTGATATTGTGGGCATGAATTCATTACTAAAGAATAAAAAAATAGTATACTAAAACCATTTTCCTGAAGTTCAGGCACAGACATACATCCCACAGGGAATTGTTATTTATTTGTAGTTATAGAATAATTTTGTTCTAGTTTGATAACTGTAGAATACTGATACTGAAAAATGCAAACAGGACAGGATCTCAGGCTAAAGAAGAGATTGTATAGTCTCCCAAGAGACATTCTTTTTTTTTTTTTAATTCAGTATTGTCTAAGTTTTGGGGACTATATTTGTTCTTTCCTTTTCTTACTTGTGTAATCCTCTTGTTTTCAGGAAAGTTTATGTACCCTTAAAATGAACGTCTTTTACACGTTTTTGTTGTGGCTTTTGTTAAGCAGTTATATTAGACTATCTCGCCCTCTAGTGGTGGAGAGAAGTAAAACTAGGCCCAGACCTTCCAAGAGCGGTTAAAAATATTAAAAGCAATCTGCAGTATTTAAACACTGAAATATCAGCGGCATAGATCATCACCCTTTGTGAGCTATGCTTCAAGGGTCAGTGAGCCAACAGAATTAATGATTTTTGAAAATGTTCCAAATACAAGTTATTATTTCGTGCAAATAATGAAAATTGTTTTAAAGTGTCCAAGCAAATGTTTCAGTATTCATAGTAATTTCGTTAGTGTTCTTTGCTGTAAAACAAAGGGAAAGGCCAATAATAACAAATGCCCTTTAACCTATTCCAGAAAGCAAACAAACATACTATACCAGTGTAATAATCAGGCTTCACACTGGAAAAAAGAGAACTTTAACCAAATTCTAGCCAAGAGATTTATGAAAGATTCATTTGAAAAGCCTGACTCTGTGAGATTAATATGTTAATCTAGAATAATTTTAATTCACTTGGTCAAACTCAAGAGTTCAGCTAATTTACACTAGAATGTGTCTTATTTTACTTGGTATATTTTATTATCTCTTCAGAATCACAGAGGCATTGGAGAAACTCCAGAATTACTGACATGCTAGTTCACCACTTGTGGAAGATTGACCCTGGCTTAACACCAGGCACCCACCAAAACCGCTCTATCACTCCCCGTCCTCAAATGGGCAGGGGAGAGAAAATATAATGAACAGCTTGTGGGTCAAGATAAGGACAGGGAGAGATCACTCACCAATCGCCCTCACAGACAAAACAGACTCTACTGAGAACAAAAAAACAATTATTACCCATCAAATCAGAGTAGAATAATGAGAAATAAAACCAAATCTTGAAAACACCTTCCCCCCAACCTATCCCTTCTTCCTGGGCTCAACTTCACTCCTGATTTTCTCTACCTCCTCCCTCAAGCAGGGCAGGGGGACAGGGAAGGGGGGTTGTGGTCAGTTCAACACACGTTGTCTCTGCTGCTCCTTCTTCCTCACGGGGAGGACTCCTCACACTCTTTCCCTGCTCCAGCGTGGGATGCCTCCCACGGGAGACAGTCCTCCACAAAATTCTCCAATGTGGGTCCTTCCCACAGGGTGCAGTCCTTTGGGAACAGACTGCTCCAGCGTGGGTCCCCCACGGGGTCACAAGTCCTGCCAGCAAACCTGCTCCAGCGTCAGCTCCTCTCTCCACGTATCCACAGGTCCTGCCAGGAGCCTGCTCCAGTGTGGGCTTCCCACAGGGTCACAGCCTCCTTCAGGCACATCCACCTGCTCTGCCCTGGGGTCCTCTGCGGGCTGCAGGTGGATATCTGCTCCACCGCTAACCTCCCAGGGCTGCAGGGGGACAGCCTGCCTCACCATGGTCTTCACCACGGGCTGCAGGGGGATCTCTGCTTGGGTGCCTGGAGCACCTCCTCCCCTCCTTCTTCACTGATCTTGATGTCTGCAGAGCTGTTCCTCTCACATACTCTCATGTCTCTCTCTCGCTGCAGTTTCCATTGTGCAGCGGTTTTTTCCCCCTTCTTCAACATGTTATCCCAGAGGCGCTACCACCGTCGCTGAGTGGCTCGGCCTTGGCCAGCAGTGGGTCCATCTTGGAGCCATCTGGCAATGCCTCTATTGGACATGGGGGAAGCTTCTAGCAGCTTCTCACAGAAGCTGTGCCTGTAGCCCCCCTGCTACCAAAACCTTGCTGTGCAAACCTAATACACCACTGATGATGCTTTTGACTTCCACAGCACATAGAATGCTTTCAGGCTTAAACAGGACAGAGAAATGAGTTGCTGAGCTGCTGGCAAGCTGTCCGCTACCCAGCCCCTTGGTAGGGCCATGCCAGCATAGAGAGAGGAGCTGTGTCTAGAGAGCTCTTTACAAATGGCGGGCGGGTGGGGGGGTGGCCCGGGGGTGGGGAGATGATGTGTGCTGCTTTTATGCACAGCTGAGCACTCCCTAGTGTGTAAAAGAAAGGGTGCAGATGGAGCATTGACAATGCATGAAGTGGTTGTAGGGGACCACATATGCGGTCACGTAAGTAATTTCCATTTACAGGCCTGGCAGCTTGATTGCCATGTTAGGTGTCTGCCTTTTCAAGATGTGTACAGGCCATTAGTTCAGTTCAAGTTGTCTCTATCCAGCACCGGATCCTGCTAAGCCAGCCCTCCCTAAAGAGAATCTGCAAAGAAATCACGGGCCATTTGCACAGAGCAGAGCAGTTAAAACTGCAACCTTTTAAAAAAGCTGGTCGGGCAGCCCTTGCAGGAGGGGTTTTGCTTTGAACCTGGCAGGGGTTCGCGGGACACGCCGTGGCCTTCAGCCCAGCGGTGTGCTATGGAGCGCACTAACCGCAGGGAGGCAGGGCAGGCAATCTTTAGTTATCGGGGAAACCTTTCCAAATGCCAAGTTTCTGGACTTACTACATCCTAAAAACGCAAAACGTCGCCCCTGCTCCTATTAAAGGCATACATTGCTTGTGCGTGTAAGAAAGACACAGAAAAAGGGTGTAAAAAAGTGATCAGATGTCCACTGAAACAGTGAGAGATGGGGTGGGGTGGCTTGACTTTTTTAAGCATAGCTGAACAGCTGGCATGCAAAAGAAATGACACAGGTGAAACAATGGTGATGTACATCATGGTTTTTAGGAGACTACATAAGCAGCCCCATTTAGTAATTTCCATGCCATGACCTACAAAAGGCATTTAAATTTTGCATGCAAGGATAGGCAATTACAAAGGGAGCTGGAGGCTGCGGGGAGTTCCTCCCCATGCACTTTTTTCATTTTTGAAACTCTCTGCTCAGGAGGATTGAAGCAAACAGCAAGGTTCACCCTCACACATCATACAAAATACTACTTTTAGAAGTTACAGTTTACTATGGCTTCCCCTTAGCTAAATTATAGTCCTTGTGTTTCCAGTTTTAAATTGAACACAAGCCAAGATCTGTAACACATTCCGCTCATGACACTAAATCAGACGCCATAAAACCAACAGCTTTTTCCAGAGCAGCCTCCGTCAATCTATTGTGAAATCACACCTCTATCTAGCATTTCTGAGGACAGTTCTGTGCCATATTGCAACAAGGGTTTTCACTTGCAACCAAGTAAGAATTGGACAGAACTGGGAGTGGTCGTCAGCTGCTGTAATTTCTGCTTTAATTTGTTTGTTGGTCTGAGAATACATAAGTGTTTGGCAGAGGAAAGTTGCTTTTGAGAATCAGTGCTGGTGGTTGTGACAGGTCCTTCCGCCTCTGTTAATGCCATTGAAATTCATTGTTCGCTTTTTTCCCAGGCTTGAAATATAACACGCTCAAGTTGTGGCACTTGAAGAACTGAGATTTTTATCTCACTAGCCAGTTAATGTTATTCTTCTAAATTAATTTACACTGACTGGTAGATTTTTCAATATATGTTTACAGTAAATAGTAATTTTAAGCCTTTCTATGCTGCATCATTTAATTCTAGAAATGTTTCTTCACAGCTACTTTTGTTTATGGCATAGAATATAAAATAGGGTTGTTTTGTGAGTAACATTTATTTTACAATGAATTAACAGTGTATTGCAGAGGGCCTCAGAAAAGAGTTTTCCTTACCTTTCCTTGTCTGATGAGTATGAATGCCATTAAGTGTCCATAGACTTGCCAACTCCTAAAAAAAAAGTTTTTTCCGACTTCAGAGAAGAGAAATAGTAAGGAAAATTGACAGAATTCCAGTTTTCACTTCCTTTTCTGGGTTTCTATCTATGCAAACTGGTCTTGTTAAAGAAGAGCTTGGCCTACTACATTCCCCTTTCATCCAGCCCTTTGTGGACTATTCAGTATATAATAAATAGTGAGATAAATCTCAGTTTATTACAATCACATTCATTTCAAAGGTGCCAGAGGGATTTAAGAAACCTAGATAGTATTAGAACTGTAAGTACTACCAGATGATCTTGTGAAAGAATCAAGCCGAGTCTTGTTAGGGTCTAAGGAACCACAAGAAACACCAATTAATTGAAGCCTGCAATCTTGTTACAGCGCAGCCTGCACTAGGCACCACATCCAAAAAGCTATGAATTCTTTATAAATTACCACTTTTGTGGGAAAGATTTAATGATAATTTTATACAAACTTTAGGTGGTGGTTGAAATATTAGAGCCAATTGATTGAAATGGCTTCCTGAGTAACTGCTTAAGACAATTGTTCGAGACAGCAAACTACTACCTCATCACTATAAAGGTAGCATTTACCCTGCAGAGAGATCTGAGAATCTGGGAGCTCTAAAATGGTTTTGGTCATAAACATGCACTTTAAATCGCAGCAGTATCCTTAACCATAGCCATAGTTATTCTTAAACTTCATAACATCCTGTAATTTTAATAGCCCTTTCTAAGCTTTCAGGAGCAGGAAAAAGCACCATGTACATAATCTTTTAAACAGACTGCACCTTGTTATGGTGAGACATTCGTTACCTGCCTCAAATAAGTGCAAGTTGTTATCACTTTGTCTATTCTTTTTCCTTGAAGGAAAAGGACAATGGTGCCTTCGTCTTCTTAAAAAAGTACCAATATGCCCCATCTAATTTATCCTGACATCTCTTTTATACATATGTGATACAGCTCATTAAAATATCCATAGTGCAATAGGACATTTCTGTATCTGTCTTCCAGAGCCAGCTTCCTCACAAAGACCTTGCTCCTTCCTTCGTCTAGTCTTGAAAAAGAATAACTGTTACTCACATTCTCATCTTCCTGAGAAATATTTTTCTTGGTTGAAACACAGCAGAATGGCTTCTACTTTTGAGGAGAGGAGAGGGTATCAGACTGAGTAATTTACCACTTCAACAGTTTAAAGTACTAGCTGGCAGTGTAAGGTGGTGGGACATTGTCTCCTGTACCTGTACTGAAGGAGACTGGGATTAGCACAAACCAGACAGACAATCCTTGCCCCTGCTGAGGGAGAGGGTACTTTGGGAAATGGGCAGGCATCTTCCTCCTAGGCCCGTTTCTTTCTCAGCCTACAGAGCAAGCCCCAGCTCCTCTCAGGGCATTGCTGGTGGGGCAGTTATTGTTCCTCGCAGAACTGGCAATGAAGAGCAAGGAGCTGCGTCTCCAGGAGAAGCAGCTATCCTATCTTACTCGAGTCTTTCAAAGCCTTTTACAAAGCTCCCAAAACTTGCTGATGTGGGAGCTCTTTTCTGAAACGTTACTGACTGACTCTGCAATTCACAACTGTCCTCGGGCTTATCCCAAGATCCCAAATTACTCCTTGTCATTTTCCCTTTCTTCTTAAACCCTACTGAACATTTCTGTTCCACAAGATACCATTGGTCTTGTCTCACTACCACCTCAAACCCACTTTATCACAGCACCGAGGGTTTGCTGCTCAAAGGGGTTTTGGGCCCCCACAATTTAGTCTGGTCTGTTCTTCTGGGGAGCTTTGAACCTGCTCTGACCTGACAGAACCAGAGCAGGCACCACATTGCCTCTTGGAATAACCCAGCTCTGCCTAGATAGCTACGAAGGCTGTTAAAATAGCGGTCATCGGCTGATGAAATACAATTTTCCGTTATATACATACATGTTTCATGCAGACTTCCTATGTGTGTTTCCCATACTCTATTCCTTCCTTAGCTTGGCGTTCCTATGGAGGAGGCTATGGTTCATGTTTTTCCCCATCAGCGGTGTAGTAGGGAAGTAGGAGTCTATGCGATCCATCCAACCCTGCATATTACTAGACATGTGTCATGTTCACAGGGCCCCTACTCTCTCAAAGGAAGAAAGACATGGTAAACAAGGAAAGGAACTTCACGGGGTTTTTTCTGCTTCACTTTCCATCTCTCTACTCTCAGAGCAGCTCTGCTTTAGAAAAACAGTTTGCTCAAATTCTGAGTTCTTGTTTTCTGCTCTGTTGGCCCTCTGAGGGGCCACGACATAACACAACTGTCATTTGTGCTCATTTCCTGCTTATGGTACTAGGACCTTTCAGGTTCAATATTCACATTTGCCTAAAGTCATTACTGCATCTGCTAAGTAGTGAATAATGAGGTTGCCAATAGAGCAGCACTTTATTAATTTCATGAGGAAAATCTGCACTGACACTTAGCTGGGAGTCTATTTTGCATTTTTCTGACTATTGATCTACATTCTGAAGTGCATCTCAGACCTTCTGTCTCTTGACCTGATCATAATTTTCAGTCCTTCATTTACCATGAATTAAAGGATAATTTCCAGTAAACCCAAGTATACCCCTGGAATGTTGCCTAATTTGCTGGAAAGTACTGTAACTGCTCTTTTCAGAAAGACATTTAGACTTACAACCTTAAACAAAGGCTTAGGGCCAAATACTGACTTCTTTTGCACCACAGTAATTTTAATATAAGTATTCTACTTGTAGCGGAACCTTCTCTCTTGTCATCCTCTCCCTGTTTGGGATTTGCACAACATTTATCAGGAATAGTAACAATTTCTCATGAAAATATCTCCAGGAAATGGTCAGTGAGTGGCAAATCTCACATGATTTCCCTAGATTGGACAATGAAAAGACAGATACATCAAGTAAGTTATAGCTTGGCCTCTGGCATCCGATATCTCAAGATCTGTGCTATTTAGCATTTCTCAGAAACTGGAGAAATATTATCTTGTGCCTAGCTAACTCAATTTTTAGCAAAGAGGCTCCTTCCTCATCCTCATTAGATTCTTATTTCCAAGCAAGAAACTGTCTGCTCAGAGAACAGGAGGAAAAGGGAGAGTTGCAGATATGTGATCAGGATATTACAAAGTACTGTGCCTCAGCTGAACTGTGGTGACTTAGCGTAGATCCTTGGCTATATTTGCAAGTATGAGGTAAATGACATTGAATGTGAAGGGAAATAGGGTGCCAGTGCAGAGGGCACTGGGAAGTCAATGCATACATTAGAATTCAAAGCACTCCTGTGTGTTCTCTGTCCCCCTGAGACAAGGCCACAGATGGCTTGCAAGATGTACCTCAGCCTTTAGAATATGAACTTAGAGCGGCCAGCTGATGCCCCATTTCCCACTGCTGGTTGCAGAGTCTGGCTGGTGGAGATCAGACAATATTACAATGTCAAATTGCCTGATAGGCCTCCACCACATGCTTGCTCTTTAAAAATTACCCTCAAAAGCGCTGATGTAAAAGGGTCACCACATACTCCTTGGGCTAAATCATTGCAGTCAGTGACTGTGGGAGAGGAAGACCAACCTCTAGGGTTTTGTTTTCCTTCTCACAAACACGATTTTAATTACATCTCCTGTGGCCAAGCAGCACCTAGAATACTGACTTTAAACAAACATACCAATTGAGGGTTTAAAACTAATGTTTGTAAGTCCATTTTGGCTTGTTTTCTGGCTTTTAAGCATAGGGTTTGCTATGATAACGTTTCCAAGTTTTGCTTGGAAAATCCATGAAATCTTGAAAAGTTTAGAAATGCATCACCTAGCTCTAGAAATCTGGAACAAGGAGATCAGTAGCTCAAATTCACATCACCGCCCATGGATGAAATAGTCATAACCTTTTAGAAAAATACAGCTTGCAGAATCAGACACAGAAATTTAGTCTCATCTTAACAGGAAGAAATTGGGTTGAAAGAGAAAGAAATGGGTTGGCAAGAATAAAACAAAGGAAAACAAGCTATTTACATATGATATGATAGCAGACTAAGGGAAAGGCCTTGATTTAGGGAGGGAGCTATGCTGAAAGGGGAAAGAAGCACCCAGAGGGGCAGAAGAGTTCTCATTGTACCCATCCATCATAGGGACCAACCTAGCCAAAACCCAGTCTGCCTTCTGTAGTCCTGGCAATAGCACAGCGGTAGAAGGATAAAGTTGCCTTAAACCTAGCTCTGTGGTAGCTTATCCCAACTTGGAATATGAAAAAAAAACCTAGTTAGTTGCAATCTCTGCATGTATACAGACAAAGCAGGCTGCCAGACAAGCAGATTTATGAGTTGAAAAGCATTTTGCACAACACTGACAATAAGAGTCAGAAAAATCCTTGTTCTCATTCTATAGGCAATAAAATTGGCCACACAAAGCCTCTTACTTCCTGCATGACTTTCACCAGCCCTGAACAGTGTCAGTCTACACCAGGGGCCTGGCTGTGCCTGGTTACCTCACAGATGCTAAAGTGAGTCTGAAAACCCCAGAGTGCCTCACAGGGAGTCCGAGCTACTGTCTGCTCACTTGATAGGGATGGGAAGTTGTAACCTGTCAGAAAAAAAATATATTGTCCAGGTTCGGTGCAGCTTTAAGAGGAATTTTTGAAAAATCAGAAAAACCATTCAGCTGGAGTTGCGTAAGGGAGGAGGCTGTGCCAAGAGAGTACAAAGACAGCAACAGAACTTCAGCATTTGCTTTTATCAGTGACTGAGAAACAGGCATCTAAAAACTCCCAAGCGAACAAATTAATCTTGTTTGTGTTTGTTTGTTAGAAATTTCTGATAATTTTCAGATCTGCTGTTTTAAGGGCAGCACTCTGTGTGGATCCATGTACAAATGCCTGTCTTTTCAGTCCTGGTTATCTAAAGCCTCGGTTGTGTACAATCACAGCCCTTGCATGTGCTTTCTTTATTTTTTCCCCCCACAACCCCCATCTTGACCCCTGCTACCCAAAATGCATGCAGAATGGCAGCTGAAATTAAGAGTAATAAAGAGGTAGGAGTGATTTTTAGGTGGGCTGTTACTGTATTGTGGTGTGGAATCCAAGAGGGTTAAGATGACACTGCTACAGCCTACGCTTGCTGTAGACAGCAAAGTTTAAACCACATTAGACAGGCTGTCTGAATGGACTGAGCCACATAAACACACTTTGTCCTTTGTTATTTTTCTAGAAGAAGTAAAATCAAGGCAATTTTGGGATACAAAACTAAATAGCTGCATCTGGCAATTAGGAGAATTAGAGGAATGGTGGAGGGTCTGAAAGAAAGTCAGTTTGATGGTCATATTCTTTACTGCTTTCATTATGTCGCTGTTATGGGGATGGGAGCACAGTTGTGTGTAGTGCTTGTTTACCAACTCAGATCCAGCTGGGAAAATGCAATCAGTGCTTCCATGAATGAGAAGTAAAGTTTCTGGTTTTGATATACGTCCTGTTTGCAAAGTGCTGAAGCTCTAAAATTCCACCTCTCGGAGGTATTTTCTGCTTTTCAGGTGAATTACACCAAAGAATTCTGACATCCTTTTGAAGGCTTCCTGCAGGAAAGATGACATTTCAAACCTATATGTTACCTAAACCTTGATCACATCTTGTCTGCTATTGAAATATATGACCCAAAAGTGCTTCCTTATGAATTAGACACTCATCATGCATTTTAACCTCCTAGGAGAAAATTATGCAGGCCTCTGAGTTGCCTGCATGAGTTATCTTTTATTCATTAGAATCCTAAATGTTATTGAAATGTGTTCTTAATTATTCCCTGCTGAAAACAGTAGTGTTCTTGAACAAGTATTTTGCATTTGTTATGTCCTGCTGCTAGCATAGTTAATAATGTATACAATAATAAAATAAGAAACTATCAGAGCAGAATAAGAGAACTTATTAATATGATTCAGGTTAAGAAAATTGTTACTTCTGGCTTTCACAGCCTATGAATAACATTGTCTGAATACTTGAAGCATGCAGAATTTTTGCTGTAGGTCTAGCATAGAAATAACAACATTGCTAAAAAAGAAGCTGGTAGACATCACCTGTTATTTCTGCATTCATATCCTCTAAAATCACTTATTGTAGTAGTATCTTACTTAGTGGACCTGATGTTGCCAAAAGCTTTCAAAAGCAGTCTTTGGACATATTTCTGGAATTAATGGCTGTTTATTCAACAGAAAATCACAGCCCCTAAAAATAATATCTTTGCGTCAGTGTTTACTCTGTCTTTTCTCTTTTTCCATCACGTTCCTTCTGTACACACACACACACTTCTCATTTGCTGTTCTCTGTATGGGAAACCAAAAGTTTTCTAAAAATTCAAAAGCTGGTTCTGAAAAACTGTACAATATTCAGGGTCACTCTCTGGTAGGAAAGCTAGAAACATCAAAAGAGTCAGCAAAAATTACAGGCTTTTGTTGAGTTGTATTTCTTGTGCAGCTGCATCATACCCCTTTGACTTGCCACACAGAGCGTGGGTGATTTGCCAGTATGTCCAGACCTTTTTCCTTAGTCATTTCCAGCTGTCTGCAATTCCTTAAATACGTGGCTTTGCAAGCAGTGTAATTAAATATCATCCAGTTCCTATGCTCTCATCCCCAAGATCTTTCATTTCATTCTGTAGGTTATTTCAGTCCCCTCTGATATTGATAACATGGCTCATCTTTCACATTGACAAATATTACCTCCCACATCTTTTTAATGACAATGGCAAAATTAAATATTAAAGAGAGAGGTAGTCCCAATTTCAGACCTTGAAAAGACCAGCTAGGGACCAATTTTCAGCCTTCTCTTTTTGGCACAAATTATCAGTTCCTCAGTATAATCAGATCCCTTGCTGGTTTATACTTATTGTACTAAATGTTTTCCTCAGACTGAAAAACTTCCAACATAAAGTGTTATATAAACACAGCATGTCTAAACTACCTGGAATTTCTTATCAAAGAAGATACTAGGATAACCTGAAGGATGTGCGGCTGGTAATCCGATATGGAATGTTATCTCAGTGTCCATTCATCACTTGGTTTTCAGTATTTCTTGCCTTTAAAATGTATCCTAAATTCTTAAAACCTTTTGCAGATAGACCAACAGCCTCAGATTGCTTTTCTTCCTGTTATTTTCCAGCCATGTGCATTTTAGCTGTCAACAGCTCCCTGTAGCATTTCTTTCTATATCTAGGATCATAGTGTCATACAATAATTTGGGTTGCATGGGACTTCAAGAGGTCATCTAGTCGAACTCCCTGCTCAAAGCTCGTCTAATAAAATCAGGTTGTGCTGGCACGTGTCCAGTTGAGTCTTAAACACCTCTAAGGAGGGAGGGAGATTTCACAATCTCCTGGGCAGCCTGCACCAGCATTTGACCACTTTCATGGTAAAAATATTTTCTTTACACCTAATCACTTTCCCATGTTCCAACTTGTGTCTGTTGCCTATCGTCCTACCATTGTGCACTTCCAAGAAGAATCTAGGTCCATCTTCTCTGTACCCTCCCATAACGTAGCCATAGACAGCAGTAAGGACTCCCTGCAAGCATTGTCTCTTCTAGGCTGAACAGGCCCACTTTTCTGTGCCTTTCCTCTTACATCATGTTCTCCAGCGTCCTAACCATCTCAGTGGCCACCCACTGGACTCACTCAAGTATGTCAATGTCTTTCTTGTTCTGGAGAGCTCAGTACTTGACATTATATCCCAGAGAGATCTCACAAGTGCCAAATAGAGGGAATGATTACTTCCCTTGACCTGCTGGCTACGCTAATACAGACCAGGTTGAAGCTAGCCTTCTTTGATCCAAGAGTACACTGCTGGTGCATATGAACTTGTCTAGCTGCAACTACAGATCTTATTCTGCAGAGCTGCTTCCCAAAGAGTTGGCCCCAGCCTGCCTGGGTTGCAGGGGGTTATTCCATCACGTATGTAGGAATTTGCATTTGCTTTTATTGTAGTCCCCAAAGTTCCTGTCAGCCTGTATCGCTAGCCTGTTCAGGTCCCTTTGAGGAGCAGCCCTGCCATCCAGCATGTTGACAGCTCCTTCCAATTTTGTGTTGCCTGCAAACTTGCTGAGAGTGCACTCTGTCCCATCATCCAAATTGTTCATGAAGACATCAGACTGATCCCAGCAATAATCCCTGAGGGGACCAGTAGTTACTGACCACCAGGTAGACTTAGCATAAATAGGTATTATCAAAGCCCTGTATGTGCTTTGAGCAATTTAAGTTTTGATTCCGCTGCAGATGTGTGAACTGGCAGTTACCAGAGAGGACTTCTGATCAATTCTACCTTTTCCTCTGTGTCCTTTATTATAGACATTACTGAAAGCTGAGGCAATATTCATGTGGCTTTTCAGATAATACCCAAAGCACTCAGCTTGTTTTTTGGCAAATCAAGTCTAGGCCAGTATTCAGTGCGTAGGGGCTGTTTGTACTGGGTTATTTCTCTCTGCACATACTCTCAAAGTATAGTAAAACATATTACAGTGATCGCAGCATGACTGCTGTATCCATGATAACTTTCATGTAGCTAACAGCAGTAAGAATGCAGCAGAGATTTGGTGGCATGCTCTCCAGCACAGAACAGAAGCCATACTAGAGCTTGCTATTGTCAGAGCTGGATGCCACATCTTCATGGCAAGCAATAGCAGAGTCAGCAAGGTAAGTGCCAATGTAATGATATCCTTATTTTGCCGAATAGAAATACGATGGCTGCTTCTGTCTGTTGCTATTTCACTGTTCAAATGCAGCCAGCCTACACATGCCTGATATTAAGGTGTTCTACCTTGTCTTCTGCCACTTTTGGGAAGTAGGACACAGCAGTTCCTCTATTTTTCCCAGAAGTAAAACTGTAAACACAATGGCTGCTGTAACCTGACAGCTGCTGATCAAGTTACCAATTTCATTTAATATCTATTATATCCTTAATGGATAAAGACTGATAGTACAAGATCTTTAAATCAATCAGCAGAAAACAAACAAAATGACTGGCTGGGTCGACAAAGGGAGAGCAGTGGATGTTGTCTATCTTGAATCAGTAAGGCATTCGACACTCTCTCCCATAAGCTCCTCACAGGCAAGCTAAGGAAGTGTGGGCTGGATGAGTGGACAGTGAGGTAGACAGAGATCTGGCTGAACAACAGAGCTCAGAGGGTCATGATCAATGGGGCAGAGTCTGGATGGAGGCCTGTCACTAGTTGTGTTCCCCAGGGGTCTGTGCTGGGTCCAGTCCTGTTCAACATATTCATCAATGACCTGGACAAAGGGACAGAGTGTAACCTCAGCAAGTTCGCTGATGATACCAAGCTGGGAGGAGTGGCTGATACACCAGAAGGCTGGGCTGCCATCCAGTGAGACCTGGACAGGCTGGAGAGCTGGGCCAAGGGGAACTTGATGGAATTCAACAAGAGCAAGTGCAAGGTCCTGCACCTGGGGAGGGACAACCCCATGCACCTGTACAGGCTGGGGGCTGAACTACTGGGAAGTGGCTCTGTTGAGAAGCACCTGGGAGTGCTGGTGGACAGTGAGTTGGCCATGAGCCAGCAATGTGTCCTTGTGGCCAAGAGGGGAAAGGGCATCCAGGGTGCATTAAAAGGACTGTGGCCAGCAGATTGAGAGAGGTTATCTTCCCCCTCTACTCTGCCCTGATGAGACCACATTTGGAGTACTGTGTCCAGTTTCGGGGCCCCCAGTTTAAGAAGGACAGGGAACTGCTTGAACAAGTCCAGCGGGGAGCTACAGAGGTGATCAGGGGACCGGAGCATCTCCCTTATCAGGAAAGGCTGAGAGGCTTGGGTTTGTTTAGCCTGGAGAACAGAAGAGTAAAGGGGGATCTCATAAATACCTATAAATATCTAAAGGGAGAGCATCAGGATGATGGGACTAGGCTCTTTTCAATGGTGCCCAACGACAGGACAAGGGGCAATGGGCACAAGTTGGAACACAGGAAGTTCCAGCTAAACATGAGAGAAAACTTCTTTCCTGTGAGGGTGACAGAGCAGTGGAACAGGCTGCCCAGGGAGGGTGTGGAGTCTCCTTCCCTGGAGACATTCAAAATGTGCCTGGACGTGTTCCTGTGCCCCCTGCTCTGGGTGTCCCTGATCAAGCAGGGGGGTTGGACAAGATGATCTCCAGAGGTCCCTTCCAACCCCTGCCATTCTGTGATTCTGTGAAAATCAACCAGTGGAAGCAGTGGAAAATATCTTTGGCATGGCTGTGTTTTTGATCTTCTTGCTTCAGGTTATGAGCAGAACTTCTCTTGTACACCCCACTTATTTACATCACAGAACAGTCCATTTTATTACCTCAGGTAATAAAATTACTGATCTTTTATGATTTCTCTTTCAACGTGCCAGAAGCCAGCAGATCTGAGAGAGGTTCATGTATCTTATTCAGCCTTGTAATGAGATCACCAGTGGACAAGGCAGATAGTGTCTACAAAAGATACTGATTACTTTACTAGCAGTTTCCCAGTGGAGCTTAGTTTGAGTACAAAGTTCAGGGAACACCATTTAGATTATACAATGTAAAACATTGGCTAAAACTGAAGGACTTAACTCAAGACTGAAGAACCCTTTCCAATAATGATTTCTCATATTCCACATATTAATGTTTTTTTTTCAAACAAAAGATGTATATTGAGATAATTGAAAAGACCGTCAAAATAAAATATAGCAGTGGACTGAAAACAAAATATTTTTGTAATTGGTAATACTAAATGATCCTTTATACCATTGTCTCATGAAGGAAGTCCAAAAGACAAAAAGGAAGAAGCAAAAACTGAGAGCAGAGAATATTATACCATTATGGACACTTAGGGAACCTTTGAGCATTTTTCTCAGAGCCAGAATAACTCACTGATGCTGAAATATTCACTTGCCAGACTAACAAGAATCATTAGCTTAAAAAAATTTTTTACAGCACATTTCAATACCAGCATTATTGGATATGGGACTTGTCACTAGTTCTGACAAAGAGGAGAAAGCAATTATAGAACTGAAACACGTTTGCCATCAATTTTATTTGAAAAGCCTTCAAGTTACAACTCTGTATGGCGCCAGACTGGGTTATCACAGAATGATAGGGGTTGGAAGGGACCTCTGGAGATCATCTTGTCCAACCCCGCTGCTTGATCAGGGACACCCAGAGCAGGGGGCACAGGAACACGTCCAGGCGCATTTTGAATGTCTCCAGGGAAGGAGACTCCACACCCTCCCTGGGCAGCCTGTTCCACTGCTCTGTCACCCTCAAATGTGTTAAAAGATGTTTAAAATATACAGAAATAAAGACTGAGTTCAATTCTTTCCTTAAAATACTCTTTAACTTGAAGAAGTAGTCAAACTAACCCATATTTGATGCTAAGTAATATTTCTGCTCTTCATCCATTCACACTCTGCAAGATGACATAGTTATGGGGAGTTTGCTAACCCTGCAGGATTGTGGGTTAACAAAATAATTTCTCAGCTATACCTGTAACCTGTATCAGAAGAGAGAAACATACAAAGAGAAACGGAAATAACTGGGGGCAAGGCTGAGATACTAGTTGCAGTCTTTTTTTTATACCACCTTTTTGGAGAGAAAATTTGTAGAACAGCTGTTTCAGAGGCACTACTTGGGATCATATAAGATAAAACAACAACCTTTGGGTAGATCTGCCTGACCTAATCATTTTCAGATTTTTAGAGCAGACAGAAAATGACATTGTCTATTCCTCTTCAGGCAAGAAATTCCTCAATATACAACTACTGTTTCAGCTCATTCGGGTCTAAAGTTTCATCTGTGTTTTATTGGGGTGCTCACTAATGAATGCCTTTGTGCCTAGGTGCTGTTGACTTTGAGGGCAAGAACAGTATATAATTACATGGGACATATGGGCTGCAGCTCCAACAGGAGTTTGTCCTGTAATAACAATGTTATGTTGAGGAAAGGCAGAGGCATCATAATCCAGACTCTTTATATTTGGTAGATTGAAGTCTGATCCTTCTTCCATTTCTCTTGTGTTTGTGTTTGTTGGTTTTTTTTTTGTGGGGGTGCTTGTTTACACTAAATTGTGCAACTTTAAACCCACTTTGCCAGACTGCTCTTCTAATCTTTATGCACTGCTGCCAGCTGACACATAGCAAAGTCTTTCAAGTGATGAGATTAAACACACCATGAGTCTCCATTTCTAATGAAAGCTCCATGGGAACACCATTGGGATCGCTGCTACTTTGCTGCAGTCAAAGATGTGCGAGCCCATGTGCCATCCCTTTGTGCATTAGGGAGACAGCAGTATCACAGATACAATGCAGAGTATTCTGCTTTCACGCTTTAGGGCATTCATTGCAAAGAATAGCAGTGTTTTCCTCCTGTCCTCAAAGCCACTTGTTTACCCACCTCCTTTGTTCAGAACTGAAATGTTTAACTTTAAAACCAGAGAGGAAAGCTGTCATTTTTTATTTATCAGCAGTAGGAAAGCCATACAAAATCATTGTCTGTTTTAATAAGCTTATTTGTTTAAGCACCCAGGGTGTTAAATTAACTTTCTTATCTATATGTGGTTTAATACCCCACCCATCTATTGGCTGAGAACAAAACATGACTTAACACAGTATTGCCTGCTGTGACAAGTGCTGTGATGAATTAGATCTTAAAAGAGAGTATTATGAGAGCCAGTATCACAAAGGCCTAAAGTCTATCGAACCCTATACTGACTGGACTATGAACTGCACATTTGTCATAAGAGTAAGGAATTATGTACTTGAGAGAGAGGAAAAAATATGCCCAAGACTGCTAGTGCTAGACTTTTTGGGAAAAGATATATTTTACCAGTTCTGCTGCCTACTCACCATTTTCAGTAAGAAAGCTGTTAAGAGGCTGAAGGCTACTACACTTAATCAACAAATTATTCAGTGTAAGGGTTTGAAGGCATACTAAAAATCTACAGTTAAATATTTTCCCCTCTGCAGGGGATTTCTAATTTGCCAGAGTAGAAAAATCCACAAGAAAACACACTTTCAATGCATTATAAATAGGGGCCTGTGAAAGTTAGACAGTACCCTGAAAGAAACGCAGGTTGTTGTATAATCTGTTAAGAAACAAGCATTTGTTCCTCACGTGCAAGATATCAAATAAACAAACACATATGAACAGTAAAATCTCACTTTACTCACAGAAGGTTTAACCCATGGATCTGACTGAGACCTATATGGTGGTTTCACTATTTTAAGAGCAGGCAGATGGAAAAGAAGACATTTAAGTTTCATAGAACATCCTGTGTAGGTCTGGTTTTACTTGTCCTTTTCCCCAATTGCACATGGTCCCCCCTAAAGGGCCATAAAGTCTTAAAAGGATTTACCTGAGTTACCTGGCATAGTTAGCCTGTCTGGTTTTGATTGTTTCTTTGACACACCTCAGCTCATCTTCATAATTCCCATCTGGCTTGGTTTTACTTCTCATGCAGGGAGGTGAAGTAAATCTGACATGACACCAGCGTAGCTGAGATAAGAATTTAAGAGGCGGCTTGCTTTGTATCCGTGCCAATTTAAAGGAAATTTGGTTTTTTTAAGCAGTCTTTAATCATGTACCTAATATTAGCAGCAGTTCAGTGGAGCTCAAATGCCTATTAAATGTAAGAATGCTTTCCTCATTCAGCACTTGCACTTGGCTGTGGGCAAGAGGCATTCATTGCTATCTGACTTTTAAAAAGGGCTAATTCTCCTCTTAGTCATGCTGATGTAAACCTGAAATAACCCCACCGAGGTCACTGAGGAAATGGCAGAGTCCTCTGTGTAACTGAAATCAGCCTAAAAAGTAAGCACAACCAATACAGGCTACTTTAAAAGCTCTGAGAATCTACTAAAACTGCCATTGCATACTGGAAAAAAAAATTCACTTAAATGCTGTTTCAATTTCAAATTCAATTTTAGAACATCAGTTTCTGAGAAAAAAAAGGAAGGATAAATTTCAGCGGCTAATATTATTTTCAAGCTTCTGGAGAGGAACATCAAACTATTGGAAGTGGGGAGGGTAATGAAAGTCTCAAAATAGAAACCTCTTTTCACTTGAAAGCTGTCAGGAAAATAGCCCCCTGGTTTCCTGCAGCTGTGAAAGCAGAGAGAGCTCACTTTAATGACTATCAGTGAGAGAGAGGCAAGGTGCTCTGTTTTCTCCACACTTGGGCTACAGCTCACAATGTGTATAAATGTTTGGTGCTGGGATACAGATCGGAACCCCAGTCCTCCCATATCACAGATGTGGAAAGGAGGTTCCAAATCAGGAGCTGTCTGTAGACCTTTGAACAAGTGACAGACTGAGAGTGTTCATGTTCTGCCTGTCTGTCTGGTTGGTAAGGTCCATGGCATGTATTCCTTACTTGCTATACATAAATAAGTAGCTTGATGGATCCCTCAGGCCTTGATCCCTAGGTAGGACTTGTGATCCCTTAGGTATGATCCCTAATGTATATTTGAGGGGGCCTGCAGCTTTTTCTGGGAAGCAGTAGTAAAATTCTTCTTATCTCTCCTATATCTGAAAATGAAGCTCTTAAGACTGCTGCAGCTGGGTAACTCATCATTTGGGATCCTGGGATTAATCAGTTTCTTACTGACAGCTCCATTCATATGAATATGTTTATTTTCAGACACGTACTTGAGCTAATAAGCATTTGGGCTGTTGCTTGGTTGATTCTTTCCATTATGGGCAATATGATGCTTGTGCATACAATCTGTGTTATTTAGGTATTCTTGCAGTGACTATTATCAAATGGTCTTTTTTTATCATCACACAGTGCATAACTCATTTGTCTCTCACATTCCTGACTCAGTACCCCCCCATCTTTTCTTGGTCTTGTCCTGCCCTTGAAACATCCTTGTTAGCTGTATGCAAAAACTAACAAGACAAAGAAGTAATAGATTTTTTGAAAAGAAAAAAAAACCAAACCAAACAAACCCCCATGAGTTCTCAGAGTGACAATGACAAATGATTTATACTGGCAGACACTCTTCATGAACACTGAATGCTGACACAGTCTGCATTCATGCTAGATAGTGGTGACCTCTAGGGCCATTATTTTGCCTGTTATTTGTTTGTTTAACCTAGAAAAATTAGGCTGTCTTTAATATACTAAAAATAAAAGTATTACCTTTCCTCTTACAACATATACGATAAAGGATGATCTCCAAGTAGGCCTTTTATTATCTATCATTTTACAGAGAACTTCAAAAGCTCCATTCTTTTCCAAGCAATCATCAGACGCACTGAAGTAGATTTTGTTACCATCCATTGCATGTCCTAGATCTTCAGCCACGGGAAGGAATCATTCTCCTGACCTACTATTGCATTTCAGCTTAGTATCCTGGCCCTTTGCTTCTTTTGCCCATGTTTGCCACATTTCACGTGTATCTGAACTGATGGTGGAAATATCTGAAGAGCTGATTGTTGAGAGACAGCGATGCTATTTGTAGAATATTAAAAGAACTGATTAATACACAACACAGTTCACTGAGGAAGGTGTCACTGGGCACAGGTGTAAACAAGAAATGTTGCCAGAGTCTCATATGGAAAGGAAATCTGTGTTATGGTCCTGAGGGCACTAATGAGCCTTAATGGTCCTGACCAGCCTCACTTGCTGCCCCATCCAAACCCCTGGCTGTGGGCACAGGAGTCCATTTAAGCTCAGTCTGGGACCTTCAGGCCTGACATGAACTATGCTGTTGAGGTGCTGGTCTCTAGTTCAGCTATAGGTCTGCCTTGCTATGGACACCACTGATCTGTGGGTTGACTTTCTGGCTTGACTTTGGGCGTGTCTTGTCACTATGGACCTACCTGTCAATCAGTTGGTCTGATTCTGATCTGTGGATTTACTTCCTGGCTCGACCTTGGACCTGCTTCCTCACCACGAGCTCCCCTGAGGACCTGGGCTGTTGAAGCTGGCCCCCGCCTCTGGGTCTGCCCTGCTCCCCTGGCTTGGTACTGCGAGCTGGCCCCGGGTGGCGAGACCCCTGCCTGCTGCCCCTGTTATTGCTCCCTGCCCTGTAGGGAGCAGCCGGCCCTTTCACTGCCCCCACAGTATGCAGCTGCAGTTTAGAGGCAGTATGAATGAGCTGTGCACCAAATGAAGTCATCAGTATCAAAGGTACTTGACTCTAGGATTTCAAAAGCCTGAGGTAAGTAGGTCATCTTCTGATATCACTTATATGGCTTTAAATCAGCAGTAACTCTGCTGAAGGTAGTGGAACTATCCCCCTATGTAAGAAGTGCTACAAAATTGTATTTTCAGAGGAAAGAAGGGGAGCCTTAAAAAAGGACTATGGAGACAACTTCAAGAAATAGCCTTAGAGTTCAGGGAAGTAAGGGCACTTATGACCTATGAGGCTGTAGTAATGTATTAATAAATCATTAACAAAACTCGAATGGCAAGAAACTGTAAACACCTTTCCAAATCATGGTTCTTGGACCTGCCAATTCTACTTCATGATCTAACAAAAAATAGAGATCTGTCCAGGGCCCTACCAGTGAGGATTGGACCTAGGATGCTTTTTCTTTTTCTGCTAGGAAAAATGATGTTAGAAATGGGCTTAGGAATTCACATCTGGGAGAAGGCCCTGCTTGATAGTTTCTCAGCTGTTCTAACTGGTCTAAGCAGTGTAGAACACCCTGGCCCATCACCCCAGTATTGAAATAAGCTTATTGGGATCTAGAAATCCTTTCCTAAAAGCCCATGCATTTATCTGTGCATGTTTATTTTCAGCTGCCATTTATTTCCCAGTTTCTGTGCTATTTCAGTTATATTGTCAAAACCTAATTCTGATGAAGGTCTGGTTTTGATCCCTGAAGATTCAGCTGTGCAGTATCTGAAAACTGTAAGTGGAAAGGTAAAGTATTCTAGTCCCTTAAGAAAGGCAAGGGCAGGATTAGGAATTAACTGGCTAAAAAGCCTGTAGATATAGAGTAGACTAGGTTGTTTTTTTTTTCTTTTACTCTCCCCAGAATATACTAGGTAAAGATCTGTAAGTATAGAAGAAGCTTAAATGACCTGAAAGGAATCGGGCAATGTTAGGATTGCAGTTTCCTTATCTAGATCTTCTCAGTACACTGTCTCCTGCCTGCTCATCACTGGTGTTCACAGTGGGCTCACCCAGGTTGAATCAAATATTAAAATATGGATTTCTCTCTTCCTTGTCTGAAAGCAAGTTCTCCTAGGGTTGGAGCTACTCTGAAGGCTGCTGGATTTGTTCATTTGACAAACATTTAAGTAGTGAGGAGGAAATGAATACTTGAAATACTCACCCTATGTGGGCGTAGAAACAGAGAAGCCTGGCTTAGCCATATTGACTGCTTTTCCTCTGTCATGCTGAGAAAACACTACACAACTCATTCACTCTCTAGATTCTACCCACTTTCTTATTTACTCCTACAAAGCTGGGGAAGTGCCTTCTGTATGTTAATGCAGAAGGATTGAGCCCTAATAACGAGATGTATTCCTGACATGAATATTAAATATAGTTAGAAAGGAATTACACTGAAGTGTCTGGCTTTATATCCGCTTACTACATTGCTATTCCTGTCTTGGAGCAATTGTATATGCTCATACTGGAAGCTCATCTGATACAGCAGTATGTGCATGTACATGTGTAGAAGCAGCCTTCTGCTGATTCACAATATACCAGTCAGTGTTAATTTTAAGCAATAAGGATTAAAAGTTTGGGAAGGTGGGTCTTGCAGTACTATTCATCTTTACTTAAACTAGAACATGGCTACAGACTGTACATGTCTTGCATTCTCAGCCAATGGATTTGTTTACATAAATAGGAAGCTAAGATACTCAGATACCAAAATCATTTGGTCTTATTCATATTTCAAGTAGAAATGGCTTAATATTCTTATTTGAATGTGGTTTCTGCTACACCCACCCATGTTACCTGTATTCACATATATATTCTTTCCTGATGGAACATCAGGTCAGTATGCCAAATGCAGCTGTACCTGCTGGCTTTAATGCAAACCAGCGTTACTGACTATAGTCCAAGGACACTGACATGTCCTGTTCCATATCAATTTTTTGACTCCCTGGTGACAAAGGGTACAGGATGAATAATATTTATATGTCAACATGAGCTTCTGTGTGTGTCTTCATTAGGTATTCCAAGGCATTTCTTATCTTCAGATTTTGGACACCAGTTTAGGATATACATTTGCTGTATGGGTGTCCTTGGCATTGGTTTAATAGAAGGACAGTGACTAAGGAGGAACAGCCATCCCTTTTTGCATCTGGCTGGGGCCCCTCATGGGCAGGTTTGAAGCATATCAGAGAATGGGGTAATAAGGAAGTTAGCAGTGATAATGTCAGTGCCAAGGGTTTTTTTTTCTAGGTAGGTTTCCTAATTAGACTTTCAAAGGTGTCAGTTTCCTTGAGAACTAAATACAGCAGAAAAATAATACATTGTGCTTAAAATTTACCTGTCTTCATGGGCAGCTTTTTGGTTCCAGCCACCAGAGAGGTCAGAAATCTTCCCCAGCAAGGTACCCGGGTGTTCCTCCGGGGCAGGGAAGCATTCAGATACTCTAAAACCAGTTTTGCTGGCATCTAACCATCTGGTCCCAACTCACCCAGCAACAGAAGGGCTAAAAGCTGTCATTCTGAATAACTTTACTGCCTACCCCTTTGGCAAGTCGAGTCTGAATTTAACTAAAATCACAACTTGCAGCAAGAATATGAACTAGGGAACACTCCTGTGAGCGCATAAGGGCAATTTAATCTTTATATATATGTATATTTCCACACCCCCTCCCTTTCCTCCTATCTCCATGTAAGCAGCACAGCAATGTGGCCTCTGGTTGCCTAGGAAGCCAATTGCTGCTCCTAAGGGATCTGTTTAAAATTCCAATCCAGATTCTAGTCAGGTTTGTGAGACCCTGGGAATAGAGCTCTTGAAGTGGTGGGTACTTTCCATTTTTTCCCCCCCCCTCTCCTCAGCTCCTCTGGACTGAGAGAAGGCAGCTGTGCTGCTTTGCTAGACAGAGCAGCTGGACTTGGTTACCCCTAGAACCAATTAAGTGCTGTAAGAATGGCTTGCCTTATTCCGGGGAGACAGAAGGAGCTGTTTGGGATCATAAATGACACTGGAGAGTAGTTGTGTATGTATGCAGTTATTTTAGGGGGTTGTTTCTGAGGCTTTTTCTAAGCACCTGCTGCATTTGTACTTTCATCTGAGTTGTTTGAAATGCAAATAAAAGCAATGATACATATTCAGACAATCTGAGACCTGTGTTTCAGAGGGCTATGCTAAACCCTTCATGAAGAGTTTCTTTTCAGAAGCTAATCCTAGTGGAAAATTAACAAATGGAACTTTAAATATGTGAAATAATAAGCTAGCCAAATAGTTATGTACTAGAGTGGCAAAGTTGAGTGCTTTCTCCAAGTCTGTTTCCATCTCATAGCCCTACGTTGCTCATTGCTATTTGGAGATACAAAGCAGGGTGATTTAAAAGCAAAGTTCCTTAACATTTAATTTTTCTTCAAGGCTGCTGTTCAAGAAGTTGTCTGTCACATCTCACTATATGTGCTATTCAAACTTAGGTGTTCAGAATAACACCTGGATAAAAATCTATGAATAGAATAACTGATTATCAATGTAACCAATACTCATTAAAAGGTATCTTAGATGGTAACAAAAGCTAGAGTTTGAGTCACTTGTTTATGCTTTCAAATGGGTGCAGGATCTTATTTAAAACTTCTTTGAAGTGTGAATTATGAATGGGAGCTCTTTGATCAGAACTGATGTATGATGTGTCATAAGGCATTATGCCAAAAAAAAGAGAAGTCACTTAAGCTTCCTTTCTAGTGGCACTGAGTGAAATGATAGCTATGGTTCTCATACTGTTCTCTTACGCTAGGTTGTCCATACTGAAGAAATTTGGCTGCAAAGACTACTGTCGAACCCCTGCGAAGTGGAAACAGGTATTTAGTTTTCTGCCGGGGAGAGATCAGCAATGCATGATATGGGTATTTTCTTAACATACTTATAAAGTCTATTTACATTGCACACATTCCTCCATGAGTGTGGTCCCACACAGACTTCCTCTTTCAAAAACTTCAGCCCCAAATTTAGTTTGTGGTTTCTGCTGCTTGCAGTAATTTCTCCATAAAGAAGGGACAACAAGCTCTTTTCTTCAAAATATGACCCTGTTTACACATATCGAAAAAGCACAATTGGAATCTGATGTGCAATATTGCCATTTGGTGATACCTATCCCCTGAATACTAAAATTACCTTTGTAGGTAGCTGACTGCATTGCTGTTGAATGACTTGATTAACTGGTCTTTGTTATTCTGCCATGCCCTGCCAATCCTCTTGTGACCACGTAGGGTCCTACTGGGATAAAGTGTGGACCTGCTGGGATGAGGTGCCTGTATTTTAATCCCATGGCTGGTACACATCCAGCTGTATGACAGTGGGGCTTGGAAAAGGAAGGAGGAGGAAGTAATGGGCCAAACTAACAATTCAAGTTATATTTGTTCTGAGGGTCCTAATTTATTTTTGAAAATCCCGCAACTAAATCAGATGATTTGCCAAACGAAGGAGTGCTATATACCTGGTTATACTCCAGGACATAGTCATGTGCAAAGAGCAGCCTTTTGTTCATTCTGAAAAATAAACAGGGTTTTTTATGACGCTAGCCAGAAGAAAGGGGAATATTGGCAAGTACAGCCAGATAGGGCATCTTCTGCTGTGTCTGTTTAATACCCCCTAGAAACAATGTAGATTTTGTAATTATTATTTGGGATTTAATCAACCAGTGAAAGAGTAGAGGAAAAATAATGAAATATGTGGTAATATTCCTGGTATGTACTTCAATTGCTGATTGCTTGATTACTGCTGAAACTGATGAGGCTGAGTGTGATGATATTACCAGCAAGTTAAACCTGAGAGCAAGAGATAAAAACATAACATTCAACATGAACACAATGCACTGCAAAATAACAAGTTTGAGGGTTGATCTGAATTACTCCCTGCAGAGATAATTTAAATGCTGTAAAGCCATGTATGTAGAAAGGCTGATGAATAAGATAATAGGCAGCCTCTGAAGAAAACAGGAGCTGCTGTAATGCAATAGAAGAGTTACAGAAGTCTGGGTGAGTGGCTGTGGCACCATATCCAGACCAACGGTTATGACATTATTAAAAGATTCCAAAAGATCTAATGAGACTCGGAGTGAGGTAATTTAATGGGTGACAATATTGGCATCCCAGGAGGTTAGAGAAATATAATGTTTAAATGTACACAAGTCGTCAAGACACTCAAAGCTATAAAACCAGGGCTAACTTTGTCAGGCATTGGATAGGTATGCCACGTGACACTTGGAATGACATGGGAGCATCCACAAAGCAACTGAAAGAGGTGACATCAGATATCAGGTATGTGGTGGCAAAAAGTAGACATAAATAACTGTTTTCAAAGGGGTTTCCTTCCAGAACTGTCGGCAGTTTCTTTAAATACTTAAAAGCAGTAGGACCGAGACGCAAAGCATCTCACTCAGTAATTAGCAAACTGAAAACAGTGCTTGCTAAGAATGTGGTATTGTCAGAAGCGACCTTTTGCTAGATAAAGAATAAGGACTCTCTAAAGCATTCAGGCATGTAGCTGAGAAATCCGGCCAAAGTCAAGCAAAGGAACTGAAAGAATGATTCAGACCGCTGAAACTCTTGTGTTCTTAAAAGAAGAAAAAAAAAACCCTACAAACTTAATAGGGCCTGAATCTGTTAGAGTGAAGAAATAACCCTAGAACCTTATTCAAATATTACCTCATATAAAATGCTCGCATAGTTCCAATGTACAATAGGTTAGAAGTGCCTGGACCTCTCCTTTACGAGCGAAACTGCCTGTAGGGCCACTGCTGGCATGGCTTTTAGGAGCAGTAGCTGGGGTCTAGCTGGTGTTTTG
Source organism: Phalacrocorax aristotelis (assembly GCF_949628215.1). Classification (NCBI taxonomy): domain Eukaryota; kingdom Metazoa; phylum Chordata; class Aves; order Suliformes; family Phalacrocoracidae; genus Phalacrocorax; species Phalacrocorax aristotelis. The sequence goes on along the minus strand of NC_134282.1, from coordinate 22,718,373 downwards.
GTTCAAGTCTTTGGGCTTACTTCCTGATTCTCATTTCTTGCAAAAGTATTAGCTGTTGGATTAAAGAGAAAATTGAATTAATCTACACTGTAAACCAGAACTGATTGTGTACTATGTGTGATAGAATTTATCTGCAGGAGAGCCCCGATGCAACCTTTACATTCTCCCAGAAATTTCCTATACAAAGTCTCTGGCAAACAGAAGGATGTGTAGTTGCTCTGACTCTGTGACTAGAAATGAAGGAGGCGGAGGAAGAAAAACCCTGCACTACTCAGTCAAACTGTTTGGTTGTTTTCTCAAAAAAAAAAAAAAAACAAACAAGTGGGAGGAAAAAAACCCAACCAAACAAGCCAGCCCGGATTAGGATCAGGAGTTTGGTAATCTAAATAAACTATAAAATTAGAACTGTCCTCCCTGGGTGGTAGGGCTGCGTTTCACCATGACCTATCCTCTGTAACTCAGGTTGTCAGTTTAACTCTTGGGATTGAGGTCGGACAGAGGAACGCTACAGTGTTCTGACCACATATAGTCGTGGATAGTCTCAGTAGCAGCTGGCGGATGTTAGCGAGCTCGCTCACAGTCTTAGCGTCCATACACGCTCATGGCTACTGTTTGATTAATGCAGCAACATATGAACGTTATCTAGTTCATAGTTAATTCACTCTACTGTAGGGACATCCTTACCATACATGTGGAAGAGAAAATTCTGATGATGGTGAAGTAGTATTTGCACTATGAGAAGTTCATTGGATGCATAACAGTATGTATAGGAGAAAGTAGATACAATTGACAAGAATATCAGGTGAGGTGATATGGTGGGACTGCCTAACTCCAGGTCTTCTCCGAAGACAGTCGTTGCAGTTGCTCTGCCCTGCAAGTGTTCAGTTCGTGTCCTCTAATTTAATCTTTAAAATCCAAGTGTATGGGGTTTCTGCAGAGAATTTTTCAGGCTATTAATAACTTTGAATATGTAGTCTTTTGTATTATAAATATCATAATGACTTTATATCTACCAAGTTGATTTCTTTTCTCTGTATAGAAAACTGTATTTTGTTCTCCAAAGCAAAAACATTGTGTGAAGAAAATGAAATACTTTTATTACATGGAGAACAGATTGACAGTTTCTGAATGCTGCCCTGGCAAGCATTTGGTATCATGGTAAATCATTGTTTCCCTACAGAGATGATTTTTGTGTAAAGTATTGTCGTGGTTTAGCAGCAGCTCAGCCCCACACAGTCGCTCGCTCACTCCCCACCAGTAGATGGGGGAGAGAATCAGAAGGGTAACGCTCGTGGGTTGGGATAAGAACAGTTTAATAATTAAAATTAAAAGAAACAACAGTAGAAATGCAATGTAAAGGAGAACAACGAGAGGCGCAAAGCCCCGGGAGAGGGGGGAAGGGAGGGCAGAGGGGGAACGAACCGCCGGAACAAACCCCACGCGCCGCAGCCCCCCGCTGACCCGAGGCCGCACCGCCCCCGCGCTGCCACTGCCCCCCCTCAATATATTGGTCATGGTGTCACGTGGTATGGAATGAACCTGCCATTGGCCAGTCGGGGTCAGCCGCCCCCACCATGGCCCTGCCCCTCCCAGCCCCCCACCCCCTCCACGCGGCAGAGCGCGGGAAGCTGGAAAGGTAGCCGACCCCCACAGTGAGGAGAATTAACCCCTTCTCAGCCAAAACCAGCACATTCTCCACCCCTTATTCCATACCATTTATACCATGCCCAGGTCCCATATGATGCAATACAACCGTACCAACCACCACCCCTCCCCTTCCCATCCTTTAACATAATATACAGACATCATTCCCTTAGTTCGTGGACTTCCCTGTAAAATGTCCATTAAAATGTCCATTGAGTTCACGCAGTCCATGACTCTGGGCTCCATCTGTTGTATCAGTCTTTCCGGGTGGGAGAGATGGTGTGTGGCGTTGGGTTGCTGCATACCGAGTCAGTCATCATTCCATCACTGCTTGCACGGCTTGTTTCATAGTCGATCTTCCATGGGTTGGGAGGCTCGTACTCTGATATGATTGATACAACACAGAGGTGACACACAGTATTATATAGCAGTTCACATTGTGCCATTCAGTTCATTGACTGTTTTCACCCAAAATCAAATCCCCTTGAGGCACACATCGGATTTCTCCATCCTCCCGCATCACCCACCAAGTGCACCCAGGTCCTCGAGCAAAAGCAATCCCACAAATGGGTTTGCCTTTGCCGGAGGCAGGAAGAACCCAGACTGTTTTGCCCAGCATACTTTTTGTGTGCACCACAGGGACTCTATCCCCTTCCACAGTATGTAGGATTTCTGACTGGGCAGGGCCAGCTCGGTTGGCAGATCCCCTCGTGTTGACTAACCACGTGGCTTTTGCTAAATGTGTATCCCAGTGCTTGAATGTTCCACCCCCCATTGCTTTCAGTGTCATCTTTAACAGTCCATTGTACCGTTCAATTTTCCCAGAGGCTGGTGCGTGATAGGGGATGTGATACACCCACTCAATGCCGTGCTCTTTGGCCCAGGTGTCTATAAGGCTATTTCGGAAATGAGTCCCGTTGTCTGACTCAATTCTCTCTGGGGTGCCATGTCGCCACAGGACTTGTTTCTCAAGACCCAGGATAGTGTTCCGGGCAGTGGCGTGGGGGACAGGATATGTTTCCAGCCAGCCAGTCGTTGTTTCTACCATTGTAAGCACATGGCGCTTGCCTTGGCGGGTCTGTGGGAGTGTGACATAGTCAATTTGCCAGGCCTCCCCATATTTATATTTCAGCCATCGTCCCCCGTACCACAGAGGCTTTACCCGCTTCGCTTGCTTGATTGCAGCGCATGTGTCACATTCGTGGATAACCTGTGCAATAATATCCATGGTCAAGTCCACCCCTCGATCACGAGCCCACCTGTATGTTGCATCTCTCCCTTGATGGCCTGAGGTGTCATGGGCTCACCGAGCTAGAAATAGTTCACACTTATGCTGCCAGTCCAGATCCACCTCAGCCACTTCAATCTTGGCAGCCTGATCTACCTGCTGGTTGTTTCGATGTTCTTCAGTGGCCTGACTCTTGGGGAGGTGAGCATCCACATGCCGTACCTTTACAACCAGTTTCTCTACCCAGGCAGCAATATCTTGCCACAATGTGGCAGCCCAGATGGGTTTGCCTCTGCGCTGCCAGTTGCTTTGCTTCCATTGCTGCAGCCAGCCCCACAAGGCATTTGCCACCATCCAGGAGTCAGTATAGAGATAGAGCACTGGCCACTTTTCCCGTTCAGCGATGTCTAAGGCCAGCTGGATGGCCTTTACCTCTGCAAACTGGCTCGATTCACCTTCTCCTTCAGCAGTTTCTGCTACTTGTCGTGTAGGACTCCATACAGCAGCCTTCCATCTCCGGTGCTTTCCCACAAGGCGACAGGACCCATCAGCGAACAGGGCATATTGCTTCTCATCTTCTGGCAGTTTGTTATACAGTGGGGCTTCTTCAGCACGTGTCACCTCCTCCTCTGGTGATATTCCAAAATCTTTGCCTTCTGGCCAGTCCATAATCACTTCCAAGATTCCTGGGCGACTGGGGTTTCCTACTCGAGCCCGCTGGGTGATCGGTGCAACCCATTTACTCCACGTAGCATCAGTTGCATGGTGTGTAGAGGGGAACTTCCCTTTGAACATCCAGCCCAGCACTGGCAGTCGGGGTGCCAGGAGCAACTGTGCTTCAGTACCAACCACTTCTGAAGCAGCTCGAACCCCTTCATATGCTGCCAATATCTCTTTTTCAGTTGGAGTATAGCGGGCTTCGGACCCTCTGTATCCCCGACTCCAAAACCCTAGGGGTCGACCCCGGGTCTCCCCTGTTGCTTTCTGCCAGAGGCTCCAGGTAGGACCATTCTCCCCAGCTGCAGTGTAGAGCACATTTTTTACATCTTGTCCTGCCCAGACTGGCCCAAGAGCTACTGCATGGACTATTTCTCATTTAACCTGTTCAAAGGCTTGTCGTTGCTCAGGGCCCCATTTGAAATCATTCTTTTTCTGGGTCACTTGATAGAGAGGGCTCACGATCAGACTGTAATTTGGAATATGCATTCTCCAAAAACCCACAACGCCCAAGAAAGCTTGTGTTTCCTTTTTGCTAGTTGGTGGAGACATGGCTGCTATTTTTTTGATCACATCCATTGGAATCTGACGACGACCATCTTGCCATTTGATTCCTAAGAACTGGATTTCTCGTGCAGGTCCCTTCACCTTACTTTGTTTTATGGCAAAACCAGCTTTCAGAAGGATTTGGACTATTTTCTCACCTTTCTCAAAAACTTCTTCCGCTGTGTTGCCCCACACAATGATGTCATCAATGTATTGAAGGTGTTCTGGAGCTTCTCCCTGTTCCAGTACAGTCTGAATCAGTCCATGGCAAATGGTAGGACTGTGTTTCCACCCCTAGGGCAGTCGATTCCAGGTGTACTGGATGCCCCTCCATGTGAAAGCAAACTGTGGCCTGCACTCTGCTGCCAGAGGGATTGAGAAGAATGCATTAGCGATATCAGTTGTGGCATTCCACTTGGCTGCCTTTGACTCCAGTTCGTATTGAAGTTCTAGCATGTCTGGCACAGCAGCACTCAACGGTGGAGTGACTTCATTCAGGCCACGATAGTCTACTGTTAGTCTCCACTCTCCATTAGACTTCCGGACTGGCCATATGGGACTGTTAAAGGGTGAGTGGGTCTTACTGATGACTCCTTGGCTCCTCAGTTGGTGAATGAGTTTATGGATGGGGATCAGAGAGTCTCTGTTGGTGCGATATTGCCGCCGGTGCACTGTTGTGGTGGCGATTGGCACCTGTTGTTCTTTGACCTTCAGCAACCCCACCACAGAAGGGTCCTTTGAGAGACCGGGCAAGGTAGACAGCTGTTCAGTTTCCTCCGTCTCCAAGGCAGCTACACCAAAAGCCCACGTGTACCCTTTTGGGTCCTTGAAATACCCTCTCCTGAGGTAGTCTATGCCAAGGATGCACAGAGTCTCTGGGCCAGTCACAATGGGGTGCTTCTGCCACTCATTGCCAGTTAGGCTCACTTTGGCCTCCAATACAGTTAGCTCTTGGGATCCCCCTGTCACTCCAGCAATGCTGATGGGTTCTGCCCCTATATAGTTTGATGGCATTAAGGTGCACTGTGCGCCGGTGTCCACTAAAGCTTTATACTCCTGTGGGTCGGACGTGCCAGGCCATCGCATCCACACAGTCCAGTAAGCCCGGTTATCCCTTTCCTCCCCCCGGCTGGAGGCAGGGCCCCTCTAGTCCTGATCATGGCAGTCACAACTCACTTCCTGTAAATGTGAATCAGGAGTCCCTCTATTACACTTAGAAATAAAATCTGCGCTTCTACTCCTCTGTCTGGGGACTTGCTCGCTGGAAACTGGAGCAGCAGCTTTCCTGGAAGAGCCTCCCTGAGTGACTGTCCTTCCTTGCAGTTCATGTACTCGTGCCTGTAGGGTCAAAGTAGGCTTGCCATCCCACCTCATCATGTCCTCTCCGTGGTCACGCAGGTAGAACCATAGGGTGGCCCGTGGTGTGTATCCCCTTCTTTGAGCCAAAGGACGCTTATTCCTAACAGCTGAGACACTTCTCTGTCGAGGTGGGGAGTAGGACAGATCTTCTTTGAGTTGCTGGACCTCTTGGGATAGTTTCTCCACAGCAGAGACAAGCGAGGAAGAGATATTTGTGTCGTAATCCCGGAGTCTATCTATCACCTCTGCCACCGTTGGTGTCTCGTCATCTTTCCAGGACATCACTGCCAATGAGTTTGCATGCGAAGACGGTGCGCTCCGTACAAACTTCCGCCACATGGGTCGTGTGTACTCGGCTTCATCTGGATCTTTGGATGACCGTTGATCGTCTAGGTCACCATAAATCACCTCAAACACAGCTAATTCCCTGAGATACTGGATGCCTTTCTCCATAGTTGTCCATTTTCCTGGGCGATATGTAACATCTTCTTTAAAGGGATACCTTTCCTTCACTCCAGGCAGGAGTCGCCTCCAGAGGCTGAGGGCTTGTGGTTTTTTTCCAATTGCTTTGTCAACGCCCCCTTCCCCAGAAAGGGATCCCAATTGTTTGGCTTCTTTTCCCTCTAGTTCCAGGCTACTGGCCCCATTATCCCAGCATCGGAGCAGCCAGGTGACAATGTGCTCACCTGAAAGACGGCTATAATCTTTTCGCATATCTCGCAACTCACTTAAGGACAGGGATCGGGTGGTCTCTATTTCATTTATTACTTCTCCCTCCTCTCCCCGCGATGGCCCTGGTTCTTCATCATCCCGTTCTAAACGAGTTGATGTCCGCTTCCAATATTTCATCTTGTGTATGGGGGCAACTGATACTGGTACGGGTTTATTTTCTGAGCTAGCTCCGGTACTTGTTGTGGGGGTTTGAGTGGCTGCAGTGCCTGTTGTCAGGGCTGGATTGTCTACAGTGCCAGCCACTTTGCATTTCAATCCAGAGACATTCTCCTCCCCCTGGGGGCACCGAATACTGTTGAGCAGGGCTCGGTATGCATGGGCCAGACCCCAGCACGTTGCAGTTATCTGTGTCTCTCTGGAGTTCCCAGCGTAACAACATACTTTCTCCAAATATTCTACTAGTTTTTTAGGATTCTGCACTTGTTCGGGGGTGAAACTCCAAAACACTGGGGGTGCCCACTGCCCTAGGTATTTGCCCATGCTATCCCACATGCCCTGCCACTTGTAACTATCAAGCCTCGGGGCAGATTTCTGGGTGATATTCTTAAGTTGCTTAGTCAAAACAACATGCCCAAAAACTAACAATAAGTGCACCTTAACCACCCAAGGATGTTCAAGATACAAAAACGTTGTTGTAACAAAGGCACAGACATCATAGAACAAAGTTGCAAAGGTACTATTCTGTATTTCCTCCATATAAAATCTCTCCGAGGAGGAGGTATCATTGCTAATTGCCTCAACAAGGTGGTATCCGAAGTACAGTAACGGTTTCAGCAAAAACCCCAAATACCAGATAAAGCTGAAAACGAGTGTTTGTATAACAAATCTCATAGGCAAAACGTTACTAATCACAGCAGAACACAGCAGACTCAAACAACCAACACCGATTTTTAACACCAACTGCAAAGAGGACAACATGGTGCTGTGACCAGCAGCTGTTGTTATCTCCAACCCTTAGCCCCACGTTGGGCGCCAAAGACTGTCGTGGTTTAGCGGCAGCTCAGCCCCACACAGCCGCTCGCTCACTCCCCCACCGGTAGATGGGGGAGAGAATCAGAAGGGTAACGCTCGTGGGTTGGGATAAGAACAGTTTAATAATTAAAATTAAAAGAAACAACAGTAGAAATGCAATGTAAAGGAGAACAACGAGAGGCGCAAAGCCCCGGGGTGGGGGGGGGAAGGGAGGGGAGGGGGGGAACGAACCGCCGGAACAAACCCCACGCGCCGCAGCCCCCGCTGACCCGAGGCCGCGCCGCCCCCGCGCTGCCACTGTGCCCCCCCCCCCCCCCCCCCAATATATTGGTCATGGTGTCACGTGGTATGGAATGAACCTGCCATTGGCCAGTCAGGGTCAGCCGCCCCCACCATGGCCCTGCCCCTCCCAGCCCCCCACCCCCTCCACGCGGCAGAGCGCGGGAAGCTGGAAAGGTAGCCGACCCCCACAGTGAGGAGAATTAACCCCTTCTCAGCCAAAACCAGCACAAGTATGTGTTCTGCTTTCTGGGTAGGGAAAGCCCCAACTTCTTTGTGCTGACATCGGGCACTGTGCAGTCCTAACATGCCCTAGAGTGACATAGGGAATGGCAGTCGTAAGTCTCACTGTTCCACATCTAAGGTCCCACAATTTGTCTTCTGCTCTTCCACAAAACTATTCTTTTTCAGATGGTCGTGACTGGTTATCTAAAAATTAAGAAAATAATTATGATGGATTAGCTGTAATCTGATGTGATGCTGGTAGCAGGGAATAACAGCTGCTCCTGTGTGTATTTGACGTATAGCTGTCAGCTGGCAGGCCAACTGCCATGCTGCTGAGCATCTCTGGGTGTGGTTTTTGAAGAGCAGCAGCAGTTGGTAAAGGCCCCCATCTCCTGATCTGCAGATGGATGATCAACTTTCCACATCACTGTGCCGTTCGTTAAAACTAGATTAATCCCTACTTCTTATCCCAAAAGCAAAGAAGATGGAGAACCTCAGCACATTTCCAGGTGAAATCATAGCAGTCAGGCAAAAGTACTAGTCTAGCTAGAAAAACATGCCCAATCTTCCTGCGATGTATTTTGACTCTTTGGAAGTGCAGCAGCAAAGCAAGCAAATTTGGCTCCATGTTTACGGGGCAGTGCCCACCGGTCGCCGCGACCCAAGAGTAGAGGCTGCGCAGATCAGTTGCTTGGCTGGCAGAGCAGCGTGACAATGCAGTTGGAAGCTGCAGAAGTATCCAGGGTTGCAGGTGAAACCGCAAGAGTGTGAACCACACGTGATCTTTCAGGTGACTCCTGAGTGCAACAAAAAACCCTACGGCCATTCGCCGTAAACACTGGTGCCAATGGTTTAGTGCCAGTGTCTACTTTGATCACCCAGTATTTGCATAGGTTCTGCATAGGCATGTCAAAGTAGGTGTATAAAGGGAATTAAGGCATTCCCCAAGTCTGCAGAATTAATTTTACATGTTTTAAGGATCTATGAAAACCTGGTGCATTTGAAAGGTGATCAGCCTGTAGGATTAAACAAGCGTTCCTGCTGGTAAAGAAGAACCAGCTCCTATGAGGGGAAAGGGTGATTAGCTGGGAGCTTCCTTGTTGGCAACAAATCCTGGCGAATACTTTGCAAGTTATGAAATGACCGCACTTGCATCAGCTATACAGGGAATTATGTATATTCTATCTTTTTATTGAAATTCGTGGCTTTCTCCTTTGTCAATGACTTGAAATAGGCCTTTCTTACAAAAGGCCATGCAACTTCCAGCTGTACTTCCCAGTAAGTTGAGAAGACTTTGCAAGTATGAGAAGAATTTGTGAGCAGAGTCATCAGCAGTAACCATTTTGCTTAGCTGCGTTAGATGATTGTGCTCTATCTCCAGGGAATTGGCGGCCACCTACTCAAACGCTGGAAGCAGCAGTAAGTTGGAAAACAGGGCTCGGTGGTGGTGGTGGTGGGGAACTCGGACTGGCAGCCCGCTGCCGGCCAGGGAGCCTGCCGAGGGTCTCCCGCCACTGTGGTCACGAAGGCAGTCGTCCTCAGAGGGCTGAAGCCGCCCAGCCCGGCGGCGGGCGAGCACGGGCGGCCCGGGCCCGGCTGCGGGCGCTGCCGGCCGGCCGCCCCCGCCGGGCTGTGCCCCGTCCCGCCCCGCGGCGGGGGAGCCCGGGGGCGGTGCGGAGGGGGCCGGGTCCGCCCCGCGGGTGGCCGCGGACCCCCCTCTCCCGCTCCGGGGCGCCGTCAGGGGGCGGCGGCGGGCGGCGCGGCGGCTCGGGGGCGGCGCTGGCAGGGGCCGGGCGCTCGGCGGGGCTGCCCGGCCGGAGCGGCAGCCGCAGCCGGGGCCGTGGCTAGGCGGCGGGCAGCGGGTCCAGCTCCGGCCCCGGGGGGAGGCGCCGGGCGCGGCAGGGCAGGTACGGGGGCGCCGCGGGCGGGGGTGCCGCCGGCCCGGGCAGGTGGGACGGCGCCCCGGGGCGCTGCCGGCGAGCGCCCGGGCCGGTGCCCCGGCGGTGCCTGCGCGGCGCTTCCCTCCCCCCGGTAGCTACCCGGCGGCTCCGGCGGGCGATCGCTGCCGACGGCCGGGGGAGACGGGGTGCGGCCCGAGCGTTTGCGGCGCGGAGGGAGCGGCTGCCCAGCGCCCGGCTCCGAGGCCCGGGGAGGCTCCGCTGCGGTCCCGCCTGCCCCGGCACCGGGGGCGGGGTGCCTCGGCCGGGCGGGCTGAACCGGGCGGGGGGGGCTTCGGCCGGCGGCCAGCTGCCCCAGCAGCCAGCCCGGCCGCCTCCGCCAGGCCTCGGCGGGGTAAACTTTGCCTCCAGGGTGGGACCCGCAGGCAGACCCCGGGGCTCGGGGCGCGCCGGCTTAGCTCGGTGAGTGGCGGCGGCCCGCGCAGCTCCGCCCCGGCGTGCGGGCAGCACCGTGCGCGGGGAGAGGCTCGTCCGCCCCTCGGAGCCTCTGTGCTGACAGAGTTCGCGGTTACCGGCCTCGGCTGGCGGAGCGCAGCGCTGGTGCAGGGCTGCCCTCCTTCCCCGTGCGCGGGGACTTTGTCATCTGTTGTTGGCTGATCTAGTGCGGCGGGAGCGGACTGACTTAATGAATTTTTTTTTTTTTTTTTCGATGCCTGTTGTCTTTAGTGAATCTGAGAGCAGTCCTTTTCATTGTATATACTTTAACCTAAATATTTTCAGAGGCTTTAACAGACTTCTTAGTTTATTTCTGTGCTGCGGGTTCCTGAACCTTTTGACAAGCATGGACTTTTCATCACAAGTGTGTTCTGACATGAAGATCATCTTGGCCTTTGTGCAGAATGTTGCACTTAAAAATTAAAACAACAACAATCTGTGAAGGTATTTTTTAAAATGCCAGGAAGTAAGGGGTTAAGTGATGTGCTTCTATATACTGTAAGGTGAATTTCTGGACGGACCACTTTACATAAAGGCTGGGACAATGGAAATGATAGGGTGGGAAGAGTGTGTGTGATGACCTTCTAAGGCTTTTATTTTGTCTGGCATTATAGTCTGAGATGAGCATCTGATTCAGACCTTAAATTTTCTCTTTTACAAATGTTACAAATACAGCTTCATGTGGGTGAAAACACTACAGAGTAAGTGGCTCTATCCTTGACTAAGTGCAAAAGCTGTCACATATAATAAGTTATTGTGTAAGTATTACAATAGTAATGGGATATTAAACCAACACATTCTGGCAGTAAGTAGCTGTAATACTTATGCCCTGTTTTGACGTCTGCAGAAGGAGGATTAGCTCAGGCAGAATTTATAGTGGGAGGGTGTGAGTGGGATGGAAAGCAAAAGCTGCTTAATTTTAATCTTCTCAAAAAAGTAACTAAAAGTAATGCACATGGTTAACACACATATGCTTCTCTCTCTAATGGCTTTTAATTGTATCTCTTAAATATTTTATGTAAACTCAGTAGTGCTGAAATGTTAATTTTTATAGGATTCGATGCATACCACGTGAGCTCCAAGTTCTGCAAGAAAGGAATTATTGAGGAATAGCAGGGGCTTGTGTGACGGCCTGACAACAAGGGAGCTGTAAAACTGCGTCGGTGTAACTAAACCCCTGTATCTGTCCCTCTGTACCTAAACAGGGGCGTACCTCTGGTGAGACTTCAGGCGTTCAGTTCTGTTGTTTCAGTTTCATAATGGTGAACTTGCTTTTCTTTAACAGCCTTCAGTTGTCTTTCGGGCTTTTTTTAGTTTAAAAAGCGGGCATCTTGGTATGAACGCATGCAAAAAGCAATGCTCCACGGTGTGCAAAACTACTGTCCCCCATGAAGTTTGCTTTCTCCAGTGGTTTTACAATGGGGTGTATCTTTTTACATACTTCCCTCATGACCTCCTTAGATGAAAGAAACCTTGTGTCCTGTGAGGTTTCTTATGTAGGTCTTTGTTCATTTACATAATCTCATAGGAGACCTTTGAAACTAGTCTTCGGTTGAAATTTTCTGGATGCTTTTTCTGCCGAAGTTGCAGATTTTTTTTTCTTTGCTATAAAAGTCTTGTATCTTAAGTGTATCTGCATGTTATTGCCTGAAAGATTCATGATGAATTCATGTGGTCCTAAGTGTGGCTTTTATCTGGATTTATGGTCAGGTCCAGTTCCGTATTCCTTTCCTCTCCTTAAGCCTTTTATTCACTTTTAATTAATAGAAAAAATATTGGCAATTAATATGCAAAAACCACCATGAGATGTGTGCTGCTCACAAACATCAAATGAGCATAGGAATTAAATGTTAAGCCACCTACTAACATATGCTTTATGATGTATATACGATTAGATTTATGGTTTATGATGGATGCTACAAAGGAGGTGGTAGGACCTTAATTGTTCAAGAGGGTGGAGTCTTCAACTCTGCCGCTACCAAAATGGTGAGGGTGCTCTTTCAAGGAGTATTGGGAAGCGCACACAAAACATGCAGCTATTGCTTTAGGTGTTAAAGGAATCATTTGATGAAGGAAGTATGAGAGAATTAAAGATGATGGAGTTTGTTACAGGTAATACAGGAATGTTTGGGGAGTTACTGGTAGATGCACAAGAGGGTTACTGATAAGGTGCACGAAAAGACAGCGCGGCAGCTTGCCTGCGCTGGCAAGTACTTGACTAGCACACACAAATGCTGTTAGACAGCAGCCTCAAGGGTGAGGAAGGATTTGCTTAAAAAGAACCTCAGTGGTCCCAGTGTTGGACAAAGAGCATGGTTTGGCTCAAAACTGTTCAAGCAGTGTGTTGCGTTTGGGGAGTGTTTGAACACAGCCTTTAATCTTGACTTGCTGGGAGATGGAGTCAGTAAGCGAGCTATGCATTGATACTCATTTGGAAGGTTGTATTTAAAAATACTCTAGTATGCGTGGTAAATTATATATAAAAATGAAAACGTATATTGTGTAGCAAAAGGAGAAGAAATGCCAAATGCCTGGGAGGAGACTTTAAGTGTAGATTTCATGCAAGATTTCTACTTGCATGGGTTTTAGTGTCATGGTAATTTTTATTGGAATTGTACTAAAATATTTCAGTACTGATAAAAAGACTGTGCTTTAAAATACATCTTTTTTTTCTCTTCTTTTTTTTTGAAATGCTTTCCAGAATGCTTTCTGCAAAGAACACAGGCCAATGTATGGTATAAATTACGCAGAAATAGAAATAGAAATGGAAACAGTTGATCATAAAGCTACATATAGGATGATGATGACTGAAGGTTTATGTAGCAGCTTTCCAGAAGGATACTAGAAATGTCATACAGACCATGAAATGCCTCATGTTCTGTTAAAATCAGGCTGCACTTTGCTTAAGGGGACTCCATCTGGGTTTCACGAAGCATTTGTTTTTGCAAGTCATTTAGGACAGAAAGTTTTGCAAATTTTATTGTCTAAAAATTGTAGCAGAGAATGCACGAGTCTTGACATATGTCTGTGCAGGAGCACGTGAGCTCTGACCATGTGGCTTGTTTTGTGGCACTGGGTTTAGGTTAGAATTCAAAATTAATGTTCTTGTTTGTCTTGAAAGTATTAGGTGGTTTCTGATTACAGCTGGGTGAGACATTTTCTTGCGAAGTGAAGAAATAAAGAGTGGGAAGGTCTACTGTGACAATCAGTGTTTATGATTCTTTTTTTAAAAAATCAGATGCTGTCATTTTACTTTGTTCAGAGAATGCCTGAATCATAAATGTAATAGTTCATCCTAAGCAGCAAAAAAGAGCATTTTTTTAATTGTACAAGATTATAATAGGAACACTTGGCAGGAGGGCTACAAAGGTGGACGGTAAGTGTGTGATTCTGCACTATGGTTCTGATGACAGGCAAAGGATTCAGAGCAAGATTGACAAGGTACTTCATATTGATTAGAGAGGCAAGCTGGCCATTGAAAAGCTAGATAGCTGGCATATTTCTTAAAAGAACTGATTTTTGGATGCTGAAATTATTAGGCTCATTTGTTTGTGCCTGTAAAGACATTGTTCAGAGATGCTGTTTGGAAATAGTAGTCGGTGACTGTTTTCCAGCTGTTTCATCCTTAGTTTCTACAGCCACCTTAAACTTTTTCATGTACCAAGAATGAAGTCAGTTTTCCCTGGAAAATTGTCATGTGATTTGTGGCTTCCCATGTGAAAATTACAAAGTAAACACCACAGCTTTGTCTCAATGTCTGCTATGATAAATTTCACAATTACTTACATAGTGGAAGATACCATACTATGTTCTCCCGATGCTGATGGTCTCTGGTGATAGAGAGGCGCCCTGTGAACACCTGGTACGCGCTGTTATTAATGATTATTTTAAAAGAACAAAGCAATGCTGACACTGGATCTTGTGCTTTGCCGTATTTTTCATGCTTTATTCATCTTCCTCACACCTATGGTTACGATGTTGGTTTACTGATTGCCCCGAAGTAAAAGTCTGAACACAGGCTTCCATTTTTGTCTATGAAGGCTTCTGGGTGCCTTCAAGAAGAGCTTCTGTTGGGCTGATAAATTGTGAAGACAACTTTGTGGAACTAAGCAACAAGAATTTGGGTGTTGGGCTTTTCAAATGAAATGTTAGAACATTGTGTGTAATGCCAGCGCTGTTTACCTAAACCTATTTTTATTTTTGCTTTTGAAGAAATAACTTGCGTGCTTGCATCTTTGTGTTCAGATTGTCTCTAACTGTAAGATGGCATGTTTCTAGAGGTTAGCTTGTGCTGCTGCCGTGAGGATCAAGGAGAAAGCCAGGCATGCCCTTTTGCCAGCAGCACAGCAGTTTTCCCAGTACGTTGCTTGTGTTATTCCCCATTCAGCTATCCAGTAGCCAGGCAAGTTGGCAGTTGCACGAAGTGTTGTAGGGAAGAAAGGGCAGCAGAAAATGCTGACTGCTAATGCATCTGTGATTTTTTTCCCTTTTTCTATTTTTTTTTTTCTTTCTTTCCAGTATGAGCTGCGGGCTGTTGGTGTTGCAATGAGTAATAGCATAGCCCTGCGGAGAGAAGCAAAAGTTTTCCATTTGGAAGACAGGAAACAGAAGTGTATACCTACCCCATAATTTTGAATCCTTGTGATTGTGTAGAGGTGGTTGAATATGGAAGTGCTGGGTGACCTGGCATATGATGATAGGATGGAAAGATCTCATAGCAGGGCCACAGTCAGGAGAAGAAATATTTTGAGGTGAGGGCCAAAATATAGCTTGAACACAAGGATAGAATAGAAATGTAGTTGGTAATGAAATAGACACCAGCCCTTCCATCAGTCCTCATGCACAAACACTTCTAACATCAGGTGGTTGCGCTGCCATTTTTCACGTGTATAACTTAGATAATTGAGTCATATTGTGTTTTACTTCATGGAAAGCTCTCAGTAATGGCCAAATCACTGATGTAAAATGCTCTGTGTGTGTATTAGGGTAAGCTGAAGGCATGGCTTGCTAATAGCTACAGGTGGAGTCGTGGGTGAATTGCCAGGGGAATTTAGTGGATTCAGATTCTAGCACTTTTCTAGAGGGTGAGGGATAAAGGACCAGCTGAAGAGGGGATGCAAGATGGGATGGCGAGTAGGCTGAAGAGCTTGGAGTAATTAAGTCAGTGAGCTCTTACAACTTAACTAGAATCTCCCCAAATACATTCAATTTGAATACTGCGAGCAAATCAACCTAACTCTGTGAACCCCTGAGAACTGTGGGCGTGTGACCTTTCAGCATTAAAATATATATGTGTGCAGGCAGGTTATAAACGGACCCAGTGTAAGAACGTCTGGAGTTAAAAGAATAAGGACAGATTTGGGAGCTCAGACCCATCTAACCTGCGTGGAAGGGCAGACATGCAGAGGAAAATATTGTCCTTCATACTAACATCACCTCAGATGCTGGAAGGGATAAATCTGGCCTGGTGTGGGAAAATAAACATTTTCCTACATTCATGAGCTTGCTTCACTGATCTGTTTATTCAACTTGACTTCACTGGTTGAGTGCAACTAGCTTTAAGTGAATGGTTGCAATGTTTGCTTTCGAAGTTAGTGCCAGAAGAAGGTATTTGCAGCAGAATACAATCCCCGACGCTGCAGCAGAGGGAGGCAGGTTCCTGTTCAGAGGCATGTTCAAAGGTCTATATTGGAAATGCATGCAGAGGGAGTGTTACAGTAGGAGAGGGAGTTGTTAAAACAATTAAAGCTGTTAAAGTAAAAGCTTAACTGAAAAAAAAAGTATAACAATTCAAGCACTTTAACTGCTTTGTCTTTGCATGCTTTTTGGAGCTGTGATCTTATCTGATCAGCCACTGCCTGTGATCTGTGTGTGATTAGGATCTATGCTCATACAATGATGAGCATAAGGTATACCATTTTAAAGTTTTAAGTTTGAAATAATTACATTCTGGTGCATTTTTTAAAGAATTATTTAGTTGTCTGTATGTTCTGGAATGGTTTTGTTGCAAATTACGATTCAGTTCTGGCCTGGAGCCATCAAAATCATAAGGTTTCTTTCAAGTTTCATAATAATGTTAAAAAAGAGTTGCTCAGTTTCCTTTAAGGAAGTAAAAGCACTTCCTTTTGCTTTTGTTTTTACTTTCCCTGCAGTTCTGAGACTTGTATGACCTATCATTGCATACTAAAAGGAATAGGAATATGGAGACATTCCTGAAGTGGGTGATGAAGAGTTGGCCTTGTGACAGGTTTTCCTAAATATTAAAATGTTGTTTCCAGAGGGCCTCCAAAGTGATGCGCTGGACTAGTGGATTGTTACTGACTTTGACTTCTTGCAGATTTCTACGGAGTAACGTATACAGCTGTTGAACACTGATCTTATTTCAGTCAAAAAAAGGCAGTCAAGGCCAGATCAAAGCACTTATTGAGAAGTTTGTCTGAATGGAAGGGACTTGTGAACTAAAGGTTTAAATGGAACAAAAGAAACTGAAGATAAGAGTACCTGCTCCTTGAAATATTTCATGCTCGTGTACATTTGCTGTTCAAACAAGTAAATGAAATGAGACCTATAAAATCACCATAGTTGGAAAACCAAAGCCCAAAGCATGGAAACTTTCAAAATTCCTAAAAGGAATATGAAAATGAGAGAAGAGGTATTAAGCAGGCAACGGAATTGCAGTAGTCTTTTCAGTACTTATGATTTGGGTGTGCCATGAAGTCCGACTTTTTAAAAAGGCTAATGGTTTGTGATCCAAAGTTATTAAAAGATTGTTTAAAGATTTGTAATTTGACAGATTTTCTTATAGACTGGGTTTTACTGATAGACTTAACACAACAGTGAAGCTTCTCTGCGGTTTCATGTTCTGTTCAAAATGCAGCTTCAGATCTAAAACCGCATCCATCTTTGGAGTACCTACTGCACTCTGAGAGACCTTACAGCAGTGGTAGGTCTGCATGTTTCTTCCTGTTGAATGAAGTGGTCTTTCTCGGTCTTCGTTTTGGTAATCTACAATGTGTGGGCTCCTTAGAGCTGAGGACTGTTTTTTAGCTTTTTGATTCATTACAGCAGGTTTGTAGCAGGCGTAGTATAAAATGAGCTGTCCTTCTAGGCAGAGATGAGGGAAAGCAGGTTCGGGAAGGGAACAGCAAGAGACACTTTAATTCTTTGACATGTTACAAAAATGCAAGTGACAGCAGCATGTGCTTCTTTTTAGTGCTATTGGTAGCAGAACTTTCATGGGGCGCCTTTTTTAATCTTAGTAAGGTGCAAGGACATGTTCTAAAATCTTTTATCTATAGCAGAGAGTCAAACTGCAGCAAGTATGTTTCTATATAACCCTGTCCTCAAAGCAGTGGTCAAAGGCAGGCTAGTGTGTGACCTAGAAAATATGAAGTTTTATGTTTACATGCAGTTTCTCTGTATTGTCACACAGAAAACAAACAAAAAAAAATTTGTTCAAAATACTCCAATTTATTTCCAAATTTTTTTGTTTGCTACAGAAGGGGATACTGTTGATCAGCTTTCAGTGATGCTTTTTCCTGTTATTTGGTAGGCTTTATGTTCTTTCTTTTACTGAATAGGAGTATAACAAATCTTTATTATGTATTTATCATTGGAAAAACTGAGAGGTACTGCATATTGAGTTTAGATTTTTGTTTCTGTTAAAGTGCATGGGTGCAAAACCCAAGGGTTTATGAAGGCCCATGTTTTGCTTTCATGTTTGTAGAAATTGATTATACATCCATTACAACTTAAAAAATAACAGCAGTGGCATAAACTGATTGTAACGAGCTATAGCGAGGGCGTATTTGGGCTTAGCACCTGATCTCTGTAAACTCTGAAGCAGGAAAACCCGATGGAAATCTGCTCTAGCCTGTTTTCATTTCTGTGTTTTGGAGCTTGCTTGGCAGCATACTGGTTTAGAAACAAGCCCGGGAAGATAATTCAGGTACATTGTGTGGCATCACAGAATCTGTTGCCATTCCTTCCCTGGATGTGTCCCGCAAATGCAGTCCTATAGATCCTAACTTGAATACAACCAGCAATAGCAAAACTAAAACTTGTGTCATATTTAATGCTTGCAAGCAGTGACAGAAATACAGGCTTAAATAAAAACATTTTGCTGACCAAAAGTGATTAAGACTTGTTTTCAACTCGTGCACTTACAGCAATTTTGGCAAATAACCAAGGAAAGAGAAATACTGTGTATGTTATGTACATCTTTGGTATAGGAACGCGTTGTATATATGATTATGTAGGTTTTTGGGGTTTTTTTTGTGTGTGTTTTTGTTTGGTTTTGATTTGGTGTGTGTTTTTTTTTTAAATAATAATATACAGGCACTGACAGAATTATGGTTATCCAACACCTTCTAGGAAGAGTGAGGAAAAAGTGGTCAGGTGGATAGGTGGGACTTGAAACTATGTAGAGGTACGGACTCTGTAAAGCCACGAGCCTAAAGGGTGGAGATGGTTTGCAGCAATAGATGACAGAGAACAAGTCATCCTGTTTTCCTCTGGAAGACAGTGATGTGGGGAAGAACTGCGTGGCACCTATTAAAAGTAAAGGAATATGTCTCTACAGCTGTTGGAAAGGAGGATCAGCATGACACCTGTAATTTGGAGTCCAGAAGCCTTGTAGAAGGGCAAACGTTTGTAATTGGAGGAGCCAATTCAGACGGTCATTGCCAACATACATCTCTGCTAAAGGACTGGAGTTCACAGGTGCCTGTAGGTGCAGTGTGGAGCTTTACTTGTGTGTTTCTCTTAACGTGGAGCAGAAGTCAACAGATGTTCTTGTCTCGGCTCTGAGCCCCCCAGATTGAAGTGGTGTGGCAGAGCATCAGTGACTAACAAGTATGACTAAAAGTACTACTCAAAAGAGAGAGAATGCATGAGCTGGCAAGCATGAATTTTGATGCTGACTATCACTTTGTCCGCTGATGTAAACAGATGTCTAAAGCTGGCACAAAGTAGAAGATAAAGGAAACTACAGACAGGTTGCAATAAATGTTTCATAGTTGTTTCTGTGTGTAATCCTGCTTTTCCTCTTCGTTTACCGTCAGAGCTAATTTAGACTCTTGTAAGTTCCTCCAGGCAGGGGCATGTGATCTCTGTGTCCTGGTTGATGGGATCACTTGATGTTCTTTATAAATAGACTAGTGAAGCTGGTAGAAGGAAAAATGCCTCTGCTGCTGGGATGCTGCTGGGGCATGAAGGCAGCAAGCTGTCTCCAAGTTGAATCCCTAAAGGGGTAAATGTTCTGGGAAGAGGGGGAAAGGAGACTAAATTTAAAACATGATGCGCATGACATAGACATTGTATTTGCATTGCAGCTGGTCAGAACTTCTCTCACATATCCTGACAATTTTAGGAATAGCAGAGAGACTGGAGAAGGAAAAGAGTGGTCTAGGGCAGTGGTATAATCCCAAAGGAATTAAATGTTTACAGTACCTAATATTTTGGCCCTATAGTTTCCTTCATCTCTGAGTTAGTTCATGTATTTACTAATTTTTTTTTGTCTTAATAGTCCTGGGTATTACTGATTATGTAGCAATATTTGCAGTACTGGTACCCTTTAGTGACTACACATCAAAAATGATTGTGCTTGGTCTTAAAAAAAAATACTGTTTTGGTGTTCAGGTGTTTTTAAGTGTAGTTTTTGAAATGTTACTGAATAAAAAAAGGATATTTATGGGTCACAATTATGGTATTTCTTTCAAAAATTCTTGTTTGAATTGTCAGAAGCATTTGGTCCTAGAAGTCGTTCCTTCTGAATCACTGAAGTGATTATTGGTCGGAGTACAGGGAAGGTAAACTGATACACCTAAATGGTAGTCTGTGGGAGTGTGAAAAAGATGAAAGAATCAAACACGCATTGATCTTCTCGTGCTTTTTAACAGTTCCCCGCTTCCTCTGCCCCCCAGTTTTCTTTGTTCAAGAAAACATGGGCATAATTTAATCTGAAAACTAATGTAAGTCTAAGGAAATTCCAGAAAACAGGAGGTCGCTGGCTGCAAAATAAGTCAACTTCCAATAATGGGAAACCCATAAAGGGTAGTTGTAATGTTACAATGTTACATTACATTAACTACAACATTAATGTACTAAACATAACTTGAATATAGATGTCTCTGCATGACTGTGTTTATTGCCCATTTTTAAGAGACTCTTAGGCTTGTAAGTTCTAATTTAAATAAAAGAAATGTATTCTGGAGTACTGGGACTGACAAAAATCACATGCAAACCTAAACTATGTAAAAACTTGTTCTGCTTGTGACTCATAGCTGCTGATATCTGAAAGAAGGCAACTTGTAATGGTGATTTGAGCAGAACAGAATTGAGAAGATGGAAACAGTCCTTTGAAGGATGTAAGCTGAAGCTGTAAACTGAAGACTGCTTTCCCAGAATTTCCAGTGTAAAACTGGAAGACAGTCCTGCTCAATCCTGAAAGCTGGTGAGGAGAAAGATGTTTAAAATGGTCACCGTGTTATCTGCTTGCGCACCTTGAGACTTAAAAGCTAAGATAGCCCAGTCAAGTGGACCTTTTATTTTGAGAACAGTGGATTATCTTCAAGGAGTGGTCAAATTTCAGTATGGCTAATGGTCCCTTTATCACTTCTGAGCACTAAGCAACTCTTCACCTTTACTTATTAAATCCAGCAGTAAATTTGCTGCACAGTGAAAATAATGAGTGCTGTAGAGAGGGACAAAATTGTTTGAGTAAGACTTCTGTTTGATCCCTTAGCTTTAATGAAGTGAGAGCTTGTGTTGGTTGCTTTGACAGACTGAGCAATACTGCTGTGCCATTTTCAGTAGCTTTTGCACATCTCAAGACCAGCTGTGCCAGTACGAGGATTTTAGAACTGACTGGATAAGGAGGAAACTTGGAACAGCAGAAAAGAGAAATTCAGATGCAGATATTTTAATGTTCTAAACACTAAAATATATTAAACTTTAGCAACTTAGATGTTAGGGTTTTTTTTAATCAGATGGTTGCTGCTAAAATGTTAAGTAATTGGAAAATAAAATTGTCTTATAAGTAGCTATTAGTTTTTACATATTAACGTGTAGCTATGCTCTATTGGATAGGTGCTGCGTCCCGCTATTGCCATGCATGATTACCATGTTGCCTTTTTCTGCTGTGCCTTTCCTTATCTTCACTTGCATATTATTTTTTTTTGTTATATGAAGCTGCTGACCTGTTTGTACTTTCAGTCAAGTTCTGTGTTTCCTGCAGTTACTTATGTTAGCCCACTCCATGGAAGTTAGTAACATGACTGAGCAGGTTTTATTTAATTTTTTCAGTGATGAACTGATTTTACTTTTTTAGAAAGGCAGTTTTTTATGCCAAGTGATGTGACCTATTTCTCAAATGCTTTTTTAAAAAAAACCTGGAATGCTTGTTTCTGATGGGAAAATGAAGAATTATGGTTAACAATATCGCAGATGCTATGTTTGTTACTTCGTGATGCTATGCAAAATGCAACCTCAGTGCTGCAGGAATCATCTGTTCAGTTTAAATTGCTGATGTTAGTCAGCTGAAGGGTTTTTGTGAGGGTTTCCTCACATGGGTATCTAAGCAGGTTGTGCTGACCAGCGAATTGGTTCTGCTGAGTGTTCCCATTTCTTCTCTGTTCTGGTGCTTGCCATATATCTTTGTAGCACTGGTTGATTTGGTCATAACCACAAGATCCCAGCTGCTATTTTTCATCCCTGCAGGAAAAAAAGCAAATCCTTTGAAGCACCAAAGAAAAGGTTTGGCTTGCGCCACTTGCTGACACACTGTTTTCTGCAATTTCCAGTTCAAGAGTATGAAGTTCTTCAGCTGTCTGAGAATGTCTGGTTGCTGGACTTGTGGGTTTTAGTGAAAGAAAAATGTACGGCCTGGTAGTCTGTTGCCAAATGGTTGGGGAATAACTGATGGAGCATCATGAGTTAAAATGAAAGTAAAGGCAGTCGTCTTCATTATTATTGTATCAGCACCTGTCACCTTCATTTCAGATGTCTTCAAAACAGGTTTTGTCAGAAAATAAGCCTGCAGATGTAGATGAAAGATAAAACGTGTATCAAAAAGCAATTACAATTAAAAACTCTTCTGCAGTGTAGAGACATCAGACTAGTAAGTGGGTCCCTGTTCTTCTGTGACTTTTTCTGAAACCATCTATGAACGTTACTCCAAATCAACCTTACATTGTCTGTAGGATCATAGAATGTCCTGAGTTGGAAGGGACCCACAAGGATCATGAAGTCCAACTCCTGTCCCTGCACAGGACAACCCCAAATTTACACCATGTCTCTGAGGGTGTTGTCAAAGTGCTTCTTGAATAGTGTCAGGCTTGGAGCCGTGACTGCCTCCCTGGGGAGCCTGTTCCAGTGCTCCACCACCCTCTGGGTGAAGAACCTGTTCCTAATATCCAACCTAAACCTCCCCTGGCACATCTTCCTGCCATTCCCTTGGGTTCCTCAGCTTTCTGCTCTCCCTCCTAGGCTCTATAAGCTTGCTACAAAATACACCCTCTCTGTCTTTGGCATATAGTTAGGTACAGACTTAATGCTACCTTCCTTTTTGGGCAAAGTCACCATTTCTCTCTGCTGTTTCATTGCGACTGCTTTTGCTTGCTTCTATTTCAGTAGGCAATGTCATTTTGATGTACCGCATCAGATAAATACAGTAATTTTATTGAGGCAGACTTTGAAGAGTACTATTGATTATTTATGGAGACATGCTATTTTAATCAAGTAAATTCATTTAAGCTGTCACAGTGAGTCAGTGTAATAATGTGCTTGCGCTTCATGCTAGATAGTAGGTTTGTATTATAGATGGATATGGGTGATTTAGAGGATGTAACAGCATCAGTCAATTGGCACAGAAGTTTGGCAGTGGTGATTTAGTGCCATGTGTAGCCTCACAAGTGCTTTCAAAGCATTGATGTCAAGTTATTTTCAGGGCGTGAGTTAAAATAATCAAAAGAAATAGCTTAGCTAGTCAACCCTGCAAAAAATGTCGTCTTTATATTTTGCGCAGGAGGAGGAGATGCCGGGGGGAGGTTCCACGCAGAGCGCTAGCTAGCAATACCCAGCTAGTGCTGAACAAAAAGTAGGTTAGTCATGCCAGCTGGTCTGCTGGGAGCTATGTGCTTAGCCTAGGCTCTTAGCAGACATGCTGCTCTCCTAGCATTTCTAGGTAATTACTAACTGTTCCAGTGAAAAGACCTAAAACAGAGAATGTGACTTGACCAAATTTTTCCAAGAGCCTAGCAGAGGCTTGGCAAATCTCCTGACTTCCTGGCCTGGCCTTCAATCGTAAGACTGTTTTTACCCTTGTGTGAGCATGCCTAGCACCTTACACTAGCATGTGTTGGCACTGTCTTGTGAGATTAGGTAGGAGCCGAGGGTGCTCTAAATGCTGTGAGTCATTCTGGCACGTTTTGATGAGTTGAGACTTTCAGATCACATTTAAAGAAAAAAGATAAATTCTGTGTGTAGGTAGGTATGCTGCAAAAGGTGGCTCAGAAGTAGTCCTTTAATTAATTTTGATATAGGAAGCTTTATTAATGACTGTTCTTCAGAATATCTAGACTGCTTATGTGTGTCACGCTTACAATTACTGTTGGCAAAATAAGTTTGGGGTTCTGTAGGTCCTCTATCAAGTCTTGCATTCGTAGAATCATTTAGGTTGGAAAAGACCTTTGAGATCATTGAATCCAACTGTGAATCTAACACTGCCAAGTCCACCACTAAACCATGTCCTGAAGTGCCACGTCTGCACGTCTTTTAAATGCCTCCAGGAATGCTGACTCCACCACTTCCCTAGGCAGCCTGTTCCAAAGCTTGACAGCCCTTTCAGTGAAGAATTTTTTCCTAATATCCAATCTAAACCGTCCCTGGTGCAACTTGAGGCTGTTTTTGAGACCTTTTCTCAGAGATGAGCATAAATCACTGCTTTTCTGGCACGCGTCAGAAGCTGCTTCCAGAGCACTGCTTTCTGCTCCCAGTGTCGAGTTCCGCCTCTTCTGCAGCAGTATGGTGCTTACCCACCTTTGAAAGCAATAACTACTTACTTATCTCCAAAGCAAAGGACGTGAAAACTCAGGAGGCAGTGTTGTCAGTTTTGACCTTTGAGTACAGCATGGAGATGGGCGAGGCTGGGGCACGACCTGCACTCTGGCCTGTGCGCAGAGTAAATAGATAAAGATCGATATTCTCTAAATGTCATGTTAGCAGCAGATGCTCTGCAACGCTGCAGCCTCTTGCTATGTGGTAGTATATTCTGAAGACCCAAAATGTGTTTTGCTGCTTCATTTGTTTTTTGATCTGTCTGCATATGAAAATAGTTTTGTGGGGAGATACGGTTGGTTAGATTTTTATTCCCCCCCTCAGGCTCAGTTTTATCTTTTTTGGCTTACAAATGCTCACTTCAGTGAGTGCATACAATGCTTATTGTACTGTCTTCACTTAATAGGTGCTGGCTAAGTGCTGCTTTTTCCTGGGAGTACCTTGCATGCCAGCGTGGAGGAGCAGAGGCTTCAGTGCTGGGTCTTACATACATTTCCCTGATTCCCGGTGGGTTGCTATCAAGTAGGGGCTGATGGCAAATCGTATTGACAGGCTCTTATTTAACAGTTACTCAACAGGAGCTTTTCCTATTAGTCATAAGTTCTAACACGGTAACTTTTAATTTGTTAACAGCCCAGAGTATATTTAAAATCCTTCTACCTTGTTTATATTTTTTTGAATATTGCATTTAAAACTAAATGTTTTAAAACTTCTGATCTTGCAATTAAGGAAGCTTTTTCTCTAAAAAATTTTGCTAATATGAGGTGTGTACAATCTCCTTTTTTCCAGTCTTGTAATTTTTCCTTTTTGTGACAACTTTTTTTATGCAGCAACAGTATTAATGAGTGTAGACTGTGCACAAGACTCCTTGTTCCTGAGAGCTTTTTAATAGATTTTACCTTCTCCTCCCTGCTAAGCCTAATTTTGATTTTTTTCCTGTGGTTCTCCTTCTGTCCTTCCATCTGTTTGACTTAATTGCTTTATTGTCTCCTGGTGTTTTGTATACACTGATCCTTATACCTTCTACCCTTTGCAGCTTTGTTTAGTTTCAGTGGTTTAGTTCAGTTTAGTTTCAGCATACCTTTCCCTGACATGTTCCAGGATGAGCTATGATTTTGTGAAACTGAGGCTGTTAAAATTGTTCCTTCTGGGTCTTTTTTTTTTTTTTAAATAAATTATTACTGCTTGTACATGCCATTTATGGTGCTATTGACATTTTGGAAAAATACTGTAATAGCTCCGGTTTCTTGCTTCTCATAATCTCCAGTTCTTTCAATTTTTCCATGGTTTCCAAAAGCTGTAAGTGAAGTAAAATGAGATGGAACGACCTCAATCCTGCAAAATGTACCTGCATAATACATTTCACTTACTGCAAGCCCCACTGCCTTCATTTCTGGGACATCACCACTTACGCTCTGGGTCCTATTGCATTGTACTGTGGATCCCACAGCTCTTCTTAAGAATAACCACAATAGATAAAATAAGAAATTCAGTGATTCATGAGACATTTTCAAATACTAATGAGAAAATTAATTGGGGGAAAAATTCTGAAGTTTGAGATTGTGATTTTACATGATTTATCAGCGCTCAGAGATTAAATCCTGCTAAGGTGGTCAGTTTTTGGAGTGCAGAAGAGTTTTGATAAACAGATATGTGTCAGTTACATGTATATGTAACCCTTCTCAATCTGAAAAGCAGGAAAGCAGCAAGAGAGATCTTTTTTGGTGAGCAAATAAGTGCTGGGGGAAAAAGAAACATTGGTGTGGGGGAAAAAAGTTATTTTCTGTCAACATATTTAGATATGCTGTCGTAAACGGCGCTCAGTTCAAAGTATCTGGGAATCTCAGAAGATTTCTTTCAGGACTAACCAATTTCCTGCAACACGCTGTTAGTGCTAGGAAAAGGCATCTCTTGCACATAAGAGCAGCTGGTTGTTTAAAAAAAAAAGTGTGCATGTGGGAGAACACTGGCTCCCCCCCCTTGTACAGAGCCATTTTTGAATGGAAAATGGACATCTGTGAAAACAGGGCATGTCAGCAAACTGTGTACTTTGGGATGTCATTTTGCAAGGAAAAGTGTGGTTTTTACTAATCGTCCTGCTTATTTGGATATTTTCAGGAAAGGGCTGGTTTTCTTTGTCTTTTATTTTTTTTAACTTTTGAAATGAGTTATTTGAGTTTTGAAGTTTTACATTAAATACTACTGATTTGAAATATACTGTTTGTATCCTTGTCAAAACAATTGTTCAAAAATATCGTTATACAGAATTATTCCAGGTGTTAATCTTAAGTCAATATATTTTTCCATTTTCTGTGTAGTGGTACTGGTAATTTTTCTTACTCTTCATTCTTTTAAATAAGAATTGTGAACTTTCTATCAGTTAGAGAAACTAATTTTTAACCTATATTTAAAACTGTGTGCACGTGTACCTTTTTAACATGTTACGGGATTATCGTGTTTCTAGGGATGTTTTACCAAATTGCTCTTCAGAGCCCTTAAGTAATTATATTCTTCTTGTGATTTGCTTTGCACAGGAGCAAGAGACTTTTGTTAAAGAACTGTTGACAATGTTATGACATGAGCATTAACCTTGTGTTATCAGGAGAAACCATAATTTTCTGGGAAATTGCATCTTTTAATAAACTTTAAAGTTCTGTCTTGTGGCAATATAGTTAAGCTCATAACTAGGGTGAAGCCAACTTATTGATACTGTTGTTGCCAATTTGAATTGTCCTGTGCCTCCCTTCAAGAAATAACTTGACACTATCAAAAGGATATTTGAATTTTCTTTGCTATAGCTGGTGCTTCCACATCTGAAATATATTTGCCAATGTTTTGTTGTTTGCAGGCACCATTGATATATGAAGATGAAACCATGAAGAGAAAGCAGAACGAATAATAATGCTTTTCCGAAACCGTTTTCTGTTCTTGCTGGCTTTGGCAGCCTTATTAGCCTTTCTGAGCCTCAGTCTACAATTCTGTAAGTGTCCTCCCCTTTTGTTTTCTATAGTAGTGGTCTGTAGGTGTGTTTAAAAATGGCCATGCTTACATGTTGTTTAAGCATTCTTTCTGTATTTAAATATTTGTTGTTTTGTTTTGGTTTTTTGAAAATAGAAAAAAAAAAAAGAATAAAAAGAGTTTTGTGTACTGTATAGGAATCTGTGCGATCTAGAGACTTTTCAAATCAGGCTGTCTCAGAATAAAAAAATCATCTTAATTTTGTAGCACAATTACATAACTGAATGTGATTGAATCCTTCCATGAAAGTAGGCAAGACTCATTTGAGTAAAAACTGCTGCAATTCCTTTTTGACATCACATCAGACTGGACAGGTTGAGAAGACTACTGTGAGAGGGTTGAGTGTCGAAACTTCTCCTGATTTGTAGCCTCACATTAGGAAACCTGAAACAGTTTAACTGGCCGACCACAAGTGACTGGTTTGTTTAAGAAAAGATAAATTATGTTGTGCTTCAGCTCAATTAATCATGGGTCACTCCAGAGGGCCATCATCTACTGATGACTAAGCAGGAAGGTGGTGCTGAGTGCAGGTTAGTGTACGTTGATAAATGGGCATTGCGCCACATGACTGCTTATCACCTAGTTCATGAATGCTAACCTTTGCTAGGTAAAGTGATGTTGTGTGGAAATCTAATATGTACTAATACACGCTGATGTAATTAGTTGCTGTTAGAAGGCAAGGAAAAATGCATATCCATAGTGTAGGATAACATTCTTTGTTGTTGTCTTGCATCTTGTTTTAATGTAAGAGCGTGGTCCTTCTGGTCTATGCTTTTTTTGCATAGTGTAAAAAAAACCAAAAACAAAAAAACAAACCCCAAACAAATGCCAAAACCAAACCAAAACACAAAACAAAAAAATCCAAACCAACCCCCAAAACCCACCAAACCAGAGGATTTCTTTGGATTTAGGATGTGTCTTTTGCATATGATGGACAACTTTAAAACAAAGAAGGGGGGGAAGAAACATTGTGAGTTTATTATTATTATTTGTGTGTTTAAACTGATCTACATGCAATAAAGGGACCTGTGGGTCCAAACTGCTTTTTCAGCCTGGTATGCCAGTGGGCCTGATGGCAGCTTGTTTTGCCCATTAGGCTCCTTATGGCTCTGCCCTTGATGTTAAATAGTTGGTTATGAATTGTGTAGAGGATGAAGGTCCTAGAAGAGCTTCATCTGAAATATGAAACGGAACTGTTAACAAAACTGAGCTTTATTTAGATATGAGGAGGTGGGCATATAGGAGAGTGAATCACATTTCATCAAAAGAGGAAGTTATTTTCCACTTAATTAGAAGATAACACTTCTGCAAGAGGAATTTCAGGAGATAAAGATGTTTGAAGGGTGCTTTAAAAAGCACTCAAGCTACAGCAAGCAGCCATCATGAAGCTTAGTGTCAATACCAAAACACAAATAGAGATTTTTACATAATGAGAACTCCAGTACAGGCTAGAAGGAGCGAAGTAGTTTGACATACAGGTAGGCTGGTGTTTTAACTTCTACCAGCTTCAGCTTGTAGAGAGATTAGTTCAAACTTGTAACAAACACCATCCCCAAAGCAAAGACAAAACTCTCTTCTTCTATTATCATGTAACACTATTTTGGAAACCAGATGGAGTTTGGAGAATTTAAAAACCAAGCCAAGGTCTTAAAACCAAAACCAATTTTTTACTTCCAACCCCAACTAACTGCTAAACTATAGTAGAGTCTACAAGTGCTTGGTGGGCTGCTTTCAAATTAAACGTAGCTGTAAATTTTCAGTCTTCTCCAAATTACAGCTCCTGACTAGTTTAATGTTAAACTAAGGAAACACTTGATTCTGAACACGAGCTTTTAATGAAATGGGCATTTTAATGAATGGGCATAATTTACTTGCAATATGGTATTAATGGAAGCATAGTTTCAGTACTGCCTCTGGGCAGAATCTTTGGTCAATCTCCATGACAATACGAATACATAAAATTGCTGTTTTGGCAAAAGTGGGTCAAGTACTAGCACACGGTAACCTGCATGCTGACTTGATAAGACAATAACCCCCACCTGAGAAATTTCAGAACATCCTTCAGAAAACGTCTGTCAGTCCTTCTGATACTGCATGATACAGAACACGTTACTCCAATAGAGCTTTGAAGGACAGAAAATTTAAGTGTCCAGCTCCATGGGACATGGAGAATGGTCTGCCAGTATGTTAGTTTCCTTACTAGTAGTTTGGAGTTTATTGGGTTTTTTTTTTGAAAACCAGCAAAATTACCATTGCTATATGTATTTCTAGGGATGAGCTTCCTTTAACTGCAGATTTAAATACAGACTCTGTTGTAGCAGTAGATACTTAGTAGATCTGTATTTGCTGTTTCGTTCCTATTACCATGTTGAAGGTCCTTTCTTGCACTAAATCTGTTACTCTTAAGACATGACACAGTTCAGAGGCATGCATCCCTGATGATTTGATTCTCACTGTTGCACAAATTGGTAGTAATGTAGTCTTGTTTCATGTATAAAACTTTTTTTCTGAAAGCAATGTTCTGCTTTTCTTTTTCACCAAGCTGTAAAACTTGCTTTCCAAATTTTGATCCTTTCTGAGCTGCCTGGAGAAAAATTTTGGTTATGTAATACATTGCTTTATAATTTCCATCAGATCATGGAATGAAAATGAGAGTTTATACATTTAGAGTAAGGAAAATGCCAAGCCACTGATGATTTTTTTTTTTTAATGGAGTTACCTCCTGAAGCATTTGGAGTAGGAGTAGATGTTTTCTGCTGGTGTGAGATTGTGATTCTCTGTTAGCAAGCAGTACACAGCTTTGTGGAGGAGGGCTGGTCATTTTAAAACATACTACTGCTTTTCTAAGCAGTGAATGTTGAAAATGTGTCTCTTTCTGTGCTAAATTTATTTAGAAAAGTGAAACAGTAGCATTAAATACATAATTATATAAACGGTACATACCTTCCTTCTTTAAACTTCTGCTTTAGAGCAGAGCCTAACTCCTGTAAATGCTTGATACTTTGTCCCTTTTTGTCCACACCTGGAGCAGTGGCGATTTGAAGCCAGACTTGTGGTTGTAGCTGACTCTGAAGTGAAGGGCGAGGTGAAGGCCAAGTTCAGCTGGTTTTCTCTAGGTTCTGATTCAATATTACAAACAGCCCATACTGGAAAGACTGACACTATTGCAGCCTGTCCCATGCTTGAGCTATGAGGGTTCGGGAGTCTCTGGCAGCAGTTTTCAGCCTACTCAAGCAGAAATTGATGCTGGTTTACTTTAATAGACTATGCTGTGAAGGGTCTGGAACTGTTTTATGAGCCGTGATTTCTGCAGCCACGATGAAGTGGAGGTGATGGGAGTCGTGTCAGCAGTCCTAACGCAAGTCTGTCCTTCCTTGTAAGACCAAGTCCCAGGGCAATTGTTTCAGAGCTGACACTTGTCACATTCCAGGCTTAGACACAAGGAGAGAAATACTGTGGAAAACGACTAGTATTGGACCTCAGAGTCTGCAGTATTGGTAGGCTGAGGATGGTCCCAGGATTGATAGAAAACTTTGTCCTGTTTTGTTATCTGTTCTTGGTTCCTCTCTCTTTTATTGTGGTTTCTGAGTTCTGATCTAAACTAGTCTCCTTTCCTGTGTTTTGTTCCCTCCCCCCTGCCCGTGCTGTACACAGGTACGAATACTGCTTAACTTACAGGCTACATTGCTGAGAAAGTTTCCCCCAAAACCTCTCTTGTCAGCCACCAATGGCTCTGAGTGCTTCAAAGTATTCTGTCCCACCAATGGTTGCAGTGGGTAGGCATGGACCAGTTGGCAAAGATCACTTTTACAGGAGCGGAAGCTACCCTCTGCCTTGTGTCTGCAATGCCGCGGTACCAGAGGTACAGAAGGCAGCTCTGTGGAGCAGTTGGTTCATGTTTGTCAAGTGTTGTGGGCTGGATTGGCTTGCTGGATCAAATGCCAGATCTGACATTTCTCATTGGTACAGCTGAAGTATCTTCATTTCCTTGTCCTGAGGTGAGGGAGTCATATAAGCAGACTGCACTTTGCCAAATAGTTGGAGAAAGGACTGTTGTTTTTTTTTTTAACTGTAATAGTCATTCTTCAAGGTGATGTAGTTGCTGTGGATCCCAGAAGATACCTTCCTTCCTACTGCCAGAGTCCTCCATCATGTAGGTTTTGGGCAATGAGGGACTTAAACAGCTGTGTTCTTTATGCCCTTGTACCGGAGCAAAAGGCGCAGGGTCTGAGCACAGCCTTTTCACGTGCTGCTTCCCACTGTGTCAGGTGCTGGGCTTGGCTGCCTGGGGTGCTAGCCGGCTCCCTGGGTATTTCACTTGGAGCAGTAGGGTGAGGAAACTGTCTTCAAGAAGTCCTACTGTTTTCAAGCTCTGGGTATTTATTTACATCAATAACTTCTCAGTTTTTGCTTCTGAACATATCTGGTGGTGGGTGATAGAAGAATGACATTTGCGATGTGTTTGAAAACTGCTATACCAAAACCTATTCATAGTTCAGGCTTGTTTACTCTTTCTAGTAGGGACATAGAAGAGTTTTAAAAACAAGTTTATACTTGATGAAAAAGTATATGTCTTAATAATTCTAGGCATCTTTTATATAATTGTGTGGCCTGGACTTTGAGGCAAAAGATTGGGAGCCAGATGTATTCTCAAATTCAGTTTGGCTATTAATAAATTGTACAGTGTGAAACCTGGACCAGATCAGCAACAGAGAGAAGCTCTCTTCAATGGCAAGTGCCTCTAAATTTTGTACGTGTTTTAAATTTTAAATAGTACAGAAAAATTACAGCGTTAAAACTCCAAAAATGCTCCACTCCTGACTGAAAGCTTACCACAGTGTCTCTGGTGGACGATTATATGATGTTTTTTGTTTGGGAAACCCATTAGATAGGGTAACTGGTTGACTTCCAAACCAGATATGACCGGCAGCTTAAGGTTTTATTGGGAGCTGTCATTGTTTCCCTCTTGTTCTATGTCTGGGGCTAGATCTATAGAGAAGACTAGAGAAGTATTTTCCTTGTAGTATTTACCACTCCACAGATGTTTTTAATTTACCCCTCTTTGTTTATGTAAACTGTCATGGTTCTAAAACAATTTAAAACTTCAGTACTAGAGACAAAAGGACAAATGGTTTTGATAGACTTTTCAGTTAGAGCATTCTAAAATGGAATTATGTTATTTTTCTTTTAAAAGACGTGTTTTACTTTGTCAGGAAAACTGCAGAATGGAAAAATGACCTGTGCTAGGTTGTGGGCTTTATTTTTGTCTCTGTAAATATTATCTGTAATGCTGTTGACTAAAACTGGGCAGTTTACTTCTGTACAACAGAGTAAATGCAAGTTGGGATACTTTGTTCTTTTTTGCCAGAGGAAAAGGTTGCAGTGGTTGAGGTGGTCTTCCTTCCTCCTCTGTGCTGTATGCAGTGGTTGAGGGTGTTCCTGTAGTACAGAGACTGAGGATGGCAGCACAGCTGTACTCAAGTGTGTTGTAAGGGATGTGTCAGAATCCAGCTGTGGCCATGCAGCCTCACACTGAGGGGAAAAAGCATAATTTAGGACCACTGTCAATGTTAATTATGTTGGTTAGCCCTTAGGTCAGCTCAGGAACAGGAGGTTGCAAGTATGCCTGAAGAGCTGCTTTCTTTTTTCCCCTTAAGATTGGTATAGTACATGAGAACCCAATTACTGGGCAAGCACAGATCTTCCAGTATATTAGAACATCTGTGACTGACTGCAGAAGACAGAAGGAGGGTCTCCTCAGGACGTCTCAACTATTTATCTTTGAATTACCTTGAATAAACCAAACTGAAATAAAATCGAAAAGCTAGCTGCTAAGATGCCATATGTAACATCTGTAAAGTTTACATGACAATGGCTGTGGATTTTTATTTTTAATTGAATGTATATAAATAATTCTTTTTCAACAAAGTAAACAAATTTGTTTTACTTTGTTTTCAATTTTTGTTTCCATTTACTGAAAGCCTAGGAAAGTAACAGTTAACAGAGGAGGACTGAAACTATAGTGGGAAAGCGTCTCTTTTTACTAGCTATTTAACCCTGTGGCAGGCATAAATTACAGACTTTCCTTGTGAACCTGCCTGTTTGAGGCACTTGCAGAACTGTCAAGTCCCTGGCTCTCAAGCAAGTCCTGTGGAGCTTCTTTTCTGGTTTGCACTTTGTTTC
Source organism: Phalacrocorax aristotelis (assembly GCF_949628215.1). Taxonomy (NCBI): domain Eukaryota; kingdom Metazoa; phylum Chordata; class Aves; order Suliformes; family Phalacrocoracidae; genus Phalacrocorax; species Phalacrocorax aristotelis. The sequence goes on along the minus strand of NC_134282.1, from coordinate 22,685,022 downwards.
CCTAAATACTTTGATACTTCGTTCAGTGCCTCAGGCCTGTCTCTTGATAATGAGAATTTTAGTATCTGCTGCTGCTTTTTAGGATGCTGGCAGCTACCCTGGCAGGGTGCTGGTTCCTGTGTAAAGTGTGGGGAGTTTGTTTGGATTTTTTTTCCTTTTTCTTTCAAATACTTTGTCTGCCTTGATAGTTCAGGCTTGGGTGTTGGTGTTTCAGCATGTCCGGAGATTTTGCGTTTCCAGTAATAATTTGCCTCTACTTTCTGTCATCTTGTTTTGCACTAGAGGTTTTGGTTTTGCGGATGAGTCATAGGAAATAGAAATCAGGATTCTCCATGGATATAGTACAGTTTTATTTTATTGGCCTGAGTGCTGCAGGCAGCTCTTATTTTATGGGGACGGTGTGGGCACCATATGCAGTCCCACCAGGATGTTGCCTGTAGGAGGTGAGTGCTGCACAGCCCCTCTTGGAAACCTGTTTGCTTTAGTAATCCCAGCTCCTCTGGTGTTACTGCTGCTGCTTGCATCCCTCCTTGGTGGCCCAGTACAGCTGTACGAGAGCAACGCTGAAGTCTTTGGCACTTAGCTCAGTATCGTTGCCACTGCTTGCTTCAGCTGCTACCGTAAGACAAGCCGCGGCACAGAGGGTGCTGGGATGGTCTGGGGAGGAGGCTCTGGGGGACCATGTGCCAGTGCCAAACGCTCAGCAGGGACTCGCAGGTGTTGAACTGAAGTGGAGACCGAGGGGGTGTAGCATCCCTGTTCTGCCTTTCCTTTTGCAAAGCAGGGTGTGCTTCCTTGACTTGTGAAGGTGTAGCTGTGGCACTGCAGAGCTGCCACCATCCCCCTCTCTCCACCCTGACCCGGAATGGGGTGTGAGCTGCACCTGCAGCCTCTTGTCCACAGACTGCCGGGGGCATGCTGAGAGGAGCCGAGATACGCAAAGTCTGTGGAAAAAATGAGTGAGTTGGTTTTTTCCAGAACTTAATTTCTGGAGGAGAAGGGGCAAAAAACCCCAAGGTATTCAGTAAAAAGAAAATGCAAGGTTCTGGCTGTTTCTGGACAGAATACATACCCTTACCATCTTTCTAAGGTGAATTCTTTACCATCTCTTACTTGTTCCTTATCAACAAACAGTAACTACTTATGGTTCGTATTTGAAGAATATAATTTCTTCGGTGGAAGAAAAAAGCTTGAGTATTGCATTTTGCTGATTTATACACCTAACTATACTTAAAAAGCCACAACTTTAGAATTCTTGATGCAGAGAACTTCTATAATGTGTTACCAGTGTATGAAATTACAAGGAGATCAGACATCTCCCTTCCTGAACTTTGCCTTCAAGCTCATAAGCACAGCAGATTTTCCACTAATGAGAAGTCTCTCTGGGTTTATTGAAAGTAATAATTTAATCTGAATTTAAGATTAAAGGGAAAAACAACCCACAAATAATATATCCAAGGCTGTGTACATTTTAGTAGTGAATGAAGAACACACTAACAGATTTTTGTTAAAGAAGCTTTTTATGTTGTAACTGGAGATTTAAATAACTTTTTAATTATTCTCAAAAGTTGTGGTATAATGCACCAGCCCAGAAATAAACCCTTGAAGGGGGAGGAGAACGATTAATACTTGAGAGTGATACTATGGGACAGTCTTCTTTTGTCCCACAAAAATAGAGCAATCATTTTTTAATATCTGCTTTAAATATAGGTCAGGTTAAGTTGCTTCGGACTGGATTTGACCAGTAGAAGTTACTTGGCAGGCTACAGAACTTAATAAATCTTCTTTAAGTATATATTTTGGCTTCATCCATGATGGTTAGTTGAACTGTATTTAAGCAGAGATTAATATGAGCTGTTAAAACATATGGTTGAAGGATACTGTAAATAAAGCCTAATATTCCCCCAAACTAACAGCAAGTTATTAGTTAGGCTTCTGCAAATCCTTACTACAGTCTTGGGTTAAATCCTAGAGGGAAGAAAACAAGACTGGAAAATCATAAGCATTTTAAGATAATTTCTCTCAAAATCCAGCTCAAATCTTTGTCCTAATGCCCGCAAGGACATTTGAAAGTGCCAAAATTTGTGCCTCAGTCTTTTAATAATTATAGAGATATACACTGCAATTATTTTAAACATGTGCAGCTTTTAGTAGGGACAGTCTCATAAGTATGTACCTGTCCTTAATTGTTTGAGTTTTGAATGGATAGTAAATGACAAAGGAAAATGAATAGTCTCAGTAGGAGAAAAAATGTTATGCTTACAGTAATTAATATTTCTGTCAGTTTTGCCTAGACTAATGCATTGATTCCCTCTCTATATATTTAACCTGGGAGTGAACACTGCTTTGTTTCTAATAGTTAAGCTATCTTTGAAATACCTGTGCTGTAGTTAAGTCCTTCCTTTTCCTGCTTCCTGCCAAACTGGGCTCTTGCACTAATTGCAAATAATGCCACTAATAGGTTCTCCCAGAAGGTGAGCTGTATGTTATGTGTATGCATGTTATTTAAACAAATTTGACCTACATTTCTAGTTTCTTTGTGTGAAAGTCTGTGGAAGTGTGTAGACTTCTGGGGGAGCTAATAGAAGATGATCGTGCAATTTTATCTTCTGGTGACTGACAATTTTTTTTGTAGTGTTTTGCCTAACTCTTCAGCTATTACAGTCATTTTACAGTCCCGTGGGCTGTCTACATTGTATTAGTCTATTAAGAATTCAGTAGTGGGGTTTTTTTGAACCATTGCTTAGGTCTGTCCAGCACTGCAGTTGCAGACAACTTGAGATACCGTACATACAATACGTAGCTCAGATTTTCTGTAGAGCTTTAAGAATTGCACTGATTTTTTTTCTTTAGTGTGGAGTATGCCTCTTGGTCCAATGCTACTTTTTCTTCCTTCTTCTTTACCTTCTACGAGCCAGTAGTTGCTTGCCTTTTTATGTCCACTGAATCCTTTCTCAGAAAAGGGCAGTTTGTACTTCAATGGGTATCAACTTGCTGATGGCCAATTGCAGTTAAGACATGGAACAGTGAAGAAATTTGGACCTTTTTTTTTGAGTTGCTTAGTCATAAGCAAGCTTTAGTCTGTCTACTATCATTCCGAGTTGTAGGTGGTTTTAGCCAACGTGTGAAACTTCTAAACAGTTTATAGTTGACTGGACAATGCCTTGAGCAGCCTGATTTGAGTTAGCCCGGCTTTGAGTGCTGGTTTGGAGCCGATGACCTGCAAAGGTCCCTTTCAACCTAAATGATTAGTTTATTCTGTAGCAGTAGATAAAGTGAAGTATTTATTTATTAGCAAATTCTTTTTTGTTGTTTAAATTTCAGGAGTGTTACCCTTATCAACTCAAAAGTTCACTAATCCAGTTTTCTGCTGTTCCTTTTTCATGTCTTACAGATAACTGCAGATGTGTTTTGGATTGGCATGTCTGCCTTTCAAACAAACAAACAAAAAAAATTATTCCTAGGATTTTTCCACAGATTAGTTGTATACTGACCCGAACTGTGGTTTTTATTACTTTTTTAAAGTAATCTCTCTTCCTGAAGTTACTTCCCTTTTGAATTTTCAAAGCTCACTCACTGAGAGAAAAGCGGTTCTTGCACATGTTAAAAGGCATTGTGGTTTATTTGTTAATGAGGTGAGGTCTAAGTAGTTTTGTATTTAAAAGACTGAGGCTTTCATAGACTTGCTGCAGTGAAATATTAAGTCTTGGAAAGTGGAAGTTATCCCTTTATGTTTTTTTTTGTGAGATGGTTGGGTTAAAAGAGCTGGAAACCGTAGCTACCTGCTGTAATTTTGGGCTTACCAACTGTACACATTATATTGGACGAAGAGAAGAAATATGATTCACCATCTTCCTCTAGGCTGGTTTACGGCAAGTGTCCCAAAGACATCAGTGGCTCTCTGAACAGTGTTCTGATTTTCTGAGACTAATGATGGCGTCTGTTGTTACAGGCTCTCCAGTACAAAAATCTGTCAGGCTCTACTGTATTAAATATGTTGTTTTGGGGTTTGCTGCTAGCAAATCCACGGCAGCTCTCTGTGCCCTGGTGTTGACAAGGACAAACAAGTGAGCTGGCTTGGCTTGGGTAAGCAGTGGCATATGGTGTTGAGATCAGTTCCCTGAGCAGGTCAGTTCATGGACGGAAAACAGTTGGGATTAGATGCTAAACAGAAAGGTGCTAATTTAATTCAGTAGTTAAAATATTGATTTGAATGTGTAAGGCTTTTTATCTTGGAGGGCCACTGCTGTAGGGAAGTGCCAGATGTCTGTGGATTGTATTTGACTGATGACATTAACATATTAAACAGTTTGCATCCTGTGACTTTGCAGAGGCTATGGCTGAACTGTAGACATGGTGGGTTTTCCTGCCTTTTGGGTGGAATGGTAGCCCTTTAAGAGAAAGGGAGGTTACTCTATCTGACCCAGGTGTACAGACACAGAGGTACTGCTGAGAAGTGCAGAAAGCAGCTCTGTTGAGAGGTGACGGATGCTTTTACTAATGAGTAGATGTGCAGAATTTGTTGCAGCCCCAAAAGCCGCTGACTTCGTGTTCTGAAACCAGGGGAGCACGCTTGTAGAGATGCAGTGGGCAGAGTAAAGGTGTGCCTCGAAGTAATTTTATTTCTTTGGGTTTTTTACCTATGTATTTTGTGATTTCTATTTCAATAGCTGGATGTTCTAGAACATGTCCTAATAAAAGATGACCTGAGTCTCAAAAGCCATCCTGAGTATTTTGGGACGCTGTCTAAGGAGAGCCCTAAGGAAAAGATGCAATGACATGCAATGACACGCACTGGAAGCTCTAGATGACTATATGCTCCTATCATTTGGCCTTTTCAAGGGGGGAAAACACATTTTATCTAGGAGGATAGAAAACAATTGTGCACGCTTCCTCTTCATATCCATTCGAGGAATGAGAGCTAGTAGCAAGAGTTAGTGAACTCCTTAAAGAATAAGCACAGGGGAGCATGCATGTTTCAGCAGCAGCGAGCCCTTGTCAAAGATGTAAAGCGTTATGACAGGAGCAACCGTTGAACTATCTGGAACTCTACGGTGTGGGGCATATTTCTGTATCATTCTCAGCTGCTGTAGATGGAAAGATCACAGAAGCCAAAGGATTTGCCATCTGTGTTCCTGAGAAAATACTTTTTGCCATGTTTTCTTCTGCTGTGTTGAACAGTTAGTGTAGCTGGCCTCTATGTTTGTGTTCAGTTCACATGTGAAATCTGCCCAGTGTCTTTTTTTAAGTCATGATGTAATCACTGCTGCACAGCTCCCCACTCCAGTATTTGTGAGATCCAAAAAATTTTACAGGACAAAACCAAAAATCAAACACAGGCAAATTATGGCAGTAGCACTATCTCATGTCCTGCAGCTACCTTTTCACGTTGACCTTTATTTTGAGATAATACTGTGGAAATGGCAAGAATTGCCAACAGTTTCTGAACACAGCTGATAAAAGTTGTTTTGAAAATCTGTTGCAGGACAATTCAGCTGGATTAGTTCTTTTACCAGTTGCTGAGTTCTGTAGACAGAAGCAGGACAGAGCTCTAAAATCTTACTGTAGTGCTCATGAATCTTGTTAGATAAGTAACAATGGCTGGATGTATTGTATTTATAAAAATCATGCTTTCAGGCCATAAAAACCTGCTATGTAGTCTTTGTATACTTAAGCCTTGTTTGGTAGTCTTCAGGACACTGTTTTGATAAAGCCTGATGAGATGGGGCAGCTATGCAGATACATCGATGGGAATGACTTAATTTGTTGCATCATGGTCCAGTTTATGTAATGCTTCTCATTGGGAATCCTAATGAGCCTGTAACTGCTTCATCGTAAGCAGTGGAGGGGCTTTTTTTTTTTTCTGCATCTTGTCACTAAATAACCAGGAGCACAAGTAATATCTGACTTGAGTAATGTGTTCATAGAGCAGGAAATCTGTCTGCTTGCCTAGATGTCTGGTAGGAACCTCCCCCTCCCCCTTCAGCTGGAGTCTCCCTTGACTGGAGAGCCAAGCAGCGAGGTAATTAGTGAGAAGCTGGTAAGGAAAAGCTTTATTACGCATATATATTTATTTTAAAGAAAGTAGTGCATTAAACTGATGGAAATATAAATCTTTTCAATCTTAAACAATGTAGTGTTTCAGTGTAGTAGGAAAATAGAATAATATAGAGATTAATTTTTCACTTTGGGAGCAGTGGAAGATGACTGTCTTCTCTAGAACTTGAAAAGGCTTGGACTTGCGGTCAGCATTGCTGTGTTATTACTGTCAAGCTGAAAATCCTGGGAGCTGTTTAAGCAGTGCCATATGCCCTTCTGAATAGTCAATTGAAAAACAATTGGGGGGGACGCCTAAAACTATAAAGCTCTTTTCAGAGCCACATCTGGACTCAAGCAATGCAGGCACCCGTTATATAATTTAACATGTCTAATTAAATTTGGTCTCAAAATCATAAAACTCCAAGACCTGCCATGTTGTGCTTTGGTGCAAAAACAATTTTTCTTAACATTTATTTTCCTTGTTTAAATCCTGAGGTGAGTTCTTTAAAGCTGGTAGAGCTACCATGCGTGGTGGTCACATGTGGTTATTCTACCTGTTTTTGGACATGAATACACAGAGAAGGCAATCTGGCCTTTTCCCCTGCGTCTGATAAGGAATAAGGCCCTGGGTCAATACCTGCTAGCTATGGCTCTGTGGGCAGAAAGCTACTTTTGGCAATTGTCCTGAGATGAGGAAAATCTTTGAAGAAGTTCCTAACTTCCAGAAAATCCCCCTGATCCAGAAAATAGGCAGACAAGTAGGCCTTGACCCACTCCTGGAAAACAGTAGGGGATTTGGCTATTTCTGACCAAGTCTGTGAAATACAGCTAAAAAAAGCAGCCAATTTACAGTAGCTCTCAATTGTCCCTATGGAGATTTGCATCTCCAGTGGAGAAGGTTAGGGATCTGAAAATCAAGAAGGCTGAAAACTCAGCTAGCGTTAGACTGAAGAATAAGCTTTTGGTTGCATTTCATGCAGTAAAATTACATCAGTATTGATTAGTAAAGTTAAGATGCACTTACAAGTTGCTGCTACAATCATATTATGATTGTTCCAGGGAGAAGGAAGGGATTGCGCTGTGAAAACTCATACTGGGGCATATGTATAGGCTTCCATTTTGTTCAACTGAAATTTAGTTTATCTTGTATTTGAGCTTGTGCATGGCACAAGGCCATTGTGAAGTCTTTAGTTCTCTTCCTCATAGCCTAGTATAAATGAGGTTTTCTTAAAGACATGCACATTAAAAAAAAACCAAACGCTTTAGAGCGCACACTTATTCCCCCTCAATCAGATCTGACTTCCACTAGATTAGCTGAGGTGCGTCTGCAACCTCCTAGCCTTCCTGGGTTTCCATTTTCTATCAGCAAGCCTGTGATATACAGGATGCTTCTGAAAACTTGTATTTTTTTCTACACTTTAAACAGAGAAACAGCATTTTTATTTACTTAAATAATTAAAAGTGGCCCAGAGTTGTAGGGGGGTGATTACCCTGTAGTATAGAAAAGTTATTGCAAAGAAAATTAATCAAAGCTTAAGGAACTAGAAAAAAATACTGGAAAATAGAAAACTTTAGGTAGTATTTCTTTATATTTATTATTTCCAGTAGATATGCCCATCTCAGCCTCGGACAGGTGATTTTCCTTGGCTTACAAACAATATCAGAAAAAATGTAGCAGGCAAACCAAAAAGAGGGTTTGTTCCCACTGTGAGCTGAAAAACAGCGAGTTGCTATAAGCTGTTGGGCTTGTTAGTTGCCATCGTCTGCTGCATTTTTTCCTCTCATGTCGCCTTTGACAGTCTTCAAAAGATAGCTGAACTGCCTTTGCTTTTAAGCATTTATTGACAGCAAATGCGGCCTGGGCTGACGTTTTGTAGTGGTCAACTTGATGATAACTTAATACTGAAGTTGAGTGATGTTAGCACAGTAATAATGTGCTCACTCTAGTGGGCAATGCAGAGTCCTGCAAGCTGCCGTCGAGGTTTTGCTATTCCTGGGCTGTGTCCTTTGTGAGGCTCTGCCCGAGTGGTGACTGTGATTGCTGCTTGTGCCTTGGGATATTAAAATTAGAAACAAGGCTTCAAGTGAAGTTTTGGGGAACAGTCATTACCTATGTACCTTAATTTGAATGACACTGCTCCTCTCAGACAAAATATTACAGCAATATATGACAGTTGTAAAAAGTATGTCATGAGGGGTGTGTGACAATGGGCTGAGGTTCCCTGAACGATGTATTTTTTGGTTGTTGGGTTTTTTTTTTTCCTTTTTTTTTTTTTTTTTTTTTTGTCTGAAGAACAGTTGAGGCAATGCTGAAGTTCTCTCTTTGGCCATCAAAAAACAATATCCATTTATCCTAACTCTTAATTCAAATTTCCCGTTACTATTTTTCCAGTCGGAGGAGAGTGGTTCCTCAGGTAGCCTGCCCTGTTCCCATCCCCACCATGTTTGGGCTTGAAGACTGACTCTGGCTGAGTACTCCGGGTAGAGGAAGGACAATGAGGGAATGGATGCTTCAGGCTCTGTGATGACTTGGTCTGCAAGAATAAAAGGGAAATCCACCTCTTTTCTTTATGAAATCACAAGAAATAATTTGGGAAGGAAATGGGACTGTAACTACTGTGTTGTCACTTTGAAACAGAAGATGTGGTTTAAGGAACATGAGGAAATACAACCATAGTGCTAAAGAACAGAATTTTAACAGCAGCGTTTTCTAATATTGACCCATGTAATACAGAAATTTACCTTACAAGGATCAGTGCATCAAATTGGGAAAAAAGGAACCAACCCACTGTATGAATTTAATAAATTTCTCCTGGAAGGTTGATGCTTACATGGAAGATATCATGTAAGAAATCAAGTCTGCTGCACCATTCCTCATTGTCTTCAAAAGTAATTTATATTTTTGCTGTAGGAAGGGAGATGTCTAGGTTTACCTGATAGGGTCAGTAGAACTATTCTAGTGGGCTTTAACTTCTGGTGTCAAAATATGCTGTAATGAAGGCTATTGCAGAAACCCGTGGTTCTGCAGTACAAAGTGCGCATATTCAAGGTGGCGTATTTTTCAGTGCTTTTGATTAGAAGTGCTGGCTTGAAAAGAATGTTTATTCAGTGATATCTGTTACTTGGTTACTACACTTATAAATACTTTTCCTGAACATTCTTTAAAGTCTGTCTCTAGAACTTGAAACATAGGGTGCTGGCAATAGGGTTGTGCTGTAAGTCAACCGACTCCTTGAAAATTCTCTAAATTGCTGTGATCTCTCTTACAGAGGAGGAAGCGCAGCAGCAGTCCAGAAACTGAATATATGTCACATAGGTGTATGTGTCTGGGCACATCTCTGTAACTCAGCACTAGTGCAGAATGTTTGAAAATTCTTGGAAGCTCAGAGGAAGGGGTCTGTAATCTCTGTTCACTGTTTGCTCACATTTGACTGCTCAGTGGATACCATGAGGTTGGAAATTCCTGCCTGCTTCTGTAATGAGGTTGATGAATCTGTCCTTTGGGTCATTCATTTTCAGACCTTTGGTTTGATAACATTTGTAAGTGCCTAAGAAGGGGAGTGTTTACCTCTGCTGCCCAGCTACATTTCCAGTCTGAAAGCTGTACCTGTGTGGCCTTGAAACATACTATTGCTAGGTTGAAGTATTGTGGAGAAATTACACTCCAAGGAACCTTCTTTAGCTTGTCAGGGATTTGTCAGGACAGAGCTTTTTGTTGTTGGCATTCTAGGTTAAATTTAGGTGTGTGTCTCCTGACCGCCTGCTGTTCTGTTACCGACCTCCCCCATAGCTCCCCTCTTTTTTCTTTGGCGAGGTGCTCAGAGAAGTTAGCAGCTCTGTGGGAAGAAAACCTTGAACCTTGGAGCCTGCTCTGCAGTAGAAAGGGCAGCAGTTGCATGTGGAGCTTTCTGTAAAGAATACATCTGTGCTTCAGGAGCCCCCTGCTCCACACTTGCTCCTGAACAGGCAGAAGACATAGCAGAAGCGGAGAAAATGGAATGGCAAATGCTAGTGGAAACAGTGGTGTGGTGAAATAGTAGGTTCAGATGTAGATTGTTAAAGGATAGAGACTGCAAAGATACTGAGGACTGCCACTTCTTCATAAGTTCAGTTTGGACAGATTTTATCTAAATACAAAATTTGTCATCAGGTTCTGTAGGGCAAATGGTTTGATTTAAAATAAAAATGACTGGGGTTATTTCTGTTTAATTAAACTGCACATTTTTAATATATTAGAAGTGAAAACTTAAGACAAAGTTACATAAACAGTTTATATAAATGTATTATGTAAAATTATATTTATATTTTATATAAATATAAAATCTGAAGTTTAGAAGCTTATGTTCACAGGCTTAGAAAGCCTTTTTAAAGATTTTTATGGTTGTTTTTTTGTGATAGTACTTGATAGTTTGACCAGTGTGAGGCTAATGAGCCTTTTTTGTTTGCGTGATTACTCAGCATTCAAATACAGCACATTAGTGATTATGACATTGTGTGTTACGGATGAAGGCCCTCACTGTTAATACAGATCTTACGTTTGAGACTTGCAAAGCCTTTATTTAGCTGTACAAAAGAATAAAATGAGAAAGTTTGATTGTGTGTCACACAGGCATATCTGAACTTCTTTGACGTCCAAATATGCGTTTGTAATCCCGGCAGAGCTCTAGAAGTGACTCTAGGGACGTGTTACTCAGGCATGAGTGCAGGGTGGCAGGGATCACGCCCGGGGTAGCAGGATGTCTGAGCTTGTGCAGCGCTGTGCCCAGGCTGCCTCACTTCCAGACTGACATTGTCTACCTTCAGCGTTGCACTACATGCTCTTCAGCCCACGTGTGCCTTGTTTACTTTTTCCAGATTGTTCTTGGTGCACACATCTTCACCTTTTCCCCCCATTTCATTTGTTTTGAAGCGTTCCTTCCTCTTTCTGATTTGTCTTCCGTACACTTCTGCTTTTCTAGCTTCCATTTTTTTCAGAGAGCAACTAGAAGAGAAGTCTATATTCATCATCAGAATTTGGAAGCCTGAGTGTTCTCTGTGCCAGGCAGCCTTGTTAGTGCCCTGCTAGAAGGATAAGGGGGAGGGGTGAAAAAAAGGTGGAAGAGGGATAAATAACTTTTTTGTGCTGTGGGACACATGCGCGTTTGCTTTTCATTATCCATTAGCATAAGGTTACCTACAGTGGGGTGGTTTTGAGTTTGGGTTTTTTTTGGGGTGTTTTTTTTTTTTCTTGGTTGCATTTCTGCTGTGTGGCTTAATTTCCATGTGACTTTTAAACAGTATGTTTGTATGGGTCTGAAAGAACCTTCTGTTTTGTAAAAGATGAAAACTTCAGGTCTTTTTAGTCAGAAAATTGAGACTAACATGGCTACTTGTGCTGCTGCTTCTCAGACCGGTTGGAGCTACAAGGGAAAACAGGAATGGAAAATGGTTTTGTTGCCTATCTTTCTGATTTTCGGTAAATGCTAGTGATTTTTTTTTTCATTACTAAATCTTTTCCTTCTTGGTAAACAGTGGTGATACCTTTCTGTTTTTCAAGCTGAAACTAGGACTGCAGGAGGGAGAGAATGGTAATGCGGTGATTTAGCGTTTAATTTGGTGTTTCTTCTACATGAACTGCACTTTGCTTTGTGTTTGTTTTTCTGCTGTACTGAATTCTGTCAAATTCATGCCAGTTTTGTAGCCCTAATTCATATCTGACTGGCTCCCTGCTTGGGCCTCCGAGTACTATAGATGATTTGATAAACTTGACATTCTTCCAGAGGGGATTAGTTGCTATGTAGTAATTGTTACAGTCATTATGCTGAAAGCACTTCTGAATGATTGTGTCTCTTGCTTAGAAACTACTTGTCTAATATATGTCTTTTTTGGTGTATTTTGTGCCATTCAGAAGGGTATGGAAGTCAGATGAATTAGCTTCTTGCACTTTAGGTCATATTTAATATACACTGAAAATAAAACCATACGTCATAATATTTCAGACGCCATTGGTTTTGTTCATAAAGACATTTCTTAGTCAAACAACTTCATTTTAAAATTTTGTCTTCAGGTTCTGTAGGGTAAGTGGTTTGATCTAACACAGAAATTACTGGAGGTTTTTTGTTTAATTAAACTTAGTATCACGGTTTGGGTTTTATTTCCTCTTGATTTTGTTCACTTAAACAAAATCCTACAGCAGTATTTAGCTATTCTACCGTGTGACCAGTGCCCCCGTCTCTCACAGGACAGCATTTGCTGATTGTTCTATCAGCTCTTACTTTTGTCTGATACCAGCTCATGTGTTTAGTTTTACTTTGTGATTCAAACAATTTTAACTTGGTGGGACACTGAGCAGAGTTGCATTGAGGTGTCTTTCATTTCATTGTTTCTGTAAGCCTTCTACTTTTTTTCCTAGATAGAACTTTTTCAAAATTAAAGTAGTTTCTGTGTAGCTTCTTTAGTTTTAAAAATAAGTTTTTGAATATTGGGAAGTCAAAAGGGGAGAGAAAATATATTTTTTGTCAAACTACCTCGATAATAATGTGTATGTTATAGTTTATAATTTAATGTTTATAGTTTCAGTGTTGGCAAAGTTTCCAGTTAGATCACAAGGTATGTTTCAGATATGTTTTATTAACTGCCCTGCTCTGGGAAATGCACATCAAAATAACGTGTTTCATTTCTGTTTTACATTGTTGTAGTCCTGTCCTAGTAAAACAGGAGCTTTGAAAGGCACAACAGTGTAAAGATCCTGTTCAAGAACTCCCTTAATCGAAGATTTAAGTATGACTACATACACGTTGGCAGACTGCTGTTTGGGGCAAGTGTGTGTTACTGTAAACTAATAGAACAAGTAATAAAACGGTGCTAAGCTATAAAGTTCTGTGAAAACTACATAATAGAATTCTGATCTTATAATGATTTACAGCTGAAAGAGCAGAACAGAGTTTGGTAAAAGATGAATTTCAACTCCATGAGGGAATTTTTTTTTTCCTTCCATTTTTTCTTTCCTCCTCTGAGAAAAGTGTCAGTCCCATACTCCTTGTGGGTTCCCTGGTTACATTTGGACCAGGATCCCCACCTGGGGGACAAAGTGAGATTGAGACTGCAGAGGAGGACTTTCAGTAAGGAAATACTGAGGTGCAAATAGACAGTGAGCTCTTCGGTGAGCTTTAAATAACTGCTTTATGTAGTATAAGGGCTACCAAAATGGAGGAACAAATTGAGCCTCTGTGCAGTAGGGAGCTGGAGAGGATGAGGCGTGCAGAGAAGGACTTGGCAGCTAGGAAGCAGGATAAATTAAGACAGCGAGGGAGCATGTAGCCCAAGTACTTGAAATGAAAAGGGAGGGAGAAAGGAGAAAGCATCATAAATATGTGAGGCACTAACAATGTTCAGGGAATGGCAGAAGATGAGAAAACAGTTGAGACACAACTGAGACTTCAGCTGTCAGTATGGAAAATGCCTCTGTCATTGTTTGGACCAGGCAGAACTACAAAGAGGGGCTGTGTGACTCGGGGCCCTCATCCCAAAGCGCAGAAACTGCAGGACTGTTGCAGCTTTTGGGTAGCTTTAACAGGGGGAGAGGAGGACCAGCCTTGCTGGGTGGGCTCTTCAGGGTCACCGTGCTTATAGGGCTGAGCAAACACAAGGCAGCTTTCCAACTGGAATTAATCTCTCCTTGGTCTTGTTTTCCTCCTTTTCTGAAATACTTGCTATTTTTATGTGTATACATTTGGTGGAGGTTTTCAGTGGACTGCCTAGACTGGTGCCCAGATCATATGATTTTTTTCTGTTTGTATTTAACAGTTAAATAGAAGACCCAGGTATTTGCATAGGTAGTTTGGTTGATTTTTTAAAAAATATTTTTTCCCCAATATGTGTTCTTTTGAGTATGCTAAAAGTAAATACTGTTTGTTATGACACTGCTTATTTAGGTGACTGGAGTTTTTTGACCTTCTTGATGATTTTCTTTGTAATATACAAACAATTTAAATCATTTAAGTCGAATCGTAGAATGGTTTGTGTTGGAAGGGACCTTTTAAAGATAAACTAGACAAACTCCCCTGCCATGGGCAGGGACGTTTTTCCTTAGATCAGGTTGTTTAAGTATGTTCAGAAATCCAGCAACACAGTTAAACTCCAGATGGGTTCAAAGTTAGAAGCTCCTTTAGCCCAATCTGAGGTACTTAGGCGTGGACAGAGTGGTAGTAGTTTAGTGGGGAAATGTTTTATCCCTTCTTCTTCCCTGGTATAAGCCAAGCTTATTCACTATACAATAAGGGCAATATTTACTCTCTTATGCTAACTAATCAATAAATGTAGTTAGCAGCAGCGTTTAGAATAAGATAGGTTTTAATAAAATCTTTTTTTTTACATCAGTGACACGAACTATTGTTGTTCCTAATCTCTGAGTCCATTTCTAGTCCACAAAATAGTCTTATGTTGCACTCATAACTGCTGTGTTGACTTAAGAATCTATAAGGGTATTTTGTCAATGGCTTTTTAAACTTCAAACTTGTAATCTGATAATCCTGTAGGTGCTTTTTTTAATATTCAATTTTATTTTTAATATTTTAAATAGAATAGATTCTTCTTTGTAAGATTTAGTGCTTTTCCTTATTCTTAAATTTGTCTGGCAGTGTTAAAGTATTTGTTCAAGTAATTTGATTAGATATGAGACTTGCTATCTACAAACAAAATATTTGGCCCCTTACATTGTAGGGACTTGATCTTAATAAAATAATGTATGCATCTCTTGACTGTTGTAGTTAATGGTCTCAGTGCAAAAATATGGTCTATTCAGTCTTTTGTAGTTAAAACTGCCTTAGATAAAAAAATTGGGTTTCTTATTTTGTTTTTAGATCTTCCAACCAAATTTTAGTGCCACAGTCCATAGCTGTTGCTGTTGGGGTGTGGTTTCCCCGTCTTCTGAAACTCTCACAGGTCAAAACTGAACTGAACACTATCTCTATGTGTACTTAAGCCAACTCTGTACATTTTTGTGACATTAAGTGAGCAGTAGCAATGTTGTGGGTTGCTCTAGAGAAAACTAACAGAAAGCTGAGAGTTGTTCTTTTTCCTAACCTCTTCTGGCCAGAAAACTTGACCGATACAATGTAAGTGCTGTAATTTCCCATTTATACTCTTTAGGCAACTACTGTCTTGTAATCCTGTTTATTTGCAGAGGCCAGCAACTGTTGTAACATATTCTTAGGTTTGGGATTTATACCCCAAATACAAATCGGCTGCAAGCCCCCTTCAAGCCAGAGTTATTAGCCTCTGATAGATATTGCCAAGGTTCTGTCTTACTGCTGTTTTTCTTGGTCAGTGGTTTGCAGTGTCTAACAATAATGTGGAAGGAGGTAAAAAATTAATCTGATAAATAAATGCTGGAATGGCAATTGAGCCCTGCAGTTTAAGTGGCCAAAGTCAAAATTACAGTTTAATATTCTCACCAAGCACAGTCCTGTGGGCAGTCGTATGCAAAATCTGAAACAGCTTAAGCAAAATTTAGTCATTGCACTTTGTGGGTATTAGCCATGTCAACAGCACTAGCAAGGGTATGGAAAATGCTTGAATTCTGGTTTTGGCAGGCAAAGAGAAACTACATAAAAATATTTATAGTTGTGTATTGTAGTGTGAGAATGAAAGGTCTGTGTTATATTAATGGCTATGTGCTCTTAAAATCTTCGCGTGTTTCACTTCAGTTTGCCTTCATTGGTTTTCTTTGTCCACACAATTCTCTATTGTGGAACAAATTCACCTCTTAGATTAGGACTGGGAGTCAAGTTGAAACTGAAGAACAGACCCAGAAGAATTAGGAAAATTCTGCTTTGAAATTTGTTCTCTCATCTATCTTTCTCTCTTTTTTTTTTTTTCTCCCCTCTCACCACAGAAGACTAATGGGGTAAAAAGAGCAACACTTTTTCCTCCTCATTTTCACCTCTAAACCTGCCCCATTCAAATACCAGAAGATACTAACAGGGAAAAAAAAAAAAAAAGGGCATTTGTTATTGCAAGTCTAGTCTCGTAAAGCTCATAAGTTAGCTAGTGCTTTCACATTAAGACAAGGTAAAAAGACATTGTCAATACAACTCTGGTCTTAAATTCAGAAATGCTTTAGCATGCTTCTACGTGTCAGAAGACTAGTGGTGGTATTTCTGTTAATTTCCCTGCTGTGTGTAAGCATTGCATTTCTTTGTATTTAACATTTTTTGTGGTAGTCTCAGTTACATTTCAGTAAATATATTTTGTGGGCATTTTCCTTAGGTAAGTCGGACTATTTAAGGCTGGCAAGGTAGCCATAGAAGGATTGGGATTAGTAAAGAAAATGATGGACAATCCAGTCCCTTCAATCTTGAGTACTTTGTTTTCCCAATGGTTTGTAGTACCATCGTCATAACTGTGCTGTGTCTTTTGCTGATGTCCTTCAACATCAGTTTTTAAGTTAAAATGATGAGACACAGCTGGGCCTGTGATGGGTCTTTTCTTCCTATTCATGATCTTAGACCTTCATGAGCGACTGACAGAAAAAGCAGGTTCAAGAAAAGTGCAACAGGCAAGAGTTGTTCTGTATCCAGATATATTTCTACAGTCCTAGCCAAGCATTGACTTTGCTAAAGGGCTCTCTGGGCTTGCCTTCATGACTATGTAAATCATGAAAAATTCACAACAAAGACCTAAACTGCAGAGTTTAATGACGGAAACCATAGTCTTTGTGCACAATTACTAGTGTGTAAAAAAAAAAAAAAAAAAAAAAAAAAGTTGTAGTCCTACATGTTATTAAAGCCTCCTAAAGGTATATGCTGTGTGTGTTGTGTCTTTCAGTACATTTAATCCCAGTAAACCCCATCAGGGACGCTGGTTTGAATCCTAAAAGCCGAAAGAGAATAATGCCTGATTTGCTGACTGAGCCTCCTGCAATAGATCCTGTTTATGAAGCTCGTGTTTACTGCAATATTCCCACCATTCCTGAACGCAGCATGGAAGGTAAGCTTTGTGAATGGAAGTGACAGTTTAGTTGCTTGCTTCTGTGTGCTGTCATTGCAAAAGATAAGTTTATGCATTGTCAGTTCTTTGGTGCTTGGAGAAGGTACAGCAAATGCCATCTGTTTGCTGAATTATGTTAAATAATTCAAAATGTGCTGCTGTTCTTTCCCTCCCTTCTTATGTTCTTTGTTGTCTTGATTTTTTGGAATTGATTCTGCTTCTAGTTAATGGTCAATGGGAGGCCTAAAATTGAAAGGGGTGTGAGTGATATAGGTATTTAATATTTGAATTATGATGCTTATTCTAAGTGAGCTGTGTTGCAGATTGTATTATTAACCTCTGAAAAATAGTTGACTTGGAGTTCTGAAAAAAAAAAACCACCAAATCCCCGACCAGAAGTAGTTCCATTTTGGAACTCCAAACTATTAGACATGGTCAGCTAGAAGACACATTTGCGTTCTTCACCCTGTAGTGGTTGCAGCAGCAAGTTATCCTGAATGATTTTGCTCATTAGCATATCCCCCTAATGCTTATAAAATAAAAAAAAAATTACTCGATCAGAAAGCTCCAGATTAGTCATGGTGCAAAATCTGTCATTATGATAAGGGTCTGCAAGAGAGGCATCATAAGAATAGGGTAGCCTTATTGTGTTGGCAGAGACCAGGGCTTGAATAATGCCTTGTATGGTTGATTGACTTCAGGTACTATGGAGAATGTGCTCAGAACCTGGGTCTTGTATGAATTGTCTTGCAATTTAAAGTGAAATCTTTCTTGGGACAGTAAGTTATAATTTCTTATCAAGGTTTTCCTTCATTGCAACACCAAAGCTATCAAGCCAATTACACCTGTTGTCTTTTCTTAAAGGAAAAAGTGTGTGCAGGGGAATGATTTAGGTAACAGTTGCTTAACTTTTTTTTTTTTTTTGTCCCCTTCACTTCAGGTAACGCACCTCATTATTTTAAACTAGTGTCAGTTCAAGTGTTGATTCGGCATGGCGATAGGTATCCACTATACGCCATTCCCAAGACAAAGAGACCTGACATTGACTGTATGTTGCTGCCTAGCAGGTAAAATTCTTGGCTTTTATCATTACTAGGTGTGTGTTTTGCTTGATAATTATTTTTTGCAGTTTGTGCAGCTTGAAGTATGTTGTGACTTCTGATGTTTGTGTATTGTGGTGGATTAAATAAAACAACCCTGTATCAGTGGTGTACAATATTTCCTTTGAAACAGGAGCAATTACTTGCTACCAGTTCAGACCAAAAGAAATTATTGGTATTTCTGTAAAAACCAAAATCTATGTAATTGAATATTTAGGTTACCATTCCTCTGAGATAAGCTTCTACACATTTTGAAAATAGAAGTTCAGTGTTTGAGAATGTCTCTTCCATTTCAGCTAAGCATGCTTCCTTTTGTGTGAATACAGAAAATTGATATTTGTGTTTAATAGTTATTTTGTCAGAGTTTCCTTAAATTAACGATTTGTATCAAAGTATTTTTAGGGGGAGAAAAAAAAGGGGTGTGTGTTACACTTAACTATCAAAATGCAAGTTAAACAGAGCGCACTGTTTGCTACTTGAAAAACTATCCTTTCCTTGTAGTTACCACTCGCTGTTTAAAACTGTAATGTATAAATGATTTATGTCTGACTGCCATTAAAACGTAATTTACCTTTCTGTTTCAGTAGAGTGTGCTTCTGTCTAACATCATGTCTTTGTAGCTTGCTGATGCTTGTCTTCATACCTGAACCAATTTGAGCTGTAGGTGTAGTCTGAATTGCTTCTTTTCCTTGTGGAAGAACCTCTTGTTTAGATTTTATTCATTGATAAAGGTGAAGCATAATGTAGAAATAAACAGTGGTGAGATAAATCACCAACCTTTGTCCCAGCTTGCTTGATTCTCTGTGGTTTTTCATCTTTCAGGTAGAATCTGTGGTATTTTTTTTCCAACAGTGGACTTTCCAGTGATATTTTTCTTTCAACTGTATCAGATTTGTTAGCAAAATCTCTAAACAAATCTATAGCTTTATCCTGCTGCCCGCTCAGCAGTGTCAGGTGTGGAGATTTCAGTGAGTGGGGCTGCATCCGCCTTGCGTACCTGCATAACATTGCTCAGGAAAAGAGGCATAGCAGGTCTCCTGATCTACTGATATACAAAGCAGTGTAGATATACCATAAATACCTTTTTCCAGAATAGCATGGAATCTGTCTTCAAAGAGATGATGTTCTCACTTTTCTGGTGCAGAATTACTCAGAAGTGGCTTTACTCTGTCATGCTAAAAGTGTTAAAGGCACAGTAAAGTCCATTTCTGACTTAGATATATCAAATGCATGTTTCTTGTTTCGATAGATTCATGGACCACGGTCCCCAAAATTTTAGTAGCCTCTCGTCATCAGCAGCATTTATGATTTTATCTTTCATATCAGCAGTACTCTCCTTTCAGCTTTTCCTCAGTGGGCTTTAACAAAAGAATCTCTCTGGAGGAGAAGATGGATTATGGTACAAGCTTAAATTTGTGATTAGTCTACAGCAGTTCCATTTAGAAAAGCAAACCAATTTTCATATATCTGGTCCTGCGTTGATTTCTGGCTCAAGTATATTAAAAACCAAATGCAGCACTAATATTGCACAGTAGAATGTTGCTAAAATATGGTGAAGTGATATGAAAGAATATCTGAAGCTTCATGTCATACTTATAGAGGTGATGGGAAGCTTGATTCAAGAGGCTTGCTAACTAGATACATACAGTAGTGGATACAAAGGCTGGCAGAAAATGATCAGCAAATTAGATCTTTCTCTGAAGAAAGCTGAAATATGTTGCTTTTCTTTTCAGATATCTGGCTGCATAAAAGAAATTGCCCTGTTACTAGTAGATGTTCTGAAATTTGCAAGGCTTGTACTGCTGTCTTCGGTTGTAGTAGTGTTGTAATGGTATTCTTCTGCCATAAGTAATTGGGTAGTAACTGTAACTGCTGAATCAAGCTACTGCTATGGTGGTTGTGGTAACCCTATGAAAGTTTGAAACCATCATCAGTTTTAGCCCATCTGTGTGTCTGCCTGTTTGTAGGAAACAGACTTAAGAGCTCCTAAGTTATATTCAGGCTACCCTATCTGCCTGCCTACATTTCCTATGAAATCTAACCAGAGGAAAACTTAGAATTTTTTTCCTCTCAACAGAAGAAAAATACAATATTCCACAATATGCTGTTGTCTGCAAGGTATACAAGTATACATATACATTTTTAAGAGTAAAATGGGAAGCAAAGTAGACATGAGGAGTCTGCTTTTTATAGCTGACATGGCACTGGAATTTTGAAGATTCAAATAACTTATAATTTTACTGGTTTTAGAGTGTATATATGTACTTACATCTTTCTTAGCTGTTTGATACAAGTATGAAAATGAGAAATTGAGCAAAACCACATCTTCCTTTTTTGAAAGGAGACTACTTTTTTGGGATGCCTGTCTATGAATACAACCCAAAATAGCTGATTTTCTGACTATACTGAACAAGTTTCATAAGTGACAGTGGTCTGTGACCTTTTACATAGTGCAAGTTAAAAAAAAAAAAAAAAAGGGAAAAAAAACACACCGAAACTTTCCTCTGCTATCATGTTGACTGCTTCTTTTGTTTATTTGTACTTCAACTTCCACCAAAATCCTTGTTTTGTCAAGAAATGGCATTCGGTGGTCTTATCTAACATGCTCCAAGAGAAGTTTGAATCCTTTGAGAGGTGCCCAACCCCAACAGTGTTCTGTGCCTGCTGCGAGCCGGCAGGCTTTCTGAAATTAGATATGCAGCCCTGAGATTGCAGACAGGAGACCAAACTCCAAATATCTCCTGTCATAGTGTTCAGTGGGCAATTAATTTCTCTAACCAGATGAAAAGTGAATCATTTGCTAATAGCTATGATAACATTTTTAATGATGTGCCTTTAAGGGGCGAGATTATTTTCAGCGTAAGTAAGGTAACTAAGTAAAGAAATACAGTCCAGATCCATTTTGGAGTTCTTAAAGGCTCTGATCTTCTCATCTTGCTCAATAGCTGTCATGTTAGAAAGTACGTGAGAAAACTTATTTCAAAGGTGTTAACGGCAAGTGACAAAGTTGGGTGAGTAGCAATATTACAGTGCCACATGAGACCTTAGTTTTGTATTTGTCGGAGAAGCTTTTATAGCTATTTCCACTTGAGCTTCAGGCCAGGAGTACAACGTGAAGGCCCTGGAGTCAGGAAAACTCTCCATAAAAGGCAAACAAGTAGTGCAGCTTTGGACACTGCCAACAGAATGACCAACTCAAGCAGTTAAGAGGACATAGTGTCAGGGTGTGAGGAGGCCACCAGTGTAGATACCCTTGGCTGTTACTGATTTATGCAGCATTAGGACATCAATGTGTAGAGGATACAGCCACTAAAAATTGGAGGAGAACCAAAAAGACCTTGTCTCCTTGTGAACGAAGTTTATGTAAAATAGAATCTCCTGGCCAACTTTGAAATGGCAGCAGAAAGATTAAAGGAGTTGGCTGTGTACCATTCTGTCCAGATGGTTAAAGCTGACCTTTCCGAATAAAGCTAGAATTGTTAGTGTTTCTGCCATTGTTTTGAATGGAACATTTATTACTTTAACATCAGGAAGCTATTTGCTGAGCTTGGCTGTCAGGCTTATATTCCTTTGTGATGTAAATTTGGTGCTTGATTGTAAACGTATTTATATTGAGAGTATGACAAAGGATGTAATTGCTGCCTTTGAACTGAAGGTATCTTGATGCTGTATAATTAAGCTGAGATGTCTGAAAGTCTGGCTTGTTTAACCTTTCTGGACTTCAGTTTCAGGTAAGTATGCTGCTCATATTCAGTCTGTTCTTTATTTGACTTGGCATTCAGCTGATGGAATTAATTAATTAAGCAGATTATGCTACAGCCCCATGGACTTCTAATGGGTATGCAAAATAGCCTTGAGGTCATGCTTTGGTTTTGTGAATTATGGATTGTGACATATAACTGTGGAATGAATATAAGCAAATGGATTAAATGCTTTGGAGATTTCTTCCATCTAAAACTTAAATTAATGTTGTTGTTGTTGTTATTATTATCATCATCATCATCATCATCATCATCATCATCGTCTGGATGCAAATTTCCAAAGTGATAATATATATATTATATATATACTTAATATATACACTTAATATATACTTTATATATATTATAGATATACTTATATACATCTATATAAAATATATATACTTTTTCCTCAAGAAAATTAATTGAATGATGTTATTAAAATCCTTTCACTGTAGTGTTTGCTCATTGGGGAGAATAAATTGATCTCCCACTTTTTCCCTTTGTATCTTCTGTTTATAGTGTCAAAAGTAAAACAAATATGCAGTGTTTCTTCATTGAGTTTGTATGTGAGATAGAGAAGAAATGGTTTTTGGAAGATGCTAAAATGATTTCAGAAAATTGCTATAATTTGATATGCTGGGTTAATTAGTATATGCTTTAAGGCATTTTGAGAGGTGTTGATGTTAATCATAAGAAGGTTAGTAACAAAAATTTGAATTTTAGGTTCAATGTGCGCATGTCTTGAAACTGCCAGAAAAAATGAGAGAGAAGAGTGTGTGAGAGGGAAGTGTCATACTGTGAGCTAAAGGAGGTGTGGATTTGATTTGGAGTGAGGTCAAAGAATGATCCAGACCAGAATTCGATGAAGGAAGGTCTCCTAAGGCCTCTTCTGACTTCTCTAAAGACTCAGAAGAGCAGGGAAGTAGACTGGATCACTGTAGAGTCTGTTACAAAAGCGTAAAAACTGCAAGACCTTTATGAATAAATAAACCCCAACAATACTAATGCTGTCTTAAGTATCTTTTTTGTAGACTACAATAATCTGTTGTTGTTTTTAGCAGCTGTTTCCATTCATTTGTCTTCTAAAAAGGAAATGGTGTAGTCCTTTGAACTAACACTTTTTAATTTACCTGAACTTCACAGAAAACATGTTATTTTTGCTTGAAGTTATGAAATAATTTTTTGCATTGTAAGTAAGGAGAAAAGGGACTTGCTTTTGGTACAGTTAGCAAAATCTGGTATGATACGGTTACAAAAAGGTAATGTACAAAAAGGTCAGAAGTTTGGTATGTGTCTGGCGTGGTCACGTTTACTCACCAAGTGACACACTGAGGGTTCTGCAGCTCCTTGTGAGAAGTTTGGTCCTCTTGGCTTGTGAAAATTCTGCATTTGCTAACAAAAGTGACATTTGCATAGATAAATTCCATTTAGGAAGAAAAAACCCAATATCTCATTTGTATTAATGTCCACCTTCACAAGTTCTTTCCTGAGGCATATAGATCTGCAGAACTCGAGTATAGTGCTGTGAGAGGACAGCACTAAGCAGTAACAGAAGTAAGATAAATAAAAAGTTTACCCCTCCTTAATTTTCTGAAGCATCTGTAGTCTGCTCTTAGTTTTCTACTTGATTAACTGCTCAGTTTTAGCTTTTAAATAAATGACTCTTAGTAATTGATCTCAATAATTAAAGTAATTCGTCCACTGCAGTTTTTCTTTTAATCATAACTTTGACCACCATATTTTTTGGTCTGTAGCATCTTATATGGTGGTAAAAGTACATTGTTTATGCCACTCTTGAATTTTTATGAATATGAAAATTATTAGATAAACTCTAGTTGCATGTAGTCTTGTCAAGATATCTTTCCACATCTGTTTCTTAAGTACTCTACTTCATCTTAATTAGATTACCTTTGCAATTTTTATAGACAAGTAGTCTGAAATTTGTAGGTTGCTCAAAAGAGTATTAAGTTTAATGAGTTGGAGGACAGGTTGAATGCTGTGGTTTGGCCATCAGGGTTGTTGAAGAAACAAGGCTTACACTCTACTTCATTTTACAGTATGCACAGCAGAAATAAGGCAATAGTTCAGTGGTCCAACAGCTTTGATAGGAACAGGCTTTAACATGCTTTCCTATCAAGGAATAAATTTTAATCAAAAGTAGTCCTAAAATTCATAAACTTAAGGGTTGAGGGATGGGGAATTTTTACTGAAATTGACCTTGTTGGGTCCAATTTGCAGCTTAGGCCTAAAGGAGGAACAAAACTCTGCTCTAGATCTGATTTCTATTTATGTTTTAATACTTTAATAAAACCAGTTTTCTACTCACAAGGATCACTAGGGAAGGAAATGTTTCACAAATAGACAATATAAATCAATAGCAATATTTTCCTGAGTGGTCCTGAGAAGCAAGTATGATTTTCATCTTGCCCTGTGAATTAACTGTCAAGTCTAGGAATAGTCTTCATGGTGTGGTGTTTCATTATTATTGTTGTTGTTATTATTTATTATTATTAACAAAGGCAGTTAGCTCAAAGAGCTAACCTCTTACCAAGAGGCTTCCATGAACTCAAACAGTCTGAGCATCACTTTATCCAGGGGCAGAAAGCCCCACTGTCTCCCATAGCAGTTCCCAAATAGCAACCTAGAAGTGTTGAATTCAGTTAGTCTCATGGGGGTGGGGTGCAAAAATGTCCTATAACAAAGTTTCTGTGCTGCTATACAAGATTTGAGGCTTTGGTGTATAATGTTTGAACTTAATGTTGATACGCATGCGTTATATTTCATACCTTTGCACATATCTAATAGATGCAATAGATGTATTTTCATGCATGTTTCTGGCACAGTATATTGTGTCCTCATAGCTAAGCCATCCAAAATCTATCAGCAGATTTTCTGAGGTGTCGTGTATATGCTCACTCTGGTACTATATTTCTCACTAATTCCAAACAATCAGCAAGTTAGTGTTTGCTTCTCATTTAAAAAAAAAAAAAGAGCTAACCCCAAACCAAACAAAAAACCACAAAACCCCCCAACCAACCAAACAGAACCCCCCCAACCAAACAAAAAATAAGCAAAACCCCAACAAAAACCCAAAAAAACAACCAACCAAAAAAAAACCCCAACCCCAGCCAAAACCACCTCTGCTTTTTTGTATCTGAACTCCTCAAGGAAAAAGAAAATTTTTATTGAAGGGTGTCAGCTCAGTTGCTAGCAGAAATAAACATATAGTTCAAATAGTTGCACAGTGTGATTTCTTTCCATTTACACTGGTTACAGTGTAGCAATAAAGAGGTGACATTTTGGTATTAAAGCTTGTTAAGACCTTTGCAAATAGGATATTTAAATGTTGGTCCATTTTAATGCTAGTGCATGAAAACTTACACTATTAAATCTGGGATCTATTACCCCAGTGTTTACTTTGTAAATTACAAAGAGACTAGCTGAATTCGTTATTTGAGGGAAAAGAAGCCTCCTTAGTTTCGTTACAGATAAAATTTATTTTATTTTACAAAAATAAAGTCATTAAAAGGCAAATTAACGGACATTAAAAATAAGAAATAAATATTCAAACTTAGAAAAAAGTATGGCTGTTACTAGTGGTGTTGGGTGAGAAGCTATTCCACAGTCTGACAAAATTGGAAATATTTATTTTATGAATAGATTTTCCCACTGTGGTAGCTTACCATCGTAATGTCCAGCAGATTACAGAAGGATATCTCTTTAGCCCATTTTTATTTTCTGGTTACCTTTATGGAAATCCAATTTTAAGGATAATATTTCAGTCTTTTGAACCGTACAACTGAGTAATTTTCTTTGCTTCCTGCTCAAACAGTCCCAGCAGTCTTAGCTGTGTTGCCTAGAAACCCCATCTCCTGCAGCATCTGTAAATTGGCCAATTCAACAAGAGGATTAATATTCTAAATAAAAGAGAAATCTTGGGGTGGAGAGGAGGAATCATTTGTTAGCTAGTAGCCTGAGTCGTGCTGTAAATTTTGCTGTTGAGAAAAATAAGTTTTAATTTGGTGAATTATATGGGGTTAATCATAAGAATTGCTGGTATGTTCAGAATTTGGTTACATACATGAGGATTACATTCAGGATGGAAGTATATTGTAGCCTGAGGTCTGTTCCCTTTGGGCAGAATGGCTTCTCTTTCTGTTGTTTGATTTTTATTTTTTTCCCTGAAATATATTTACCAAGTGGTAGGCTTTGAATTTATATTCAGAAATATGTCTAACAGTTGTATTTCATAGTTCAATTCTGCAAGCATGTGCTTAACTTGTGCTCACTTTAAAAATAATATAATCCAAAGTTAACTTGCCTCTAGCTGTGTATATGAAAAGCTATATTAATGCATTGGAATATAATCTTATCAATTATCATACATTCTATCATTTTATCTTGGATGTTAGTTTATCTTGCCTGCCAATTTTTAGGTTAATCTTCTTACAAACTATTCGTAAATACTTTTCTTGCTTCTTTCCTTTCCTCCTTCCCACAAGTGATTGCTGACAGTTTTATTAGTACAGGTTTGATTCTATTAGAATTCAGGTTTTTTGTAAGCAGAGCAGCAAAAGAAGAGAATGGATAATGCAGTTCTAGTTTTCTTGCGCGTGTATTTGCAGAACTTTCTAATTAAGTGAACAGGGTTTAAGTTATGATTGACAGCTTATTCGTATCTAGAGTTTTTTAAAGTGCAAAGTTCAGAAAATTGGTAGTTCAGCCTGCTACGTCTGTAATAAGCTTAAAAAGCTATTTGCTAATGGGTTTAATTTAATTTTCTCAGTTTAATTCTTCCATTTTTAGATTGCACTGCTGGGCTGTGAAAATAGTGAAATGTACAAAAAGTTCTGTTTGAAATTTACATCTGGAGCTGGATTAAGCTTTCTAACCTATGCTTAGTACAACAGGAAGCCTCCACTGCTTTAGAAAGGAACAAAGCCTTTTTTATGTACCTCTGCTTCTCAAATATTAATCTTCATTTGTGTTGTTAAAATTATAACATACAGAAGAAGCTGTGGATTTA
Organism: Phalacrocorax aristotelis; assembly: GCF_949628215.1. NCBI lineage: Eukaryota > Metazoa > Chordata > Aves > Suliformes > Phalacrocoracidae > Phalacrocorax > Phalacrocorax aristotelis. Next base: position 22,658,146 of record NC_134282.1, on the reverse strand, counting down.
GAATGCCATAAATTGGCTGGGTTTTCCTTTCAATTAGAAGTAAAATCGAAAAAACTTCTTTTGATATTTTTCTCTCGTTTTGCTTTTTGTCCCATTTTGCATTTCTTCCTTACTGGCAGTTGTACCATAATTTATTGTAACATTTTTCTTCCCAAGATTTTTTTTTTCTGACGGCAAATTGAATACTGGAAAATTCAAGTTTTATGAAATGATATGACAAAAAGCTACCTTTCCATTGAAGGAAGAGGCACTGATTCTTATGAGACCTCCTGTACATGCATGCTGTGAGCATAGCTCTGCAAGAGGTGCTTTCTCATTTAAGAGAGTTTCTCAGCTGGCGCTTCTATATAAGCATGAATGTCTTTGTCCTAGTGAACTTTGTTTCCAGACCCTTACTCCTACTTTAGTGGTGTTATTGCTCCCTCTTGTGGTTCGTGCAACTCTGGAAGTTTTTTTTAGACCTGAGGTTTTTCTATCAAAACAGTTTATCATTATACCAAAGTGTAAGTATGAACAATGAACACAAAACCCAGACTTCTGTAAAAGTTCTCTGACCAAATTTATCTTTTTTTAAAAAATATGTTTTTTAATGAGCAACATAAAAACATTTACTGTATTCATGCTGGAAGTTCTATGCAAATGAGAACCATCTGGGGCAGAGCTGGGTTGCCAAACAGTTTCTGACTTAGTTCTGCATGAAAGTAGAGAGGTGACTGTGTAACATTTGTTGAAAGTTGACATTTAACAAATCCCTATGTAATGTATTTCTGTTGTAAAAGTGTGATCATAGGCTTCGTTTTACATTTTTTAAAAAACGGTTTAAAAACCTTTCAACTACATTGTTTGTGGACTGCTTTGTATATGTAATTTTCAGCATGGCAGTACAACAGAACTGAGTCTGTGGGGTATTTAAAATTTGCAGAACAGTTTAGGATATCTAAGCATTCTTTCACTGACTTGAATTCTGTTTCAGTGAGTTAACCTAGACTTCTTTGTGTATATCTTTTTTCCAGTTGTATTCATACGTGCTTTGTGGGGGTATCCTATCTGTTTAAGTGTCCAGCCATGTTGGATTCTTTCTTCCCGAGTAATAGTGTAATACCCAAACCAATGACTTCCAATTTTAATGAGGCTCCTGGATACTACTTTCTGGGTACCACTTAATTGAGGCTACAAGTGCTGTTTGATTTGAAGCCTGAAGTAATTAGAAATAAAGGCTGAGCTTGTAATCAGCATTGTACATCACAAAACCTGAGAATTCCTTCAAGATCATCTACTTAAAATACTGGTTATTTGAACCCCTTTATAGGTTGTTAGTGCCTTTGGCTGTGGTGTTGAAGTGCAGTGGTACTTCAGGAACTGGAGAGAATATTTTTTGATAAGGATTTTTTTTAAACTCACATAGTATTCATAATTGCATTCAAAAAACCCCTAAAAATCTTTCCAAATTACTTACTGAAAGGTATTGTAATTTTAACATGACGAGACAACAGTCTCCCTGTAGCTCTTTGGTAGTTAGTAAGTAGTGAGATTTCTTTTGCATACTTGCAAAAGTCCTGAGTAAGAGCAGATGTTGTCTCCGTGGGAAATAACCTCACACCATGAAATTTCTGAGCTGACATACTTGGAATACTTGACTCTCTTGAGCTGTTTTCCCCATACGCTTTTGGAAGTGTTCACATTTTGGTTTACCTCTCTAGGAAACCTTCTCATCCTCAGCTTGAAGCTTTCATTAAACATATGTCCAAAGGGTCTGCAGCAAAAATGGATGGTTCCCTAAGCACCCTGCCTCGTTACCCTAGTCATTCTTCCTGCGAAATGGGAGAGCTTACACAGACAGGTAAGATGCCATAGCAGCTCTGTTCTTTTCCTCTGCTCTGTCAGCTTGAAAAGGGTTCTTCTATTTTTCTTTATATTAAAATAAATGCTTTTTTATGGGGAGCATATAATGTTGGGCATAGCCTAGGTTATGCTGGGATATGAATAAAGTGTTAGACTCTCTACTGTGAAAGTGGCAACAGTTTTAGAAACCATGCTTTATCCTGTAGCTTGCCTGCATTCTGTTACAGATTGGTTACCCTTGGCATCTCTTTGAACTTCATTTGTAACAAGTCAGAGCACCTTTCCTTGATGTTGCTCTGCACCACAAAATTGCTTTGTCACCCTTGTGAAAAAAGGCATTGCTCAGTCCCTCCTGAGAAAGATCTGGTACCCTCTTACTGATCGGTTTGTAATGCAGAATTGCCCTGGAACTAAAGAACAATCATTTAGTTGCCAGTTGTCACCCGTGATGTAACTACTGTGTCCTCTGCGAGAGATTCAGATGTAACAGACACGTTTGATGCTTGTATTATGGAAATTGAAAGACTTTTAAACATCTAGTGCTTTCTTCCTCTCCCTCCGCCTCCTCTACCCCCGCCCCCCCCAAGCTTTGTGATGAAATATGTTTTCTGGTGTATTTATTTAGTGTATTTTCACTACAGGAAAACGAAGCATGTTCTTATTCCACCTGTCGGTTCTGCTCAGCTAGTTATTGGGAGAAAAGGCGAAAATATCAGCAATAAATTCTAAACAACTTCTTTAAAAAATGAAGTTTTGAGACTTCATCAATACTACCACTGAGAGGAAGGCTGCCAAACTCTGCTAGTGAACATATTCTTTAGTTTATACCAAAAGGGTAAAGGAGACGGGAAGTAACTGGGAGTTTTGCAGTCAGGGATTTGAGTATGCAGAAGAAAGTAAGTGGAGACCTGAGAGTATTGTGGTGCTGGGGGCATTGGGAATATTAGAAAGAGACAAAGGTTTTGGAATTGGAGAGGGAAGGTGGTGGTAATGCTGGATCAGAGCAGTGATAAAAGGGCATTGGAAAGGATCTGAGACCACTGCCAGCAGGCATTAGAAAATATGAGGGGAACAAAAGGTAAGAAGACAGGAGTACAGAAAGTTGCCACTTCGTAAGAAACAGATTTTTGCAGATTCCACAGCTCTTGGAATTGTTTCTGTTCTCCACCCAGAACAGCCAGCTGAACTGGTATGAACTGAAGCCCATGTGTGTGTTTGCTGCACTTATTTTTCTGCATGTGTTCATATCAGTGTGTCAAAAGTGGAAATATAGAAGTGCTTTCCCACAAACATGTGGAAACATACTGTTGCACAACTGGGTAGAAATGTGATTGTGAAAAGGGTTAGTCACATGTGGATTTTTCTCTTAAACATTCATTAATTTAATTTGAAAATTCACATTAGTAATACTTCTCTGTGCCTTTTCAAATTTTAACACTAATCCGTTCCATTTTATTCCCACACCTTGCTTTTAACTGTGTTGCTCTTTTTATCTTAAATACTAATGACTGAAAGAGCATATCACAGTGGATCTGGGTAGTCAGCTGGTTTGGAGACTCACTAGAGAGTGAAAATGGTGTTGAAGATTTGGGGAGTTAGCACCATTTTCTTTTGACAGCTGTCTTTCTAGGAATCTCCTGTATTTTTTAGTCCAAAAGTTTCCTATATTCTGGGATCCCATCAGAAGAAATATTTGTGTTAGGCCAGTGTCAAGTCTGGCAAAGTGACCTCAGGAGAAATCTAGTCAGGTTACCCAGGAACTTTTCCTAACATTACACACAGCTTGTAACTGAGGTACTATTTGAGACTCCTATTGCCTGTAGTAAGTTCTGTAGATGTTCTGGTGCAAAAAGGATTCATACCTGTTGCTTTGCTGTGAGAGGATTACACAAGCAAAGTGGATGCTGGAGTAAAGGTTTTGGCATGTAAGAAGGATACACACCCTCTTCCTTTCCAGCTGGATAAAGGCAGAGCATTAGTGTAAGAATTATCAAGCTGTTTGAGTACTTCCTGAAGGAAGATGGAGAAGGAAGTTTGATGCGATAGCCATACCTCACCACTCTGCTTTGTGAGTTTACACACTAGTTTATATTCCATGTATTAATTTCCTGACTGCTCGTACTTTATTGGCTGCCATAAATTTGCAGGGAGTTCAGCGTTCACTCCCTGTCTGGAAACCTGACTCGGTCTGGATGCATCTCCGTAGCCACCATACTTTTATAATTGTTCGGCACATACACTCTGTGTTTCTAGGCCAAAGATCAAACATTAAACCACTAAGGTTTTAAACAAATTTTGTGGAACCAGCTTTTTCTATTTGTATCTCACTTTAGCTCCTAGAATCTGAGAGATACTGAAGAATAACAAGTATCTTGTATTTTGTGCAATTTGCTAAAAGTCAAGCGTAGGTGAAGTTCAGGTTTGAAATTCATAACCTTTTAACTGCATTTAGCAGTGAGACTGCTAGCTGTCTTTTATTTTTTCTCCAAAACTAAGAAGATTCTAATCATGTGTTTTAAATTCTTTTGAAAAATCTCTTCCAGGGGTTGTACAACACTTGCGAAATGGACAACTATTACGAGAAATTTATATAAATAAACGTAAACTGCTTCTGAGTGACTGGACAGCAAAACAGCTCTACTTGGAGACAACAGGAAAAAGTCGAACCCTGCAGAGTGCGCTGGCGCTGCTATATGCTTTTTTGCCAGACTTTGACTGGAAGAAAATTAACTTGAGGCATCAGTGGAGCACCATTTTTTGCTCTGGAAGCTGCGACTGTCCTATGCGAAACCACTACCTAGAAGAAGAACAACACAGACAGTACAGTTTACGGGTGAAAAACAATGATTTGGAGAAAGTATACGTGGATATGGCAAAGATTGTGGGCATTCCTACCAGGCAGTTGAGAGCTTCTAACCCAATAGATTCTCTCTTGTGCTATTTTTGCCACAATGTCAGTTTTCCGTGCACCAAAACTGGCTGCATCGGCATGGAACACTTCAAAGTAATCAAAAGACATCAGTTGGAGGATGAGAGAGAAAGACAGGAGAAGAAACTTTATTTCTTGTATGCACTATTGGCTACTCATCCTCTCCTCAACCAGACTGTTAATCGGCTGCAGCGTATTGCAGAAGGCAAGAAAGAAGAAGTATTTGTTCTTTACTCTGCACATGATGTCACCTTGTCACCTGTTCTTAGTGCCTTGGGCGTTACAGAGGCCAGATTTCCAAGATTTGCTGCCAGATTAGTTTTTGAGCTGTGGCAGGATGGGAAGAGACCCAAAGAACACTTTATCCGCATCCTGTATAATGGCGCTGATGTCACATTCCAGACCTCGTTTTGCAAGGATTATTATAAACATTCCAGCAAGCCAATGTGCCCACTAGAAAAATTTGTTAACTTTGTCAAGAGGGATATGTTCTTAGTTTTTAACAGCACTAGTTATTATGATGCATGTCGTAGAAGACCACTGTAGGGAAGTAACGTGAGAAGGAAGTAATGTTAACTTGTGTATCAGTGAAAGTCTGTATTCTGGTTGAGACACAGTTCAGTTTTGTTATTTCTTGTACATGTAAGTACAAAAGGATATTGCTTGAAACATTCTTCCAATAGTTTTATTTTCATTCAGACTGCAGATGGTGTCCAACAGAAGAACAAATACTGAGGGAGTGTTATTTATATATGAGTATGTTCACATGTGCTGTGTTAACTGTAATGAAATGATAAATCACAGGGGCTACTGTAACCTGGACGTTGCTTGACAAAGAGTGAGAGAGCATAGACTTTGTTTCTCTGTATTCCAGAGCAATACTTGGATACCATAAGTTTAAAACCAAAACCATTTTTTTTACCACCATCTCAGTCATTTCAAGCAGTTTGTATCAAGGTGTTTATAAATTCCAGGCATCTGCATTAAACCAGTTGTAAGGAATTCTTGAAGTTCCCTACTCAGAAAGAAGCAATTTAATATTTAGGAGCAGGTCTTTAAAGCAAAGTGCATGTGTGTATCTGTGCATGCTGACCTGAGCACGTACACATGAGAGTGTGCCTTTTTGACCTCATAGACCTATAAATACTTGGCTATTGCTGCCAGTACCAGAGAAGGGTGTACTGGAAAATGGATACAAAACTCTATTCTTTGATCGCACTTTCAGCACTTTGAATAGTTCAAACACAGTCTAGAAATATGTAAAGGTCTTGTGACATTAAAATAGATAGGAAACAGTAACATTACCACTGAACCTGAGTGGGAAGTTAGGATTAGAAGTTAGTTTTATGGTGAAGTGTTGGGATCTTTCCCCTTGTGAACATGTTCAAGCTGCTGTGCTATGGAACAAATTGGTGTTTTAGGAATTTGATATAGTGACTGCTTGAGGCAGCTTGACTAAACGCTAAGAAAATTTTGTAGTTGAGTTAGTATTTTTATGGACTAGGAAGCTCTTATTTTGTAAGATCAGACTTGTACTTATTGTACTGTGTATATTTATAACACAGTAGATCTTTCCTACTTGTGTAGTTTGTAAAGACCTGTGAAGCTGACTTTTAGACATTTTTCCCCCTTGATCCGGTTGTTAAGACTTAAGAATAAACTGTCTTTTATGGGTAATCTGAACAATGAATAGATATGAAAACTTGTACTTAAACTGCTTTCATTTCTTTAGGAGTAGTAAATTGAGAAGCAATTGTTAATAGACCTCACAGAAATTTTATAATGGTGGAGTTTTTTTACATCTCTAGAAATAATTTAGTCTGTGACTTGTGATTTAATGGTGCTAGTTTATCAAAGAAGACATAACTCAGCATAAATTCTCTGGCTATTGGCATTCCACTCTCCCTGTTTTCAGTGCTGCATTTGAACATGTTTCTTTAAATAAAATTTGAGGGACTCTTTGTACACTTGTGTGTTACGTTTATTCTGTCTTCCTTAGCTGCTTGCAGTAACAGAATAAGTGTGTATTGTTAATCTGCTTGTTGCATTAGTAGCTTCTGCACTTCATATGTTCTGGTTCCCAGTCTGAGAAGGGGCAGGTAAACATTTCATGAATAGAAATAATGATAGAAAATTTGGGGCTTTTGTACCACTTTAGAATGTGTAACTTCTGGAAAGGTTTTCTTTCTGTCTAAGAGACTAGCTCTGTCATACATGCTTGTGTGCTGGAGGGCAAACAGAGAGGATCTGAAAGTTGAGCTTGTTTTATATAAAGTATGTGAACTGGACCATTTGTCCGACATAAGTACCAGACACTCCAAAGAGCTGTTGAGCTATCTGCAAAAGGCAGCTATAGCTCTTCAGAGTGTTATCTGTTGGAGCTTTGATGCTGTTTGGTGACCATTTACAGGGATGATGCTAAAGTGCAGAAAACATTACCATAGGCGTATATCAGTGGCGTTTCAGGTGTGTTATTTAGAAACTTTGAACCCTTAACAGCTTCTGCAAATGCTAATCTTGGTGTCTTCAAAAGCCTGTGCTAGGAATAGCATCTAACTTTGCATGTTCTAATGACAAGACCATAGAAGTGTTTTGGTTTTTGATATCCTTGTCCAGAAAGATCCCCTTTGCTCTAGGGGTTTTGAGATGCAGCCATGGATTAGAGATGTGAATTTCGATGGATTTCTCATTTTTGGGGCTCAAAGAAACATTGAGGTCCCAGATATTAATGGCTATTGCAGCTGTTTTCCAAACTTCTAGCTTAACTTTTTTTCTAGAGCAGCAAAAATGCACTGCTTTTATGGACCTTTGGTGGCTGCTCAGTTAATAAGCATTCTACTCAGTCTCAAGCAGACCTTGGGGTTAATCCCCCTAGGTAAATGAGTTACCTTGGGTGCCAGGAAATGTGTTCATCTGTCATCTGTATAGTCATTTGTCAAGAAGAAAGTGAGACAGATGCAGAAAGATCAGGTTCTATTAGTAGCTGCAATTCCTCAGATTGCGCCGGATGTCAAATGTTTGCCCTTTCTGGATGACTAATCTCAATCAATGCTGCTATGTTGAAGGTTGTCCCTAATAATGTTGGTAACAGTGAATGGGAAGCGTTGCTATTCTTTAGCCATAGTTCTCTTTGTGCTTAGAGCAGTATGGGAACTAGTATTTCATTCCTTGTTTTCCATTCTCCCTTCCTGAGCCTTTGCTTCACTGTTACCTGTAAAATTCTGTTGTGTTTAAGGAGGGTGCAAAAGTGGGTGTAGGAATACTTCATGCTTTTCCCAGCATTGTTCATGCCAAGCACTCCCACAGCTGTCTCTCCTTACTGCACAGTCTCTGAATAAAGGAAAGATCCTTAATGTTTTTAAGAAAGTCAGTGTGGTGCTGAGTGACTTATATACTGTATATTCGTTTGTTCTTTGTAAATGGAGGAGCACAGGCTGAATGTAACCCTTTTGCATAAAGAAATGTCTAAGAAGAGAGGTGTGTGGTCATAATGGAATGTCATAATGGAAACAATGCACTTAATAGTTGTTGATGTCGTGTCTTTGTCAGTTTTTCTGCTGGCATGCAGTCTGTAACAGTTCGCATGATCAGTGCCGTGTTTGTGCAGTATAGTGAAAAGGCTCCTACACTATTTTGACTGTTTCCAGTTGTTGGTCTTCCTGCATGCTTTTGTCTTTCCTTTAAAGAAGAAACAAGGTTACATGAAAATTAACAGGTAAGTATCTTTTGCTGTTTCTATGGGAAATGCAGATCATTGCGGTGTAATCTTATGGTTTATTATTTTAAACTTATGTATGCTTTGCTGTTAATGGAATTTCTCCAGAACTCCAACAAGAATTAATACCTTTATAGCACTGCAGTGTCTCTGCTGTCCAGACAGCTTCTGAGTATCTCCAAGGGTGGAGACTCCACAGTCTCTCTTGGCAATGTGTGCCAGTGCTCTGTCGCCTCCATAGTAGGGGAAAAGAAAATGTTTCGTTACATTCAGGTGGAACTTCCTGTGTTTCAGTCTATGCCCTCTGCCTCTTGTCCTGTCACTGGATACCACTGAAAAGATCCCTCTTCTTTACACCTTCCCTTCAGATATTTATACACATTGATGAGGTTCTCCCTGGGCCTTCTCCGGGCTAAACAGTCCCAGCTCTCTCAGCCTCTACTCATGTAAGAGATGCTCCAGTCCCTTAATCATCAGGGCCCTTCAGTGGGGACTCTCCAGTAGCTCCATCTCTCTTGTACTGGGCATGATAAAGAGCATTGGTAGCTGCTTCAGCCAAAATGGCCTTACACTATGGTCAGGGCAGAGATAAGAAACCTGGATTGGGGAATTTAAGGAAAATCTGGAGCAAAACTTTCCAAGGAGCAGAGGGCAAGATTCTTCATATTTAGATGGCTGAAGATGCAGATCAGTTACTGATCCTTTCATATTTTTGTGCTAATGTCATAAATAGTTTTCCCTTTTTTCCTGTAGCAGTCAGCATGAACAAGAACTAACTTACCATGTCGCTAGCACCTGCTTACCTGTATGTCCAAGGGTCAGTGGATGTGCATTACCAAATCTCTAAGGTAAAAATAAAATACAACAAGCTGATTATTATTATGTATATGTGTGGTTCATTAAGATACGCTCATCTCTTCTAAGCCACACACTCGGAGGATCTGCAGCAATGAAAGACTTTATATATCTCCAGTGCTACTGGAAAGGCTAAAGAAAGAGCTGCAGGACTGAGATCCTTCTCACAAACCTCTGACTTGTCTATGGAGATAAAGTTATAAGCAAACTGCATCATCAGACTTGGTTAATTATTAGGTTTAGAGCTTGACCTAATTTATAATTCAATTTGCAATTGTGAGTGGATTTATGTTTGGCCTGAGGTCATAAATTTAACTACCTGGACAACGGAAAGAGGAATTGGTGGGAATTTATTTATCCTGGAATTGATGAATGCTCTTTCTATAGGGGATGGATTGATGAATGAGACCTACGAACTGGGAAGCATTGACTTGTGCAGTTGCACAGTTTAATCAAATGATAGAGCAGAAATAAAAGCGTCTGCCTTAAGGATTGCTGTTTGAGATCTTGTTGCCTTGAAATTGATGTAGGAGTGGGATGCTTTGTGTGCTAACTACAGTATTTAGAAACTGATGTTTAAATGTGTTGAGTACTTGTGGTGTGAATGAAAAGTGTGTAGTGTTTTCTCATAAAATTCAGCTTATTTTTCAGTGCAGTGCTGATAGGCAGTTCCACCACCCCCAATTGTTTTAGTTGTGATAGGTGTAATAGCTTAAGTTTCAAATGCTCCTTGAACATTATGAATGCCAAATGGCTTGGTTTGAGCAGTCATATTCTGTTTTTGTGTTTGGGAGTGGTTGAGAAGGCATCTAAATGCAAAATAATCAGGTGCAAAGTAGTACAGAAAGAAGGTTCTCTGAAAATGCTGTCAGAGAGTAAGAGATTTGAAGAAAGGAAGGAATAGGATAAATAGGATGCCCTCTCGTGGCCGTGTTCTGCTGTACAGAAATAGGTTAGTGTGAATTAAACTGGAAAAAAAAATGCCTTTGCTCTGAAATTTAATCACTGTGGAAAAACAGAGTTAAAACCAGGTAAGTTGTAGATGGATTTTATCCTGCAGTCTGAAAAAGAAGCCTCCTTCTCCATGGTTTAACTGAATGGTTGTTTACTTACAGAAGATGCTCAAAACTATAATTCTCTGATTCTAAGATGCTCAAAACCTTCTGGGGTGTAGTAAGTATAATGATGACAACTCTGATGGTTATTTTGAAGCAAGTCATTCATATTGCTGAACACAGGTGTATTCTCCAGGTCACTACAACTCTGCTATCCTCTATACCAAATTGAATCCTATTCTTTTCAGCAGAGCAATTTTTGAAGCTAGTAAAGCCTATGGTATATGGAATTATAAAATAGAGTGTTTTCTTCCCTGTCAGTTTTCTGGTTTGCTCTTGGGTAGTTTGCTTGCCTTGTGGTTTGGTATCTTCCTGTTTTCCACGTGAAAGGAGCTACTCCACATGTGTGTACTCTGTCATTATTCAAGTAGCTGATATATGACAGGCTCTGAACTTTGCAAAGTTTCTTCAAACTGAAAACAAATACCATCGAGAACTTTGTTTCCAAAAGTCCTGGACGGCGATTTTCAAAAGTGATTTAGAACCACTCTTAAGTTATTTCTTTAGAATCCCCTGACAAAAATAACCATTAAAAGTTTTTCTTCTGTTGAAAGTAAAAAAGAAGGCAGAGGCAGCCCCAGAGCTGTTCGGTTGCGAGGCTTTGCCCTGTGCCCCTCGGCTGGCCAGGGAGGGGGGATTTTTGCCTTCCGGGACAGTCCAGCAGCAGTGCTGTGAGGGGCAGGATGGCAGCGCGGCCAGGCCAGGGCAGGCAGGAGGCCGCTTGAAGGCAGGGCCCCCACTGCGGCCGGCTGTCACCTCCCAGCCGGTACCTCCGGCCCTGCAGCTGCTGGCTGGAAAGTCCTGAGGCCAAACTGGAGGGGAGGGTGGAGAAAGGCAACCTTCTCCTCCTCCTCCTCCTCCTCAGTGTGAATGGTGGGCTTGCGCCCCACAGTGGTGACCGAGGGCCTCGATGGCCGCCATCGCCTGCCTGCACCCGCAGCAGCATGTCCGATGGTCAGGGAGCGTGCCCCGCAAAGAGATGGCGGTTCCTGGGTGTGGAGGGCGTGTGGAGAACGTAAGTATGGCAACAAAATTGAGTCCTTCCTCTTGCTATGGTTTTGGTAAGGCCATATGACAATAGGATGATGGTCACCTGAACAGTGAAGCCATGGGGAACCTGAAAAGTTGTTGCCAAAACGTGACAGCACAAAGTGGGAGCTGGGCATGGGCAGCCCTCCTCCAGGTGGCCTGGCTCTGCCCAGCTGTGGCAGTGCCAGCCCCAGCCCTGCTGCCAGCCGCCATGGGCGAGGGGCGCCCTGAGACTCCCGGCCTGCGCCCGCCTCTCCTCACAGCATCATGCTGAGACCGGCACAGGACTTTGGGTACCGCTGCAGAGGTTGGCACAGCAATGTCAAAAAGCATAATGAGCAAAAAAGCAGAGGCCAACCCGGGTTTAATTTTTACGTGTGAAAATGGTAGTAAAATAATGTCTTAATCAAGGATGTTACAAAGTTGCTGGCATTTAGGTTGTGACAGTAAAGAAGTCATGGACTATGATTCCACGTGGAATGTGATTCTGTGAGTGGATGGTGGGCTAAGATGTATGTTCCTTTGGGTTGTATTTGCAGTCCTGTGTATTTGTGTTTGCTCGCTTACTGTGTGAGCAAAATCTTAGCAGCAATAAATGGTGATGAAATGTACAAACCGGCAATTTATCTGGAGAGGGAGGATCTCTTTTCCCTAACAGCAAATCCCCACAAGGTATTTCTTCTAAGTAACTTGCATACCACGCCCATCAACCTTTTACTTGATCCAGAAAGTCTGGATGCAGGTTGAGTTCATGTCCTGTGTTGATGTTGTACCCCAACTTCAAATGATTTTGTTTTTTAATTGCCTGAGAGTATGCTGTAGCTGTAGAGGGAGTAAACCACCATTGGCATACTTGGACAGAAAGTCATCAGCTTTTGTACAAATGTGTATTTCTCTATAAATATGGGTATAGATTTCATCCAACTTTGGCCATGATGAACGTATTTTGGTAGTTGTATGGAGAACTTGGAAACTGTCTGATCAGGAATGGGAATATGAATAGAATGTGCATGACATGCAACAACTACAGAATGTCGGATGTTGAGAACTGGAAACAGTCGGTGCAGGGAACAGTTTGCATGAGACCTCTAAAACTGAAATATATAAGGAGTCACTCTGAATACTGCTGATGTTGCACATCAAATTAAAATATGAAATTGGTTTGTGGTTAATTTGGGGATGGAAAGATGATGAATTAATAAATGGTTCATTGTGGATACTTCCAGCTCTAAATATATTGTGAGCAATTTACTGCTGTGGAATGGGAGATGCAGTGTTGATTACTTTTCTTTTTAAAACAGCATTCCGTTTCATCAGTACAGAATCCAGATCATGTTTTCTCAGTCCTATGTGCTTTTAAATAATGAATATAGATAGGATGAAACGTGGCTGTAGTTTTATGCTTATTTTCTTAAGCTTTCAATTTATTACGGAAACAGTCAAAATTTCTCTTCCTCTCCAGGCCTTTGAGCATCCTTAAGTGTAACATTTTATCAGTATGAAATGGTGTTAAAAGAGGAAATCAAAATAACTGGTGCAATCTTTGAAGATTGCAAGGCAGTTCCTCGAACTCTAGAAGCCCGAGGGTGAGCAGAGGGACCTGTCAGGAGCCAGCAGCTCCTGCAAGCAAGGCTGATGTGCAGCTGATGCGGCATGGGGCGTTGCCAGAAGCAATGACGGGAGATTTAAATGGCCCCTGGGGAGAGCGAGTGACCAGGATGGGCAAACAGGGCGTGGCGCGTCAGAAGGGCGTGGCACAGCAGTTTGCGCAGGCAGTTTGCAGAGGCAGGGTGAGCAGGAGGGATGCCGCAGCCCACTTTTAGGTCTACAGTTCAGGGAAGTGCTTTGGTCTCTGGCAAAACAGTGGGCACTTGCCTCAGAGGTAAAACCACTGCTCCTGCAGCGAAAGCCCCTGAGATGTCAGACGCATCCACCCAGACGGATCTGGTAAGAAAGGAAACATCAATACAGGCAGTGGGTTGCATCAAATGGCCAAACCCCTCTCCTGACGAAAAGGTAAGTACCTGCACGAGGTGTGTACGTGTTGATGACCTGTTACGTCAGGTGGCTGAACTGCAGGAAACGGTTAAGAGGCTGTGCAGTATTAGAGGAGCTGAGGCAGAGATAGACAGGTGGTGTCAGAATCATGTTCCTGTGGCAGACATCTCCAAGAATGAGGCACTGTGGACCCTGGTGACTCACAGAAGCAGGACTCCACATCAGCCTGCACCCTGCACCATCACAATTGGAAACAGATATGAAGCCTTAACGACTGAGGACACCCATGAGCAAGGTCTGCAAAGTCCCCTGCAAGGGCAATCTGTACCAGCAACGTACAGTGGACATCATAAAAAGAAATGACAAGTGCTCATGGTGGTGACTCACTGTTGAAGGGTACTGAGGCACCCATCAGCTGACCTGACAGGGAGTCACAAGAGGTATGCTGCCTTCCAGGAGCCAAGGTTCGAGACATGGCCAAGAGGGTGCCACAACTCATCAGGAGAACAGATTACTATCCACTACTACTATTTCATGTAAGCATGAATGACACTGAGAGCTGTAACCTGGGTAAAATCAAGGAAGACTCTTGAGCCCATGGGGAGCAAGTGAAGAACATTGGCGCCCAAGTGATTTTTCTCTTCCATTTTGCCAGTTCAAGGGAAGGGGGCAGCCAGAAACAGGCGCATAATGTATATCAACTCCTGGCTACGTGGCTGGTGCCACCGTGAGGGGTTTGGCTTTTATAACAATGGGGTGTTCTTCAATGACTACAACATGCTAGGGAGGGATGGAATCCACCTGTCCAAATGGGGTAAGAGAATTTTCAGCAGTAGGATGGCTAACCTGGTGAGGAAGGCTTTAAACTGAAGGACTTGGGGGGTGGGATCTATTGTGAAAATGCTCACACCAGCACATCCAACGGGGGAGTAAGTCAGGCCAAGCAATGCGGTGACAAAGGTTCCTTAGCTGTCTCCCATGATGTGAAACAAAGAGTAATCACCTCAAGTGTATGTATACAAGTGCACACAGTCTAGGTAACAAACAGGAGGAACTGGACCTCAGTGCCTACTCAGAAGGGTATGACATCATAGGAGTAACTGAAACATGGTGGGACAACTCAAATGACTGGGGGATCTCAATGGATGATTACAGGCTCTTTCATAAGGACAGGCAGGGTAGAAGAGGTGGAGGAGTCGCACTCTACATTAAGGAAAACCTTGAATGTATTGAAGTCAACTATGGGGATTGTGACTGCTCTATCAAATGCTTCTCGGTTAAAGTCAAAGGTGTCATCTCCAAGCAGGACCTCGCAGTGGGCATCTGCTATCGACCTCCTAACCACGATGCCGATGCCGATGAAGCGATACTTGGGGCACTAAAGCAAGCTTCTGGCCAACAGACCCTGGTCTTGATAGGTGACTGACTACCCAGACATCTGCTGGAAGAACAATACAGTAGCTTGCATGTCATCCACCAAGTTCCTGAAATGCGTAGAGGACTGTTTCCTGATACAAATGTTAGATGTACCAACCAGGGATGAGGCACTGCTGGACTTGCTATTCACAAAATGAGAAAACCTGCTTTGTAATATCTCGGTTAGTGATAGCCTTGGCTGCAGTCTAGAGAACAAGTCTTATGAGGAGCGGCTGAGGGATCTGGGGTGGTTTAGTGTGGAGAAGAGGAGGCTGAGGGGAGACCTTATCACTCTCTATAACTACCTGAAAGGAGGTTGTAGCGAGGCGGGGCTCGGTCTCTTCTCCCTAGTAACAAGCGATAGGATGAGAGGAAGTGGCCTCAAGCTGTGCTGGGGAAAGTTTAGGTTGGATATTAGGAAAGACTTCTTCACCAAAAGGGTTGTCAAACATTGGAACAGGCTGCCCAGGGAGGTGGTGGAGTCTCCATGCCTGGAGGTAGTTAAAAGAAGGGTAGACTTGGTGCTTGAGGATATGGTTTAGTGGTGGACTTGGCAGTGATAGGTTAGCAGTTGGACTCAATGATCTTAAGGATCTTTCCCAACGTTAACGATTCTATGATTCTATGACCACAATATTGTGGAGTTTGGGATCCTGCTCAGTGTGCTGAAGGTCAGCTCTAAGACAAGGGTTATAGATTTTAGATGAGCAAACTTCAGTTCACTCAGGGTTCAGTTGCAAGGGTTTCGATGGGAAGCTTCCATGGAAGACAAAGGAGCTAGTGAGTGCTGGGAGTTCTTCAAGAACTCTCTCTTGGAAGCACAAAGCCAATTTATCCCCTACAAAGGAAAGAGAAGTAAGTGGAGCAGGAGGCCCCCATGGCTCTACCATGACCTCCTGGGTCTACTCAAATCCAAAAGAGAAGCATACCAGAGATGGAGATGTGCAGGATTATCTGTTGAGAGCTACAAGGGCATTGCCAGAGTGTGCAGAGATGAACTTAGAAAAGCAAAAGCCCAGCTTGAATTGAAACTGGCCGTAGATGTCAAAAATAAGAAAGGTTTCTTCAGGTATGTCAACCATAACCAAAAACAGAAGGAAAACATAGGCCCACTGTTAAACAGAAAAAGAGAGTCCATCACCAACAATGCTGAAAAGGCAGAGGTCCTCAATACCTTCTTCACCTCTGTCTTTACCAGCACTGTTGGGTCCCAGGCTTTGGGAATGAAATTGCCGATTGATCCAAACACTGACCCACCATCAGTGAAGGAAGAGTTAGTATGTGAATTAATTCAGGAGCTTGACCCCTACAAATCAACGGGCCCTGATGCCATCCACCCGAGGGTGTTGAGAGAGCTGGCTGACATCATTGCAAGGCCACTCTCCATAATCTTTGAGAAGTCATGGAAAACAGGGAAAGTCCCAGAGGACTGGAGGAAGGCAAATGTTACCCCGATCTACAAGAAGGGCTGGAGGGAGGATCCGGGTAACTATAGGCCCATCAGCCTTACTTCAATCCCAGGGAAAGTTATGGAACGAATTTTCCTGGGGTCCATCACAAGTCAAATGAAGCACGTGATTGGGAAAAGCCAACATGGCTTCACTAAAGGCAGATTGTGCCTGACAAACCTGGTGGCCTTCTATGACAAAGTGACTTGCCTGGTTGACATGGGGTGGGCGGTGGACATTGTCTACCTGGACTTCTCCAAGGCCTTTGATACGGTCCCCCACAGCCTCCTCCTGGAGAAATTAATGCATTATGGCCTAGACAAATGGTCTGTGCAGTGGGTGAGGAACTGGCTGACAGGTCGCACCCAAAGGGTGGTGGTAAATAGCTCCTTTTCCAAGTACCAACCTGTCACAAGTGGAGTCCCCTGGGGATCAATATTGCACCCAACGTTATTCAATATCTGTATAAGTGATCTGGATACCGGCATCAAGTGTAGCCTGATGAAGTTTGCGGTTGACACCAAATTGAGTGGGGAAGTAGACACTCCAGAAGGGAGAGCTGCTCTGCAGGAAGATCTGGATAGGCTGGAAGAGTGGGCCAGCAAGAACCTTAGGAAGTTCAACAAGGAGAAGTGTAAGGTCTTGCACCTGGGAAAGCATAATCTGTGAGTGCAGCACAGACTGGGATGCACCTGGCTGGGAGCAGCTCTGTGGAAAGGGACCTGGGGGTCCTGGTGGACAGGAAGCTCAACATGAGCCAACAGCGTGCTGCTGTGGCCAAGAAGGCCAACAGGATGCCGGGTTGCATCAAAAAGGGCATCGGCAGCAGGGAGAAAGAAGTCATTATCCCACTCTACTCAGCGCTTGTCAGGCCACACCTGGAGTACTGTGTACAATTCTGGTCCCTGCTTTACAAAAAGGATGTGGGCAGGCTGGAAGGGGTGCAGAGAAGGGCCACCAAGATGATCAAAGGACTGGGAAGCCTGTCATGTGAGGATAGGCTGGGAGAACTGGGTTTGTTCAGCCTTGAGAAAAGGAGGCTTAGAGGGGATCTCATCACCATGTACCAGTACTTAAGGGGCGGCTACAAAGAAGACGGAGACTCCCTTTTTAAAAGGAGTCACATAGAGAGGACAGGGGGGAACGGGCACAAGTTGCTCTTGGGGAGATTCCGATTGGACACGAGGAAAATTTTTCACCGTGAGGACAGTCACCATTGGAATAATCTCCCCAGGGAAGTAGTTGACTCGGCCACATTGGACACCTTCAAGAGTTGTCTGGACAGGGTGCTGGGCCATCTTGTCTAGACTGTGCTCTTCCTAGAAAGGTTGGACTGGATGGTCTCTGAGGTCCCTTCCAACCTGTGATTCTGTAATTTCTCTCATCCCTATTTATTAAAAATAACTCTAAGGATAACTTTAAGTGCTTTGCCGATGATACTAAATCAAAATAGAAATATTTAGGAATAAAATTTACAAGGAAGGACAATGTGGGAGGAAGGGTAGTGGGGGTCTTTAGCAGAGCAGGCATGGGCCTATGGTACTGAGGACCCTGAGAGATGTATGAGAGAAGGAGAACCAGAGCCAAATGATGTTGCTGTCTGTGGACTGCATGAGGAGTCAGAGGGAGAAAAGGATGGTAGACTAAAGACGTGGTATGGCCTATGAAATGCATGGAGTAATCCTTTCACTTTTCTTAGAACTGGTAAAGGAGTTGACCTCAAGTGATGTGTTCACTTTTGGACACAGAACCTCAATAACAAGGAGGAAGCTCAAAACTAAACAACCTAGAGTGAGATAGATTGCAGAAGAGAAATCTGAAAGAAGAGAAGGATTTAATCAAATGGAAATATGATGACTGTGAAAAAGAATGAAATAATCTCTTCTTCTTTATGGTTAGGACAAGAAGTAAAAAAGTAAAAAAGACAGAAGTTGACTATTTAAGAAAAAATTTGCAGGAGTAAGCCTAGTGGAATGGTGGAATGAACTGGTGGGAGGGGATCTCAAGTCACAGGCCTTCAGTGTCTTTAGGAACAGGAGATACAAATATCTTCCTGGGAGCACTGGTTGATTTATTTTTTTTTTTCTTTTAAACAAGATGATAAAGAGGTGACTTCCAAGTCTCTCTCATCCTTTATTGTTTTTTGATTTTGTAGAAATATGTTCCTAATATCCATCACATATACTGCTGGCATGATTCACGGTAGTCTCCTGGCAAACTAGTTGTGAATTTGGAAGCTTACACTTCTTCAGAGTTTAAGTCATGTACAGCTAGCTATATGATGACTTCTCATCCATCAAAATGAAGCCACAGAAGGGCTGGGGTTTCTCTCAGTTCCCACTGGAGTGTGCAAATATAGATTTTGTTCCTGGGCTTCTGCCAAAAACCTCCTCAGGGAAAAATCTATACTATCTTAACCTGTTACCTTTCATTACTTCCTTCCCACTTCTCCGCCCCCCGCCCCATTTTCTCTCTTTCTAAATAAGTTGAAATATTTTTCTGTTAATCAATGACAGCTCAGGTGACTTAAAAATATTGGCATGTGTTTGGAGGTTTCTTTTCTAGACACAGATTTTAGAAGGTGGCTTATTGCATCTCTGATCCACTATTTTTAGCAATTTAAAAACTTATTTTAAACTTCTTATTTAAACTTGTTGCAAAGTTTGGCTTTTCCAGAATCCAAAGGGTGCCTGTGAGTTCATGTGCATTTTTTGTGTGTGTCTGCATATAAATACATATTTTTTTAGGGGATTCTCATAAATAAGTACATGGGGGGGAAAAAGCTTTATCTCTGGCTCTCAAGTCTTTCAAGTCAAAACTGGGCTGGAACGGTATGCTTTGCTCTGTGGGTACTGTTCTCTTTCCTTGGGCCCTCCTAAGTGTGAATTTACAGAATTTCTTTATGTGATTTTCCAGCAGTGTTCCCTGTAGGGAAAGTAGTTTTTGTAATGAAAACACTTCCTTCCAAGATGAGATTACAGTCTGTCCTGTTAAATATTGATCTAAATTTTCAAGCTGTTAGAGCATTTATCAATTCAGTTCCTATCCAATCTACTGGGAGGGGTATAGTTTATCTGCACAAAGGTAGCCAAAGATACTGGTCATTACCTTCTTGAGATGTTAGGAACAGAAAATGACTTTTGCCAGTAGAATTAGGTGCCTCTTACTAGACACTTGTAGCAGCTGTCTTTCCTATTGGCAAGTTTTCCGCAGTCTGACAGAATGCAAATATGCTGCTGTAACCCTGGTGAGCCAGCTCTGTAAATCACCTATTTGTTGGATGTATGGAAGAAAAGAACATAAAGCTTTGGTACTTTAATCTGGTACTTGACTGAATCTGGTCTTTTGGTAGCATTTTAACACAGAAGTGAGGGATTGGTTTGGGAAGAGGTCTCCCTTGGTAACTTTTCAACCTGGGTTGATTTCAACAACGTTTGAGAGGAATGTGGAAGTCTCCAGATTCTACAGATTTCATGACAACATATGACCAGGTGGAGGAAAGAGATCCTCCAAATGCTCCATCCCTAGGGAAATTTAAAGCATGTTCTGAAGACACTGAAGTTGATCAGAGATGAGATAAAAAAGCACAGACACCAGGCTGCTTCACTCTTGAACTTAGTTTTTTCTTTTTTCTCCACCAGTAGACATTTGTCCATAAAGGTAGTGCAACTAAGCGTTTCCAGATGCGTGCCGGTAGTCTCAGCTGATCTGCTCTGAAGAGTGTCTGTAGGGAAAGTAGGTGGGCAAGTTCCAAATTATTTTTTTTTTTTCACACGGCAGTCTGCTTTCTTGGTGCCAAGAGAAGAAGCAATTTCAAACAAATCTTGCTGGGAGTGTCAGCAAAGTATTTGCATTAAAAAATGATACATGCCACTCACCTAATGGACGCTAATAGTACAGGCAAATGAGCATGGCCCTTTCACAGCTGTGAACCAAACTATGAAAAGGCTTACCTGCACCCTGATTGATAATCCTGAACTCATTCCGACATGCAGTGTCTGTCAGGAAGCTCCAACTGAGAATAAGTTTCCTCTGTGATTTTACTGACCACTGAAATTGCCAGATGAGTGAAGAAATGTCAATTCAAAATAAGAGTGCCTAGAGGAAAATCTTTTTAGTAATTCAAGTTCTACAGACTTTTACAAGAAGTAGTGAAAGGAATTTTAACCTTAGCATTCTGATGAAATTCCAGACTCTGTAATTACATTGGCTCTGAACTAGACCTGCAGTTTTAATATAAAAAGCTGTTCTGCTTCAAGCTGTAGCCTGCCGTGCAGCTATGCTGCTCAGTGTCAAACAGGTGCTGGAGTTCACCTGAGAGATAAATGATAATAGAATGTGTATAATTTATACAGTGCTTTGTTGCATTTTTCAAAGCCCCTTCAGGATTCCTAAGGATAAAATACACAACAGAAAAGAGATACTATTTGAAGGGAGACTTTTTATCAAGCTGGTTGATGAGTTAACTTTTTGGGGATATTAAATTTTTATGTTTAATTGGGTGTCTTGCTAAAACTTAAAACATAAATACACAATACATATGATCAGTACATATATATACACCAATCCAGCATCCTAGAACTTAGGTCGACTCTCCTTGTAAAAGTAGATCAGCAAAAAGGTCTTACTGATTGAATAGAGAATCTGTGCTACTCATTTAGGAGTGATTGCCAACTTCTGTTTGCTGGTCAGGTGTGTATGTGCTCCCTCTGCACAATTATGTTGAATAGAAAGGCTTTAATCCTGTATTTTGGGAAAAGACAGTGGAAAAAAAGAGGTAAACTGCAGCTGGATGGTGTCAAGCATGTGCCATGTCTCATTAGTACTTTTGTAAATGCAGGCATTATCCAGGATCTGTCATTCTGTAGGCAGTGGTGTAAGAGGGCTGGTCTGCATGGTGGATTCCTGAAAGGCTGTTTGGCTTTACCAGATTTTTACAGGTTTTTTTGAGGGTTTTTCTTCAAGGAGCCAGTTTGTAGTTTATGGTGCAGCAGAGTTCGGAGATTTGCATTACTTTCTAAGTAAGGGTTTGCTCTTCTGTGAATAGGGATTTACAAACTGAACACTATTCCTAACACAGCAATGCACAGGTGTTACAACATTTATAGCCTGAGTTTTGCCTTTATACTGGATGTGAAACATTACAGACTGAATTAAATTCTTGTGTGTAACTCAAAAATTTCATGTTGCCATAGACTGATAGTGGCTTACTCTGTTGGTTCTTCTCTATGATGATAAGAATGATAATTTCAGTTTCCTACTTATGATTGTCTTTTTAATGTAAATATTTGTATATTTAGTCATGAAACTGCCAGATGAGATTAGACCCCACTGCCATAATGCCAGTGTGTGTACTCTGAGAGATGACCCCGTTACCAAAATGAACTGGACAAAGTCCTTTGACTAGACAGTGAAAAAAAGTCTTGTCTGTTCCTCACCAGAACCTCTGCTATTTCTCCTATTGCCAATTTTGATGCTACAAAGTCTACAGTACAGGACCATCTTTGAAATGGTTGTATTTAATTTGCATCTTGCCTCTCTGATTCTTGCACCAGCAGTATCATATCATTAAGTTACATTCTTACTGTTAATAGACCAAACCACTCATTCTTCGGCTAGCACATACAGAAGAAAATGCTAAGATTTTTTTTTTTTAAATAAACCCCAAACTGTAATTGAATGTAGAACTGGTTGAAGTGACTGGAAGGCAACTGCTGAATTTAATCAGGACTTTAATGTACATTATATATTAATGTAAATCGCACTCCTTCCTTAAAGTAATTCAGTATTCTGTTAATGCTTGTGTAAGAAACCACTGTGTGTGTTGGGGTGGGGAGGGGGAGAATCAACGATTTGAGTAGAACTCCTGACACTGTAAGATGCTACTCAGTGTGAAATGACAGCTTCAGCCTGCAGGTGATGATTTAGTGCTCAAGTAACTTGAAGGAGGGAGTATTTTCCAGTTTGCCTTGGGCACTGAGGACTTTTGTGCTTAATGCATCTTAGAAATTGTCTCTGCAGACTTTTAAGGGCTGCAAGGTCTTTCTAGGGGCTGCAATGCCTTACCCTTGCTATTCATTCCTGCCTTAAGGTAAACAGTGACTGAATGCTCCTTAAACTGCGAGGAATAATTCCGCTTTGATCAGACATAGCCCGAGCAGTGTGCTACTGCTCTGTTCTTCTGCTGACTGTTTCTAAATTGGGCTGCAAACTGAGAGAGGTACCTGGAGTTTGATCATTTGTATTTTATTAAAAACTTAACATAGTACAGGAGGCTGTGGTTAGAAGCCTCTAAATGAGAGAAATATGTTGCCAATATCAAATGAAATTCAAAATTCACATCAGTGACCACACTGAACTGTGACTTCTTGTCTTCCTCCTCCCATTCTTTTTTGCATCTAATTATGATACAGATCATCAGTGTCCAGGTCAGAAACTTCACTGAGAGCGCTGTCCCACTTTCTGCATACAACATAGCAGCCAGCCACCTCAGGGTGTAAAAATGAATCCCCAAGTGTTTGTTCCACAGTATCATATAAGATATTGTTGCCAATAGAAATATGCCATGTTGGAGGCCAGGTTGCTCATCTGGGAGTCCTGTACTTGTAGAGTTCTTTCATTTTCAAAGGCTACAATCAATCAGGATCTTATGTTCTGTCACACTTAGTCCTGATTACTGGCACCACAAATCCCTGCTCTGTTTGCCGCGTTTTAAAAGATGACCCATCCACAGCCAGTATCATATTGATTATTATTTTCAGGTTGACTCTTTAAGAGTTTCACAGCATTAACTTTTATAAATTTTGCAGATGACATTCTAAGCAAAAATGAACGGATCAGTGAGAATTACCATAATCCATAAAGATGTGAAACCATGTCATCTTAAAGAAGTGGGAAGAGGAAATGTCTAAGACTCAGACTTCTAGCTAAACAAAATGACCCTGTGTTTTAGTCTGAGCTATTTTAATTTTTAACTTTAGGAGCTAGCTGCCTGAAGGGTGATATGCTGTCAGGTTCAAAGTGACAGAGTTTGAAACGTAAGGAGTCCGTCAACCAATGGGATCTTTATTGTGGAAGATCGGAATTTGTGTTGATTCATTTTGTGACTGATTTAACCTAGAGATTCTTCTCTTCTTGTGTGATTCTAATATAGCCTAACACTGTTAATTGTTTAAATGTGAATGAGTGATTTTTTAAAGGCTATAGTATCCAACAGTGTCTTTGCCAGTCCTGGGAAGAATCTTGTGTATATCAAGGGAAACATTCCTACTTATTTTCTTTATATCAAGATTTGTTGTGGCCGTTTGGCTCCAGACTCCAGGAATATAATTTGTTTGCTGTTTAACTGATGGAGCAGGGAAAATGTGTGTGTTTCTCCAGGAGAGGGTGTCCCATCACTGCAGGCCAGAAAGATCTTACACACTCAGGGCTTTACACATGCTTTGGTCTACATTTTCCCATGCTATCTGTCAGCCAAAAACAGCTTGAAAAAGTGTAAAGACAGCAAATCTTAGTGAAGGAATAATGTGTTTGAAAAGGTTGTTGGAGAGACTATATGTATGGCTCTTTCACTTCACTTTCAGGAATATCCATACTGACGAGACCTGTTAATGAGCATAGAATGTAGCTTGAATGGACTGGGGGCAATTGTGCCTATCACAATTCTTTTTCCTTTTCTGTTTATGTTATGATCTATCCTATATGGTGTATTTCATTAATTCCTTACTGAAATGTAGCACCTGATTTGTAGGCCATGTTTCTGATCTTGTCTGATTTTGTTTTCAGTCACAAGGTGTGTTCTGTATAGCAACTACTATATTAAATACACCTACGCTGTGAAGTACCTTTATTTGATTTTAGCTTCCTCTTCAACATGAAAGCAAGATGCCTTTTTTACTCTTCTCTTCAAACAGTGACTCATTATTCAAATACATGGCAGCTTTAATGAAAATTTGCATGAGGCTGTAGAATTCAGTCTAGCTGATGGTTATGGAATGATTATGTGCAAAATTTATTTGGGACTTCAAGTTCTTTGTAATAGTTTCAGTTGTTATTGCTCTTCCAAAATCCTGGCAGCTGAATGAGAAAAAGAATAAGCAGAGAGAGGATCGATAGCAGGAAAAATAACTTCTAATATAAAATGACAGCTTGACAGTAAACATATTTGGCATGAATTGCAAGTGCAGCAAAGATTGGGAACTGTAATCTGATTTCCCCTCCCCCCCACCCCGATTCTCTACCATTCTTTTATAGAATGTCTTATATGTGCTAACACTATTTGTGTCACAGGAGCCTTAATATAATCAATATTTGCAAAAACATTGTCAGGATAGTTAGAAGTATCTCATGCCTCCTCAGTGGCATTTGCAATTAATTTTTGCAGTAGTAAATGTTAATTTTGGGGGAATCCACGTAAGTTCTACATCAGGGATGTCTTCTGTACTTGACTGAGCCAACTTATAAGAATAGGTAATCTGAAGACTTCTGTTCTTTGGTGCTCAGATGTCACAGAAGTAACTTAAGCTGGTATTATTAGAACAGAATCAAAGCTTTAGCCCTGACTTGGCTCATGAGTTGTAGCTGCAATTAAACCCACACTCAGACCTTCAACTCTTTTGATTTAAAGGGATAGCTGATGGCAGTGTATGTGTTGTGTTCAATTTCTACGTTGTGTACTTGGCAAATGTGTTTCAGTTGTTTATACAAATGTTGTATGTAGTGTCTGGGTTTTTCTCCTGCTAATTCTAGCTCTCTCTGCTAGACCTGATCCTTGCCCTCCTTGTGTCTTGAAATAGCCACCACACCTTGCATCATGTGTGAGCATGAACATAGCTCTTCATGGACTTCTGTGTTTTGGTTTTGGGTTTTTTTTTCTTTCCCCCCAGCCTTTGCACAGTGAGTCTCAAAGGACCATATGCAGAATGCAGCTTCTGAGATTCCTACAAAACAACCACTAATTCTTTCAGATATTTCCCACAACTGCAGAGCATTCATTTGAACCAAATCAACTTCACTGAAAACTAAAGAAATATTTAGTTCTGAAGCAATAAAAGGGTGATTTGTCTAACCTAAAATAGGATTAGAATTAGATGTGGGTTTGTGGCATGAGCCTGTTTTACGTGTGAAACTTAACATTTAATAGAATGCATGGCTGAGAGACTTACCTTGCTGTGGTATCAAACACATTCCTATGCTTCCATGTGTCCAATGGAAAAGATGACATTTGAGGAAAATCAATGCTTGGCTGTGTTCGCTGAAATTTCCTAATGGGCTTTAGTACCAGTTTTCTGAGAATGACTTGCAAATCCTGTGTATTATAATGATTCAGATCTTCATTCACAGCTAAACCAGACCCATCAATTGTAATGCTACATCTTAAGAAAATGGTCATGCCCTCTGCCCCCTGCCTGGCTCTTTGGATATGGATCACAGCTCCTGTATTTGGACTAATTTTAATTTCTTTGGTTGGTGGAACTGAAAGATCATCAGCCAACTCATTATGAGAACCATGATGATGTCTCTTCCAGAGGTTCATTAGCACTCTCTCAACAAGGTTCCCCAGCATGCCTGTACTCTTTGGAAGTTGCAATCAGACTGCATGTAGGTGTGTAGTATGTGTCTGTCAGCAACATGAATCAGGCTTTAACAATTGTGATTCTTCTCTGTGAAAAATGAGTATGAGATTGCTTTACTGCTTTATGTCACGCACACTTTATAGCACTAACAATGCTTGCTGCACATAAGGAGTGTGCATTGGCTCTTCTACTTGCTTAAACAGCCTGAAATGAGACAGTGTTAGTGTGCTTGCTCATGTCCAAAGTTATGCTGATTATTGTGCCAAGTTAGAGACATGAATGTCAAGCCATTCTACAAGCCTAGAAGGGATAATAGAAGTATTTATGAATGTTACAGTTTTAACTGTTACATTTTTTTAAGACCTCCACATCCTGGACTGATTTATGGATGTTCAGCTCTTTAAAAAAAAACAAAAACCAAACATTATATACAAAAGAAATTAAGGAAGCCAGAAGCTATGCATTCAAAGAACTATCTAAAAATAAGAAGTACAGCTATAAACTTTAATATCCCACTGAGCAAAGGAGAAGGTTTTTCTTGTCTGGTTACAGGAGTGAGTGCAGTTTTGCTGAAATGTAGTTCTCATTTTGCTTTGTACAGTCTCTATGGCGGTGACCACTATTTTTATTTTAGACATGGGCTTTTTAATTTCCTTATTTATGTTTTAATTTTCATCATAAGGAATGTATTGTAACTGTTCTCTGCATTCTGCATGTTTAAGTCTAAGGTCTGACATGCAACAGCCCTGGGTTGAGCTGTGGCAGTTGGAAATTCAGTACAGCTGACATGCAGTCCCCAAGTCTGTAAAGGAAGTTGAGTCACAAAAATACAAATTTCACAACAGAACAAATAAAAAAAAAGTTCATAGAGACCAGCTGGTGTTGTATTATACCCACATCCCACATCGTGACTGTTCTCTGTGATTGTCTGCATGCTTTGTATTTTTTGTACTATTTTGGCTGTATATTCTCAGCTGGTGTGGCAAGGATTCGAGGTTACATCACAGGGGCCCAGATGTGAAAGATTTATGTCTAGTCATGGCAGTACAGAAATGACAGAAGCGTGTGACAGAGCTGAAAGGCACCTTTTGGTAGCCTAAAAGTACAATGGCTATGAGATGGATTCTGGAAGTCAATTAGAAGAGAGAAAAGCAAGAGAGTGAGAAACTACTTGTTCCCCTCAAACAGTCCGTGTTTTTGCTGATTCTCCTGAAAGAGTTTCCATCTTGGAGAGAAAAATTCTAGCTATTCCATTAAGTGTCTACCAGCTGTGTGAGGAAAACCTGATGAAAGTTTTGCTTCTTTTCAGAAACGTGCTTTGTTAAATTACTCCTTTGTCATGCTGATAGTCATGGAAGCAGTGGTGTGTGTGAGGAGAAATGTGAAATTTAATGTTAGTGTTCTTGGAGTTAGAGTGTAGAAAGCAATGGAGGTTTTTGTCTGGCCAAGGTGTTCTGGCACTGTTGAGAGGTCTGAATTTCAGAGAGAACAAAAAATGACTTTGTTAACAACCACTGAAAATGAGATGTCAGAAATACAGTAAACAGTATGTGTACCATTTCAGGTTAAATTTAGAATCTCAGTCCAGCAGTTTTAGCCTAATATGTGAATTAAATTACACAAATATTTATTTTAAAATTCTTTATTGGCAACTTGTAAGAGGCCAAATTCTTGTGATCATCCAGAGAAGATGCAACTCTCAGAAAATACCCATCCTGTCTTTTTTTCTTTATTTAACATGCCTTCTTCCCAAGTTGATTTGAGTGGCCTTAAACAAGTTGTTTGATTAACAGAGCCTGAGATCTGGATAGATTTATGTTGCTGATATGCCTGCTTAGTCATGCAGAGAGACAGCAGTATGATAGTTTGTTAATTGTCTCCTGGAACCAGTTTCAAGCATTTTGTCAATGCCTGATTTCAGCCATTGGTCAGAGAAGATGATAGGAAAGGGTTAAAACATCAGCCTCTAATTAAATCTGTTGGAGTTTTGTTTCTGGCATTGTTTTGTACTTGCCGTGTGTCCCAAAGCAAATACCTGGGTCTCTTGGAGAGAGGTGTTGTAAGCAATGCTCTACAGCACCCTGATGGTGTTCTAGTGGGAACCAGTGGAGTTCTGAACTTTTCTTCAGAAATACTGGCCAAACTCTGTTTCTAGAACACTTCCATGTCCAAGCTGTGCATGGATAAATAAAGTGAGGTTTGTCCCAAAAGAATGCTGTGGAATTGATATATTTGAAATGCTGAGGTACTGCAGTGGTAAATCCTAGATAAAAACTGTATGTGTAACTGGGAAAGAACAGAGACTCTTACATAGACTTGCTGCTTCAAGGTACTTCCAAAGGGTAACTGCATTTCATGTTCTCCTCATTAGTCAAAATTTCCATGGCCTCCTTTCATTTATCTTATTCCATCTGTCATATGCAGCAATAGAACATTATTCTAGGAAAGTGTCCCCCCTTTAGCCTCTTCCATGAAATACAGCACAAAAGAATATCTTTAATGAGATATCAATTATAGAATATGTACAAAAAATGAAATACCATAGACCTTACGGAGCAGGCTTGCAGACATCTGTCACTGTTGTAAAGGGAAGTGACAAGACCCCACCTTGGCAAAAGCTTTGAGAGAAACATGCCAGGACCTTCTCTTATAATCTCCTCTTCCCAAAGAAAAACAAAGACTTTTGGTTGACAACGAACAAAAAAGTTCTGTTACAACATAAGCTAGGATACTTACCTTTTTAAATAAACACAATTTGTAATGTCCAAGTCAGCCAGGATGTAAATAAAGGAGTTTATTTGAACAGTGTCATGGTTCAGCCTCAGTTGGCAGCTAAACACCACGCAGCCATTCGCTCACTCCCCCCACCCTTGTGGGATGGGGAAGAGAATCGAAAGAGCAAAAGAACTTGTGGGTTGAGATAAGCACAGTTTAATAATTACAATAAAATAATTATAATAATGATTTTGAAAATAATGACTATAAAGATAATATAATAAAATGGAAAAGGAAAAAAAAAAATCAGAAACACAAATGATACAACCGCTCACCGCCTGCCGACCGACGCTGCCTGTCCCCGAGCTGCGATTGCTGCCTCCCTCCCCTGGCCAGCCCCTCCCAGGTAACATACTGGGCATGACGTTACATGATATGGAATATCCCTTTGGTCAGTTTGAATCCGCTCTCTTAGCTGTGCCCCCTCCCCTCCCGGCTTCTTGTGCGCCCGGCAGAGCATGGGAAGCTAGAAAAGTCCTTGACTAGTACAAGCACTACCCAGCAACAGCCAAAACACCTCTGTGTTATGTCAACATTGTTTCCATGCTAAGTCCAAAGCACAGCACTATGCCAGCTGCAGTGAAGAAAATTAACTCTATCCCAGCTAAAACCATGACACAGTCATGTTCCCCACTCTCTGCCACTTTCCACTTCTGCCATGGTGGTGGAAGGTAGATCCTTGCTTCTATGCTCAGTTTAAATCATTTCAGTTGTTTTGTGGACTGCAAAAAACCTCTTCCAAGTCTCCCTTGGTCTCTCAGAAGGCTTATTAATTTTCTGTACATTTCTTTCAGTGTGCATTTGTTTGGTCCCTGTTTAAGCTTTCCAGCTCTATACTGTGACTTTCACTCAGAAGGCCGGAAGGACGTGGCTGTTGCACTCCGTATGTGGTGACTGTGAGCTGGTAGGATGCTTATGGAGAAGTGATTCCCACCCCATGGGTCCTCGTACAGCTTTTGCCTGGCAATATGGTAGGGAACAGCTTCACTGGAGGGAAGGATGTGGGTAGCTCCAGTTGTTTTGATCTTTCTTTAGAAACCTGTTCATATCTGTGGTTATGCCCATCACTGTATTTGCAATACTTTTATTTCTGTTTATTCCATAGTGTAATCAGAACACAACTGAGTATTCCACAGTGAAAGTTAATGGTAACTGATGCAATTTGCAATATTTTCAGTATTCATATCCTTACCATCCTTTATCCAGCCTCGAGTTTGCTTTCTTAAACACCTGTGCACATTGAACAGAGGTATCCATTGATTCATAGGTTTTTGGGTTTTCTTTGTTTTTTCCTTCCTTAAGTGGTTACAGTTGCTTTAAAACCCAGCCATTTCTGTTGTTCAGATGTTGAACTGCATTAGGCAAGTGCAGGCTCCTAAAACATTCAGTCCTGAAAACTCCCCCAGAAACGTAAATTGCACTCTTAAATCCCTTCTCCCCTCTCCCTGCAAACTGTTGGTAGTCTCCTCTGGAGAAGGCAAAAAGATCAAAACCATATGAATGCTCTGGAGAGGGGAAAGGCACTCTGCCATTCAGAACTGGATCTAAAGCACCATTATGGGCTCATTCGAACTGCTGATTATCAGTGAAAGCTGAGCCTTGTACCAACTTGCTAAAGGTACTTTTAAGTCATTAACACATCATCATAATTCTGTAGTAGTCTGAAAGGGAGAAAATAAACCACAGAAATAGTTTTCCTTGACTGTAACTTGATCTAGTGAACGACAATATGTTCTGAATGCTGTTTGTGTAGCTCTCATTATGATTGTGGCCTTAGATAATTAGTTAATTAACAAGGCTATGGCAAAGCCTATGTCACTGCTTTCTTCATAAACTGCAAGTATTTCAGAGGTCAAGCCTGAATGGCAGAGTCAATGAGGTCTCTTTGAACTCATTTGCCCCTTACTTCTTCCATGATCTTTAAATCTGTATTCCATTACCTCCAAAACATTTGCTCAACATGACTGTATCTTAGTTAAGATGCATATTTCTGGGTTCAAATAACCTCTGCTGCCCTCTCTTCCTCTCTGTGGCCTTGATTGGGTTCCACTTCAATGCATTTCAAGCTCTCCAAGATGTGGAAGTAAAATCATGCTGTTTCTTCTTTTGTGATAATGGCTGGCTTCTTGGGTGTTTTCTGTCAGGTCTTCTAGTGTGTCTGTAGTCTTGATTGTCCTCATTCAGCTTTCCTGGTATTTATGAGTTTCTTTTTTCTGTTTAATTCAGTGACATGAGTAAAACAGCAGAAGAAAGACAGAACTTCTGCATGATGATATGGTTAGTGTTTGGAGTTTGATCTGCAATGACCATTATTCATACTCTTTTCTTAACCTGATGATAAGTGATTATGTAGTGCTGATATTGCCGCTAGATCTATCTCCTTTTTTCCATGACCACATGGTATTTTCCATGTGTTTTTTTTTTAATGAGAAACTTTTGTTTCCTGGTAGTTTGAGGGATTTTCGTCTTTTCTGCATTTGGGAAGTCAAACCGAATGGGTTCTCAATCTCCCTATCTTGCGTTGTTCCTTGGTCATTCTTCTTAGACTGAGACTGTGTTGTGTTTTTCATCTCTCAGTCCTCCTCCTGTGTGTTGTTACTTTCTGGGTGTAGGCATTGCATTCTCTTCCTCCTTGGATTTTCATTTGCCATCAGTCCCATTTGTGCCATATTGTCTGAGGACTGTCCTTTTCTTGCATTCCAGCTACATCTCTAGCTGCCCCTTCAAATGATCTTTCTTCCTCCTTTCTGTCTGAGGGCAGCACAGAGAACCCTCCCTTTTCTTTGCTTCTTTTCAGTGAATAATCTTGTCCCTGATTAATTTCATTGGTGCAAGAAGAATTCAGTGACTATCTCTATGCTGAAGACTATTAGATTGGCCCATTTCAGATCTGATTCCTTAGATTCAAATGAAATCTTCATTTGGTCTCTTAGATGTTGTGAATGTCTAGCCCATCAACTCAGTTTCAGGAGCTCTTATGTGTGTTTGTATGGGGGGAGAATTTGCTGCACCTTTTCATGCCTTGCCTGATTGCTGACAGAGCAAGGCCTGTGCAGACAACTGAAGTTGTCCATGTTGCTTCTGGTTTTTCATTGTTTCTATGGATTCTCCTGTTTGTTACAAGAACAATTTCTGCCTGTTAGTTACATTAGGTAGGGTGCTTGTGTGTGAACCTTCAGAGGGATCTCTGTGGAGTCAGTTGTATTTGTGCTGGATTTTGTACAAATTTTTAATGTGTGTTTCTCATGTCTTTTTGTACTCAGCAAGATGTATTCCATTGTATTACAGTATCTGGGGCGAAGTAATGTGAGCTCAGGGAGTGTTTCTTTATAACACTTCTGCTAAGAAAACAATGATCCTCCAATTTTCCAGGGTCTTTCATTCTCCTCAGAAGATCAGTTGCTGGAGTTTGACATATCCAACTTCCTTTTTAGCCCTTTAATACTGATATTATTGGTAGAAAATATGAGTTCTTTTTCATCTTACATAAACTGATTTTACACCTGTATATTCCCACTAGCATTGCTTTAATTTACTGTGAAGTGAATAAAATCAGAATCAGGACCACTGAATGTATAAAACATACTTGACTTTGCAGGTATGATTAGCTGTGAAATGTTTCATGGTAATTTTGAGTGCAAGATAGTATATAATGACACACTGTTTGATACTCTGGGAGAGCCAGGGTTGCAGAGCCCACAGGAGACAGGCAACAGAGCTCTGTAAAAATGAGAGAGGTGACAGAAGAGCAAGTGAGAAGAAGAGAGAGAGAGAATGTGAGGACGGATAGAAGAATGTGTAAATGGACTGATGAATGATGAGAGAATGTGCAGCTGAATTAAAGAATGTGTGAGCTGATAGATGGGAGACTGGGCAAGCAAATAGCAGAACCAAGTGCATTTAGGATATTAATAAATGTTCCAAAGTGCTATAAAGAGGAAAAGAGAGTGAGGGGATATAAATATTAAAGGCTTCAAAAGACAAAGGCATTCACAATTAGACTGGTAAACATTACAGCAAGATGACCCTTTCCAGGAGAACGTTATAGAGCAATTAAGGAGAAAGACAGCAATGGCTTATATGAAAAAGCTTGACGGAAACTTCTGAGTGACACCAGTGTGGCAGAGCAAATCTCCTAATAGAGTAGGCAGCAAAGCTGTAAAGGTTCTTGCATTTTCAAAACAAAATTTAGGATGTGAATACTAAAACAGCAATAAATTCAAATCATGCTGTAAGGATTCTCTTCTAAGACAACGGTTTTTGAAATATGTTCCTAAAAATGCTGTTCACCCCTATTACATGTACTTGCTATCTATATGGTCTGCTAAGAACTTTGTGAGACACAATTACTTCCCCTTCGCTTGTGCATGAGTACACACATCCACATATGCACTACTAGAAGACAGACTAAGCTGTTGAATGGCTCTACTGAGGACTCTATGAACCTTTCTAGGCTTGATTTTTTTCTATGGAATGAGATGTTATTTTAGCCTGTTTTAATTTTCTTGGATTAATAGTCTTCAAAAGAATCCATGTGAAAAAGAGGCACAAATAAAAGTCCATGCTATTTTATTAAACTTTGCTCACCATCAGGATGTTAAATAGGCTTTAATCATTTCATCTAGGAACTGAAGCTGGTGATCAACAAATGTATGATCTTGGTTCAGAATAAACATTGTGAACAAATTGTGCTCAAGGGAGATGCATGACTTGAATTATGGAAGTGGTGTAGAGGTCACACATGAGATATGTTAGCAAAGGTGATTAGTTTTGGTACAGTTCTTAATATTAAGTTAACTTCTAAGTAGAAAGTACAGAAATCTTATTCTCATAAACTCTAAGACTTCTTTCTAACTTAAAGCCTGGTATTGTCACACCTTCTGTGACTTCTGAAAAGTGCCTGTAAAATAGCTGAAACAGACTAGAAAAAAATCAGTGATTAGAGTAGTTGTCCTTGCTGATCTGACTGGAAGGGAGGAAGACGTTACAGGCACTCTGATTAATAACCTGTACATCTTCACTAGTCATGCAGACCTCTATGGGCATGGAAGATTAAAGGTCCTGGCAAGGTTAATAATGGTCCCAGGCCCTCACTTGGTTTTTATCCAATCTATTGACTCTGAAGGATTTCTAAGGAGTACACTGACACAATTGCAAGTCAGTACTGTGCTGAACTTTAGAGTTAAGTGACAGGGAGAAAGCAGCATGAACTCAAACACCCCAAACTCTTGTATTATCTATTTATTTTCTCAAAGAGAGGAAGCTAGCACTATCTGTTGGACGACCTAGTGTAGGTTTTTATACAAAATAAAATGGCAGAGATAGATGGAAGTCTTATTGTTTATTCCTGTTAATTCTTCTCTGAATACTTCTCTGTCATGCTTTTACTGGGGCTGGTGTTTTATGCTTAGTGGTGTCAGTTACTGAGAACTTTAGAATGACCTGGTGAGACTTCCACCCTTTTTCTGTTCACTTAAAACTGTGTAAGCTGCCCCTTAATCCACAGTTAGAAGTTTTTATGGTTGGTGGGATATTTAGTGAAGTGTTCCAGAGAAGACCACAGTATAATTTTTGTCTGAGAAGCTCTTTCCAGGTTCTAAGCACAGGAAATGCACTGATGCTACTATTTCAGGGCAAAGCTCTGCAGAAATCCTGAGAAACTTTGCAGGTCATAGAATAACCTAAAGAAACCAGTGACTCAAGGCCAGTCATGCCACGTATTATAACTTTCCTGGTATGTCTGTACTGTGCACTACAAGACAAAGCAGGAAACAAATGTTGGAAACCATGGAGTCAGAATAGTCACTGAGAAGCAAATGAGCCCAAGGTAAATTAGGACATCACTTAGAGTACTGTACTGCTGGGAACAGCAAACCTGGCAGACATCCTTCCTTTCAGAAGCTGTGGTAGGCTCATCAATAAACTTTACCTCTCTGTCTCCCATCTCCAGTGGTATCTAGCTTTGCTCGCCAGGACTCTATGTTCAGGACTGTACTGCAGTACAGTCATGTGCCTGTACAGTACCCTTGTCCTGTCTCTTCCCCCCAGTCCCCTGCAGCCATAAGAAAAACCCAGCCTTGTATTCTGGGGGCAGATATAATTTTCCTGTATCTGCTGAGAATCCTTGAGTCAGCTCTAGAGGCAGGTTAATTACAGCACAGCACCATGTTGACACAGACAGACTGCTGCTGGGAGCAAAAATTAAATCTGTGCATTGCACAACAGACACACGAGCTCTTGTAGAGCTCCAGTGTGTATCTGTGGAGTAGTGTTATGCTGTGCTGTTATTTCCTATCAGACACTGTGCTTGAGCTTTGGGTCAGCACAATTCCAGCCAGGACAACAGTCAAATAAATTCTGTCATCATGGAAACAGCCTAATTGTCTGTTAGGAACTATGTATTTATCTTCTGAACTCTCTGCAATACTATGTTGATCTTGTTTATGTTAGATTTTGCCAATAAGGCTTCCTTTAAGCTAACACTAGAGACTAACTATACTGCTCCCCACCAAGAGAGATGTGAAACTAGCTCATTTGGTAGGCCTGTGTTTCTTCTACACACCTGCAAAGCAGGGCAGTAGTCAGTAGCTAAAAAAATTATGATGGATAGCAGCAATTATAAACCAATAATATACGGGAAGCAGAAAAGATTGCAAAGAATTTCCTGCCATATGCATTTAGGAGGCATCTGGACTACATCTGGGAAAGCACACGCTCAGGGAACTGCAGCTCACTGAAGGCGCATGTCTGCGCTATCAAGAATAATGATAAAATGGTGCTAGACATGTTTACTTCTTTGTGTGTTGAGGAGAGGTAAGGAATACTCAATATGAAGCATTTCTCCAAACAGATGGAGTACAATACAACATTAATTGACTGAGAAGTAGGGGAGATCACCTTGCGAGCTGTTTGCTCACTTTATTGCTTAATCATATTCAAGATGATTGATAACATTCCTTAAAGAGTAGGGTACTGGGATTGCTATTAGCATAAGTGGTGACATGTAAATATGACCGACCTTAACATTTACATTTTAGCTTATTGGCCATAGGGACAAGCTGATGTGTAGGAATGCATTTTGCTAATGAGTCATTAAAAAAGAGGAGGAATGGAACCCATCTGAAAGGTGTGCCTGCTGATACACCAGAGCAGAGTAATTTATAAAAAAGATTCGGATGTCTGCTGGGAAAAGTGTAGAAGGAAGGAAAAAATTATTTCTTAGAGTATTTTCTAGTGCATGGGAATTTTTTAGGTGTAGGTTTCTGGGTTTGGGGTTTTGGGTGTGGGGTGTTTGCGGTTTTTTTTTCTCCCCTCTTTCCCTGATCAAATTTCAACTCTTCCTTAAAGTTACTAAGCTGATTTTCTTAACGGCTATTGGAAAGGCTGGACCAACTACTCTCTTTAGTTTATATGCATATTCCCATAACGATTGAAACAAATGATAGTTGTCTGTGTGGATATTTAAAAAGGAAAGAAAAAAAAAAGGGTTCCTAATCCTACTGAAATCTATTGAAACAAGCTCTTTTCCGCTAGTGGACAGTAGTGTCTTATCCTGGCCAACTTGTACTGCCCGTCAAAAGAGTTTGGAAATGGCTTGAAGATAGGATGCCGGTAAGATTTTCAAAAGCTTCAGTGCATCTGACTTCTGGTTGCCTTGAGGGTCACCGTAAGGTGCTTCTCCCATGGCCTTTTAAAATGTTAACCTTCAGGTAATAAACGTGACTTCATAAGTATAATGGGGCACAATCATGACTTGGCTTGTATCTTTTACACAGGCCCTAGGCTGATTCTTTATTCCATCAAAAACTTATCTATTCTGGAGGTTACTGTAAAATACATTACTTTTTGATCTTCCAAGGCCTGCTATTAGTCTCATATTTTCTTTTGTGTGTATAACTGCACAAAGCCTTATGCATGCAATAGAGAAGATGCTTGTTTGAAAGCAAATTTATTTTATTGGAGATGAGCAATAATAGGTATCCAGTGGATGTGTTACATGATGGATTATTCCAGAGCTTCAGACATACCTTGTGGGGATCTAAAACGCATGTATGAGATTGGGGGCAAAATGCTGTGTACTGCAGTTAATCCATACCTGTCAAGAAATATCATTGGCTACACAGCACAGGTCAACTGCTGGATCCTTTAATAACCAAGGTGTTACATCAAAACTAATTATATCCAGTCCTTTCTATTCTGTAAGTGTCCATACCTGGAAAGGATTTAGAATAATTATGGACCTAAGATCCATTTTGAAGCTGAAACTGAAAGACTTTCTGCTGTAAGAGTAATTATTTTACTAGGTCTCCCTTAGGAAAAAATATCTTTTACATCTGAAATCTTTCTTTCATGGTCTAGAAGATTAAGTTACCATTTTTTTTCCTTGCCAAACTAGCCCCTAATCACAACTGGTTTTTAGTCAAGCTGTCAGGCTTGATACAGCTTCTCAGTTGTAGCCTGTCTGTGGGATCGCATGGTTGAAGTTGACTGGTAGGTGTGCCTTATTACAAACCTCTGTGGTTCTTAGGAAGAGGTAATATGATTAAAAGCCCCTCCTTTTTTTTTTTCCTTGCTTCTCTGTGTGCTGTTTCCATTTGGTAGAGTGTTTGCAGGATTCGGTAGTCAGTTCCTACTGAGTGCTTGACTGCACCTGAATATAGGTCAGGAAAGTCAGGCTGTATTCACTTCTCCTGCCTCTGCAAATGGGTAGCTGGACAATAATATGTTACTTCTTTCTGACTCTTCTGTTGTTGGAAAAGCCAGGTGTAGGACCACACACATTTGAGGCGCCTAGAGATTTCTGTGAGGAGCATGAGCTAGTTATTCTAGCTCTGCTCCCTACTGACTTGATGCTCTTTCTGGAGACTAAACTGGAAGTTGGTGACTGCAGGTGTTGCAAGTCTGTCTGATCCATCCCAATTCCTTGTGGACTTTCTGCAGAGGCACCTGCAGATTCTAAGGGAGAACAGGATTCTTCCACAGGTATAGTCAGGTCCCCTTGGCCATAAAAAAGAAGGTGGCTGGTCATATCTAAACACAGATGTCAAGGGTACATCATGCCTGCTAACACTTTCCATACGGCCTGGAGAATTACACAAAAGAGGAGGAATCATTGCTAAAAAGAAATGCAAATATTAAAAAATAAATTTTTCTGATTAAAATTATCAGCACAATGGGATATGCGTAGTCACCTAGAGAACAGATGACTTATTGTCATCGTAAGTGGAAGCACTGCCTCTGTATACAGTAGAATTTTTTTTCCCTTTCTTATCTTTAGGCCTGCTAATTCTTGTGTACTGAGGAAATGGACTCCATATAAACTTGCTTGCAAGTGAAATAAAACACTTAAGGATGTTGATGGTTCATTATTTCCTTTCAAAGCTTTTCCAACTTTTTTGACTGTGTTTTTTTAAACTTTTTTTTTGTTTGTTTTGTCCACATTCTGTTGTCTTTCAGCTGTTGGCCGGATAGAAAAGCGGGTGTAATTGATTAGTGAAGTCGTCTCCCATTGTCTCAGTTTGTTCTGTATAAGTCCCATACATTGATATAGGCAAGACCTGACACAAACGTAGTAAGTGGCAATGCCGTCAAGTAGGCTTAAAAACTGGTAATTACTCATGGATGGCTGGGCTCATCTAATTGTTTATTCAGTGTATTTTACAGCAGCTTAACAATTACCAGTCTCACTGAACTTGGCAAACAGAAGAATTGCTTATTAATTTGGAATGATTTTCAATGGAAGAGTTATAGTGAAACAGTCTTAACTATGAGACACAATAAGAAGCGGTACTTTTTCCTCTAATGCATACTAGTGCATTGACGACAGTTTTTCCCATGCAAAATTCCGTCAAGGGAGAACAAATCTTCTCATTAACTGCTGATATCTAAAATGAGGCAATCAATAAGCAGAGAAAAGTTTTATTTGCCTGCTTTTTTTTTGTTAAAAGCCAATGTTATAAGAAAATAATTCCTCACAGACATGACATTTAAGAAACATGAAGTAAAAGACTTTACCACATACCTTTAATAACACAGAATTAGACTGACTTACTAGCTAGTTTGTCTTCTATTTGAAATTGCAGCCACCAACACAAAACACATCCACCTCTTGTCTGTGTTGAATGATTTAATTTCCATTACAGCTGCCCATTATATTCTGTGATTACATTTGTTGAAAATCACAAATTTCTATGATGGAGGTACACAGCAGTAATTAATACTGTTTTCTCAGATACTCAAAATAACCACTGTAATCTGTATTGGTGAAATGGAGACCATTCCTTGCAACAGTAACCCCTCTGGAATCAAAGTGTATGTTAAGTGCCCTGCACTCTATATGACTATAATGGCCTCAGTTTGGCTTTCATGCTAGAACGCTGTTCACCGTCTCCTATGAGCAGAGTGGTGCATAAGTCAAATACTCATCCTCTGGCACTCTGTGCTTACAGGCCAAAGAAGGCAGTGACTACAATAAAGTGGTCTTCATATTTTTGTTACCTTTTAACAGTCTAACTAACAGTAAGTCCAAGCAATGTTATTTGTTGCAGTACATGAAACAAGTTTTTGTGTAAATCTGGGTCCTCCAAAGTTCCTTGATTCTAATGGCTTTTTACATGATGAATATATTTCTATGGCAAATTCACTTGCAAGTTGTTTTGTTGTATAATCGTTATCCTTATTCCAACTTTATTAACAAAAGAATATTTGAGACACTGTGTTATCTCATTGTCTCCCATTCCTGCTACTAATAGGCTTTTATGTCCTGGTCCTAAACATACCTCAGTAGTCTGCAAGATCAAATGTACTCTGTCTGAGCTACATAACAAGGGGTGATGTCTTGGTCTTGCTGAGATAAAATAATAATAACAAAAAGAAAACAAACAACAAAACAGTAGCATTTTGTGTGACTATTGGTGGCCTGTCTATCAAAGGTTTTTCTTCAGCTAGTTACGTTTCTTCATGGGAATGCTATAAATAACTGCCTTAAGGAAGGATTCACAAACAGGTAAGAGTAAGTATGGGTTTCTGTAATGTTGGGAGACTGAATTGTAAGAGTTAAAATTGGACCTTTTGGAAGAATTCCATCTCTGATTCATGCAGTTGTTTAATTACTGGTTTGGGGAGTTTGATACATCTGTAGACAATATATAATGGAGTTCTTTTGTGAGACTTGTGAAAACGTAGACATTTGGCAGAAGGATCCAGAAAAATGAATGTTCCTGAAGAATGTTTGTGAAGGCAATTTCTGTTTGCCTGTTGGATCTCACATATAAAAGTAACATCATCATGTGTTAATGTGCATATCTTGTTGAAAAGAAAGGAGCTGAAAAATGTAGTTTGATCCTAGAATGGGTCTTGAGGGTCTTGTAGTTATTGTGCTTTAAATAAGCTCTAAAAAAGAACTGAGACTTCTCCATGAGTGAATTTCTTTTCTTTCCATCTCTTTCAAGCTGGGGGGATAAGCTTCTGAAGGGCAAGATTCACAGGCCCTAAATATGAAGCCACTAGACAAAAGGAGTAAAAAAGCCAGTCAGTGTCCTCTGTTGGCCTACAAGGATGAGTCTTTCAATGATAGAGCAAGCTCTGAACTCATTCTGGATACTTCAAACAAACAAAAGTAATGTGTCAGACAGAACAAGGGCAGAAATTTTTTTAGCCCAAGATCAGATTCAGAAACTGATGTGCAAATTAAATTGAACTATAGGAAGTGGTAGGAGGGCCTAACTGTAGCTATTGATACCATTTCTGCTAACAAAGACAAAAAAAAATCTCAAAGCCAAAACCTGATTACTTTTCTGAAGTGCCATTACTGGATCTGCAGATGACAATATTACTTCAGGAGACACAACGGCTAAGGATACCTTCCTCTGTGTTTTCACCTTTTATTCTATTTTGAAGAAAAAGCTGTTTGTTTTTTTATCATGAGCTCTGTGTGGCCTGTAAACAGCTTTTGATGTTGCGCAGAGGATTTCTGATAGATCCACTGCTTCAGCACATTGTAATCTTCTGGTGGATCTTCCTTTGCAGGTTTGAGTTCCTAGTCGCTTTCCTCTATTGCCCAGAAACAGCTCAGCCTTTGAATTCTGAGCTGTCAGCCACAAAAATGTCAGAAGGAAAGAACAGAAATCAGCTCTAAGTGTGTAGGGAAAAAAACCAGGTCAAACGGAGGAGACATCCAATGCCGGGTAGCTATTGCCTTGCAACCACTTTGATGAAGCCACACAAGGGTTGCTGACTGCAATAAGGACTCATGCGTAATGCATGAAGGGTGTCAAGTGAAAAGAAGCAAAGTGTGCAAATGGGCACATCCTCCAGAAATGCTTGAGGTGCTCTTTCTTCTTTTAGTTTCATCTGCTTGCTTTCTTCTATTATCTTTTGATGCTTTTTTTTTCTCACGTTCTAGTTTATAGCAATTGTAAAAGTTAACATCCACCTTTTCAAAAGTTTAATTAGCATTACAGCTTTGAACACACAGTTGATGAGACTCCAAGTTCAAATGATCCCCTGAAATGAGGGAGGCAAACAGCATAAAACAGAACATGAACATTTGAAAACTGGCAAGTCAGTCCCACACAATTCATTCTCAGAACATAAAGAAAAGCAATAAGAGGTAAATCTTCCATGCTCTTCAGTCATTAATTTAATATGGCCTCTCGCAGAAAGCTGTTAGAATTTGAACAACATAAATGACATTAAAAATTGTGAAACGTTTTAATATGTTGTCTCAAAGGGTAGAGAGGTAGTGTAACAGTATCTGAGAACATTTAACATTTCCTTTTTTGTATCTCTCTGAAGGCTCAAAGGTGAAAAAAAACCAGTTACATTTTTTTGTTGTTATTAAGAATTAATTCCACGTATTTTCAGCCATCTTTGCACACACATGTCTGTGGAACACAGAAAATAGGGAATGGGAATAGAAAGGCAACATTATTTTCCTTTTGCTTAGTTCCACAACTTTAAGCAAATCCCATTTCCATGTATCTATTCTAGGCTTTAATTTTTCTTTTCTCCCCCACTCCCCCACCCTGCACCGTAAGTTGTGCAGGGACTCTCTCACCTGGTGTTTGTATTTGTTAGTACATTGACCCAACAGAATGGGTTCTCCATTACTGTGGGGATCTCTACATGCATTTTTACTCCAGAAAAAACATCCCAGTTGCACTGATATTTTTCCCCGCCCTAAGTCAATATTAGGAAGTCCTTAAGTCCTGATCTTCCATCAGAGATTACTGTCAGCCTAGGCACAGTTGAATTTTGTTGTCTCTCAGATTTCACCCTTGTAATAATACATGTATACTATACCCATTTTTTCCAAATCAAACAACCAAATTTCAATGTTTAAATGGGCATTTTGTTACCATTGAATTGCACAGAACTTTAAAGCATCAAAACATGTCCCAACAATGATTTTTTTTTCATTTTTTGGTTAGCTCTGTCTTCAAGATCTGTGGTGGTGCTAGAAATGCAACCTGTGTGGTAATACGTGAGCTGAAATGTGTATCTATGAATTATCAGATCAACCTTTCATAAAGAGTGGAGGATTGTTTAGTGTTACAATAGAAGTATCTTGTTTCTTGGTTTGTTTCCTAGTTACTGGGACAGTGTTATGTTACAGGCTGTCCAAGTTCAGGGACCTTTCTGGTGGAGGCAAACCTTCAGGTGCTTTTTAAGCAATGTGTGCCTTTGATCTCAATTTTTTCTTGCTGCAGGTGTCTCTTCCGGCAGCTAATTTCTGATCACATTTTCCCCAATTCTTTCCTCCTACTTGCTGAGGATGTGATTCATCCCTGCTCTCTCGGGCTTAACCTAACTAAACTTCTAACATCTCCCTGTTGGGCAAGTGGCTAGATCAAAACAACCCATTGCTGGAACTGGTCTAGTAGAAAGCCCTGATAGCTGCATAGGATAAGGGACAATAGAAATCCACCATCCTTTTAGAAATGGCCACCCATCAGTAGAGCAAAAGAGCATGGAGCAAACTTGTTCCATGGATGTTCCCTCATAGCAGTTACTATATCAGCATACCTCATGAGCATTCTCAGCTATGACCCATTTTTCGTTCCTGTTGCTCTTCTGAATGACATTTACTACTGTTTCCCCTCCATGCTGCAGGGATATTTTTCTGTCACCGTGTTTCTGTAGCATTTTGTTGTTTTCTTTTCATTAAGGGCGAGGGGGCTGTTTCTTCTGCCATTAGCCATTCTGAGTTGTGTGACATGCTGTGAGGAGCCCGGTCCTAACCTTAAGAGTACACTCACTCCAATAAGCAAACCTAGCAACACATTTCCAGACCAGGAAGGACATGATACATTGTTATACTATATTTTATAAATCTAATGCATCTTAAATCTTCCATGGTATTGATTTCCTATAGTATACCTTTTTACATTAATGAACTAAAGTAATGCTGTCTATGAAAGCCTGACCCTTTTGAAGTAAGTGCAAAACCCCATACTAATCTCATTGGATTCACACTAACACCCTGGTTTTTAATTGGAATTATATAAATAATATTAGAATAAGAATTCACAAAATGCATATTTTGCAATCCTGCATTGGACTGCTGGTTTTCCAGTCCGGACAGCCCTCTCTGCTAGTAGTATGAGAAAAAGCACTTCAGAGACCTCAGCTGGGTTTCATGGCCTCTGTGGGGTGATACCAGCCACACCTTCAGCAGCACAGCCAGCAGAGCAGACTGGAGCTGTTATGCTTTTCTAAAAGAATGTGTAAACAGAACCAGCGGGTAGCTATGCAGTGTTTTTTGTGGTCTGTCATGAAATCATAAAGAGCTCTACTGCTTTGCCCTGACCGTGCAAAAGTCTCAGGGCCTGGGCCAAGAAGCTGTCTAAAGCTATAGTTAATGTGGTAACATAAGGGTTTAAACAAAACAAAGCTAAAGATACAATCAGTGGAGAATGTACAGTGTGGATAGTGGCTTGCAACTGATGAGCTCAGAAGGGGCCCAACGTTCCTGTCTTTTTAAAATCTTCTTAGCACACAACATAACTTTCAAGCAGGTGTTGCCATGCAACAAATAAGAGAAATGTCATGGATTTTATAACTTTAAGAATATTCTTTCTCTTCTTTCTTCAAAAGCACTATTAAAATTATTGGTGTTAGTTTCTGAAATAATACACTAAAGCAGATCTTACACCATTCTGTTCTTTTTTGAGGCCTGGTTTTGATTGTTTTCCCTGAAGCCAAAATGTTTAGTGGAGAAGTTGCTAGCTGTTTGGTTTAGCCTAACCCCCACCAATTTCCCTGCACAGAGAGGCATGGCTGTGCAGGCTTCTCCCTCTGTTTATTGTTCTTGCAAGTTGCTGATCAAATTGCTACCTGAGTTTTGAACTTGTGACTGTCGCTTCAGGAGGCATAGTCCTGAAGTAGTAGCTGCAAGCTCGAAAGATTTTAAAAAATGCATTTGAATATGAATACGGTTCAAGAAGTCACCTAACTGCTTTATGGGTCAGTGGAGACTTTGTAGATCGCATTTTATGGGAAGCCTCTGCTATTTGGTTCAACAGTAGTGTATACCAGTCTGCTTCCCACACTTTGAGTTCTGCTGCACTTTTCTTCATTTTGTTGTGAAATCAAAGGGTTTTTTTTCTGTTTTTAAGCTTTACTTTTGACAAAAAAAAAAAAAAAGAAAGAAGCGTGCACGTCTGCCTGCTTTATATGATTTTTGCTTTTTCCA
Organism: Phalacrocorax aristotelis; assembly: GCF_949628215.1. Lineage (NCBI taxonomy): Eukaryota > Metazoa > Chordata > Aves > Suliformes > Phalacrocoracidae > Phalacrocorax > Phalacrocorax aristotelis. Next base: position 22,613,755 of record NC_134282.1, on the reverse strand, counting down.
CATGTAAGGCCACTCTGACAGAGGTGGTCTTTTTTGTTTGTTAAGAAGCAAATGACTTCACCACAGTCATCTGTTATGTATGCCATGTGCTTAATAAGTAGATTTTGTATGAGACTCATGCTGTTTTCTTCTGCCTGCTCTTAGGCCTGCGAACAGCCTTTCTCAACCAAAGGAACATTTTTTTGTGTCCGCTTGCTAGCATTCAAATTGTTTTTGTAGATTAGAAATTAGAGAATAATCAAGCACACACAGAGCTCTAAAAGCCTCGTAGAATCATAAAATCATGGAATAGAATCATAGAATATTTTGAGTCAGAAGGGACCTTTAAAGGTCATCTAGTCCAACCCCCCTGAATAAGCAGGGACATCTGCAACTAGATGAGGTTGCTCAGAGCCCCATCCAACCTGACCTTGAAAGTTTCCAGGGATGGGGCATCTACCACCTCTCTGGGCAACCTGTGCCAGTGTTTCACCACCCTTACTGTAAAAAAATTTCTTCCTTGAATCTAGTCTAAATTTACCCTCCTTTATTTTAAAACCATTACCCCTTGTCCTGTCACAACAGGCCTTCCTAAAGAGATTGTCCCCATCCTTCCTATAGTCCCCCTTTAAGTACTAAAAGGCTGCAATTCCCGCAGCCTTCTCTTCTCCAGGCTGAACAACCCCAACTCTCTCAGCCTTTCCTTTTAGCATAGGTGTTCCAGCCCTCTGATCATTCTTGTGACCCTCCTCTGGACCCGCTTCAACAGGTCCATGTTGTTCCTGTGCTGAGGAGTCCAGAGCTGGACACACTACTCCAGATGGGGTCTCACCAGAGTGGAGTAGAGGAGCAAGATCACCTCCCTCAATCTGCTGGCCACGCTTCTAGGCAGTGAAGGTAGGAATCTATTACAGGAGGCCTTCTTAGGAAGCAATGCTGCTGGGCTAGCTCATGATTTAGACTGTTTTTTCAGGAATGAGGAGTAAGGGCGCCCAGAAGCTATAATGCATTGATGGGGTAGAAGGGATGAGTGCTCATTGTTTAGGTTTCCTGAAATGTGCAGCTCGTTGGGTTTTGTTGCTCAAAAGTGAAATCTGCCACTGCATGAAAGCCCTTGATTTGAAGTATCAATATTTTTGTCTGCAAAAAATTATTTTGCAATTCACTCCAGTCCTTTCCCACCTAATTCTCTTCTCCTTTTGCATTGCTATGATAGCACATGGAAACACCTGCAAACACACTAAACTAATGCAATCCGAGAGGAACTACAGGCTCAGTTCCACCATGCATTTTCACTGGATTTACAGTACAGTTGCTCCTTATTTAAATTCCTAGATAAAGTTCACACTGCCTGGCAGGAAGTGTAGCCAGGAGACATGCTGAGAGGACAATATTGTGAAGTGTTTCACAGCACTGGGTGAGGACAAGAGAGCAAGCACTGAGTGTGATCTCCTACACTGGTCTGATATGCAGGTGACTTCATTCATCTTTCTTGAACCATCCTGATTTATGTTCCCACTAAAAGCAATTAGAATGAAACTGGAGACTGCTCTGCTTCTCAGTGGGAGTCTGCGCCAGGATCTCCTCAGGAGGCAATGACTTCATGGGCTGTGTCAGCAGCTCTTACTTCTTCGATGCATTCCAGACTCTGTGTCTTGTGCATTTGTCAGGTGATGCAGAATATTTCAGCCACTTCTTGGATTGAAATGTACACTGGTTTTTGTGTGTTGTGTGCTGCTGCTGTTGTTTTTAACTATTTTGCACTAAAAAGTTTCAAAAGATTGCCAGAGGCAAGGTTCACAGTAGCCTCTATCTGAAGTGTAGAACTGGAATTGCCTGGACAGTAAAAGCCTTGATTCTAAAATCATTGAAGTGGGTTGTCTCTGGAGACATGGTATCACTAGTCAACTAGTCAGCAGTGCCTTCTCCCTGTTTCCCCCATCTTAAATAAATGGTTAGCACTGATTTTCCTTTAATCACTAGGTATGCCAGACATTAATTTCTGATATCTCTGTACATGCCTTGATTTATGTCATTTTGTCCTGAAAACAGCCTGGGATGCTTCTCATAGGACATTATCTGCCACAAACACCTGACTAAGTTTTATACGCTATGTGCTACTTGTCAGTGGACAGGTGTGAAGAAATGAGTGTGAATCAGGGATTTTTGGAAGGTATTTTGCTGTTGCTGGTAATGATGACAGTGGTAGAAAAGAAACTCAGAAGTTGCAGCTAAATTTGTAAGCCTATGTAATCATAGTATTCTGGTCCCAGCTACAAAATTACTGAATATTTTCTAAGTTATTTGAAAGAATTGCAATATAAGGAAGTAAAAAGCAATGAAAAGGTAATGTATGCAACAGAACTTATGTAATGTGTGCAAGGGCCTCCATATGTGCATAGCCTCCATATGTTTTGACTTTTTAATTTGAATACTGAAATAGAGATATGTATTGTGATCTTTAGGAAGTGGTTGATATGTTACACTATTTATGCCAAACTTCAGCTTGGCATGGTGCTGACTCTACATGATGTTAAACTTCAGGGAACACAGACGACAAACATTTCTCTCTTGCCCTCTGTCCACATTTCCTTCTGTCCCTCTTTTTTTATTTTTTTTTTTTTTACCAGTTCCAGATTGAGAGTTTGGTAGATTGGATTCTGGCCAGAGATTTGGAATTAATTGTAATACTTAAGCTTAAATTCTAGCTTCTGCTCTAGTATTTTAATACAATTTATATTCTTAAAAGGTGAGGACATGGTTTTTGGTACCACCACATCTGCTGAAAGTGAAGGGAGTGTGGTAAAATTATAAGAGAATTCTAGAAGAGGATAGACTTTTCCACATTTATTGGTTTTCTCTATGTAAAATGTGTTTGGAAATTTGCATATATGCAAAATCTTTTTCAGCTAGATTTATTTGTCCTATCAAGATGCTTTTCTTCTTTGTTTATCTGATAGTTTGAAGTACGAGGGAGTTTTCTCAGTGAATGCAGTAAAGCCAGAATTTCTCTTGAGTTCCATAAACTTGAAGAAATAAATGGTTAAATTCTAGAAATTAAACACCATGAGAATATACCAGTCACCCCCTCACTAACGAGTGCAGGGGCTGCATTCCTGCTTCACCGCTTTCACTACCTCAGAAATGAATCTCATCACTCCTCTGATGTGAAAACATGAGTCTCTTGGTTTCATTGAAAGTAGGATCAGACAAGAAGTCCTCTGAGTAGGACATCCATTAGCAATGCCTTTCTTCAGATACTGAAAACTAGCATATGTTATGATGCTAGTTGTTTTCTCCCATGCTGGGAGATGTCTGCATCTGTGCTTGAGGTGTTCTCTTTGATACTGCTGTCCAACCTCTCTAACAGTTAATAAAACTTTGAGGAAAAATCCTCATGATTTGGAAGTTCAGGAAAGTCTTACTTTTGTTGCGAAGTTCTGTGTTTTCCATTTGAAGCAAGCAGGCATTTATTTCTGGAAAGAGCCTGCACGCATCTGATACCACTGTGCTCCGTTTACCAGGCTCCTAGAGTCAACTGGAGTGTCTTAAGTCACAGTGGTCAATTACTGGCTATTTGTGCTCAGAGATTTTCTGTTGATTGATGTGCAATTTAGTAAAAGTAACTGCTACTGAAGTAGTAGTAGTTACCGCTTGATTCAGATGCTGATTCGCATGTCTGAGCCTGCAGGCATGCCTCAGTGTGCTGTTTTGCCTGCCTGCGCATGGCTCAGACAGCTGGATCCCAACCATTGCCATGGAATAAACTGGCATACCCAAAGCATGAAAGAGTTGTTAACACAAGCAAGAGTGCAGGCAAACCAGTTCCTGTGAACTGCAGAACTGATGAAACTCGATTTTCTCAAGATTTATGTCCTCTGTGGGACCTCTGGGGTAGAGTACCTGATATCTAATAGTGGGCTACGATCCCTTTTCCGGTCTCTTTCTCCTCAGAACACTAAATATATCTCTCCTCATTCCAGCTGTTTTTTGATGTCATTTAAAGAAATTAACACTATTTGGATTCCTGCCTTTTTGTCGAATTGAAAACTGGCCAATAAGTTCAGCACTTACTAGTGGAGAGGCAGGTAGACAAATATATCTAGAATATGATCACAGAAACCTTAATTTTTTTTAGGAAATTAGGCTAAGAATCATTTCTGCTTTGAATGAACCAGAACTGTTTGATGCAGGAAAATCTGCAATGGGATCTGCCCTGGATGTCATTATGAATGAACGTGCCAAGAGGAGGTAGAAATACATAAACTCAAAATGGAGAAGGAAAAGAGCCTCATATATTACTGGATGTAGCTGTCAGTTCCACAAAGTCAGTAATTTTTACTCATTGTTGTATGTTACACTATTACAAAGAGCACAACTATGCGGAAGGTGATTTGAGATTAAACTTGCTTTTCTGAATTGCCTGCAAGTAAGGCATAATGCAGGGCACTTTTCTGCAGGGTAAATGGATGCTTGCTTCTGGGTTTGGTATATGTTTTTGCAGGGTACTGAACCGTGGCAATCAGTTTAAGGATATTATATTTCTGGAAGTCACTTAGAAGTACATTTTCAAGCATATTTTTTTACCCCTGTGTTCATCCTGTCTCTTTAGACTTGGGGAGATATATATATGTATATACAGGTAGATAAAAACCTTTTTTATGCCATTCAGAGCAAATGAAAATCTAACTTTGCTTATCAAACCTCCTTCATTGCAGAAAACACCTTCAGGTGAACTAATTTTATCAGTGAACAAAAGCTCATGGCAGACCCCAAAGGCATTATGCTAATATGGCAATGCAGCTCTAAAATGACAAACCTTTTGCTTTGTGACTATTGTTTATTTCCCTCTCGTCATCCAAACAAATAGTAATAATGAAAGACTGAAGTAATCAGTTTGCTTTTTTGTGCATGCATGTGTGTGCATTTAAAGACTACCTGGTGTGTTTCTGAAATTCCCACACAAACAGCAAAATGAAATTTCTAATGTTCACCAAGACTATGTACCTTCTATGAAAGTTAATTCAGTTCTAGGAGGTAGAAAATGTAAGGCCCTTTGGGCAGGGTTTTCTTTTTTCCTGTGGTGATTTCTTAGATCCTTTGTGTTGTTTTCAAGGTTTGTTTAAAGAAGGTTTCTGCAATAGTAACAGAAACTGCATATTTCACTGTGTTATTATTTGCTTTAAGCTGCATGCTGACTGTGCTTTCTGAGTGATGATCTTATTCATAGGGTTTTAATTCCAGTCTAATCCTAACATGGGCTTGAGTAGCACTTCTTTGGGTAAAATCTGCTCCCCCCTTCTCCCACTTGATTTTTTTTACTTGCATCTTTTAATTTTCAATTAAGAGTTCTTTAGAGAGTAAGGACCTGGACTAAAGCCAGTTTAAAGCCATTGAAAGTTGTTTCCTTGACTGCAGTGGGCTTCGGATGAGAGTGTAAGTATATTAAGAAATATTTATTAATAGGTTGTACGTATACCACAGTCATCTAACCCAATAAAACCAGTGGCCACCTAGTCCATAGGAGACTGAAATACTAACCAAAGGGAATCTCAGCTGGCTGCAGGAGATATTTTTGCTTTTGTGGTCTACAAAGAGATAAAGCTTTTCTTGTTAACATCAATGTAGTCTAGTAAATATCGAAACATCATATTGGCAGTTTAATTACCTTGACACAACAGAACCTTTATCTACAAGTACTCATCACAGCAATATACCTATTGAAAGGAGACGCTTGTGCCTGCATCAAACCATTTGCTGTAATACATTGGTGAGTAATGCTTAAATTACTACCTGTCAGAAGATGAAACCTGTTAAATCTCTTGTAAATCAAATGGTATATTACAATAATAGGTTTAGCTATTTAGGGAAAAGATACATTAATCTACAACACGATGGAACCTTTCATTTTAGGTTTTATGAAAGACTAAATGTATAGGAGATAAAGATTTTAAAGAAATCACACTGGTTAGTAGCTCTTCAGAGGTCTCTAGCTGTTTGTTAAGAAGCATGTTATTCTGCCCATGATTCGCTAGGTGGCAGAACAAGATAACCTTGCTCAGACGGGTGGTAAGGGAATAGGGTAATTTCTAGGGAGAGAAACAAAAACCTGGAGTTACAGTGAAATGGAACAATTTGGGATAAAAGAAATAAGAAACTGAAAAAGAGACAGAAAGTTTGTTTCCCCTTGGTAAAAAAATTAACAAATTTAGATTCTTAAACTGCCATTCCAACAAGTACAATAGAGTAATGGCTAAATTGCAGATGCCAGAGTGTAGAAAAGTGGAGTCTTTATTTCTGAAAGACAATGGAGCACATTATAAAGCAAATAGCTTGACAGTAATTTCTCCTTGTCTGTTTTTAGTGAAGACCCATGTGTTTGAATAAGAACTTTCTTCATTGTCTCTAGCAGCTTCTCTTTCAGATAACTCAGTGTATTCATAACCTTAAAGCTGTGTTGCAAGAAAATGGATCATGAGAAAGAGAGATGGAAATGGCCCTTGGGGTCATATTTTTATCTCAGCAACACTAGTGTTAATCCAAAGTAAGCGTGAGCAGAGTGTCTACCCCATTATGTAATACAGTTCGTTCCCTTGTCAACAAAGCATCATTTCCTGTAGTGAATTTTCTAGCCATTTGTCTAGCATAGTTTTAAATGTCACTAAACAGCTCACTTTCTGGCACTTACTCTGGAAGGCTAGTCTACAGACAAAGAAAATGCCTGTGACATGTGTGACTTCACTCCAGGATCAAGTACCAGTAAAATGTGCTTTCTACAAAACACATTTTTTTCCCCTCAGTCCATGAACATATCACTGCACCTGTATCCCACTCTTCACCTTGTTATCAGAACTGCTGAGAGGAATGCAACTCTCTAAACGGCAAATAGCTTAGCTGCATCAGGATTGCAATACACACCAGAGCACACAACCCCAGACTCAGGCAATGATATTATACTGTGAGTGTCTTTGGCTTTTTGAAATTGAAAAAGTAACAATTTCACAAGGCTTCCACAGAAATCATCAAAAGTTTCATTATGCACTCTTCCAAAACTCTGATCCACTGCAGTCTGGTCTGATTCCAGATAAGAAAAGTGGGTAGAAAATTAAAGATAATTTTCTGTCATAAAAAGTCTTAAAGTAGTGCAGCTGAGAGAAAAGGCACCAGTTAAACAAACAGCAAGATATGAAGCTATGCCTATCAAACTGATTTTATGTACCGTGAAGCTCTTGGGCCAATAGTCTATATTCAGTAGCTTTTGTGTTCCTGGAGCATCTGTGTATAAGGTGGAATTTGTAAAGCTGCACAGGAGTTTTGTATTCCTGATTCCCGCAAAAATGAAACAGTAGTCAGCTATCACCATTCTTTACCAAATGCTTTTCAAAGTTGGCTGGAATGTTGAGTTTCATGGTATTTCTGAATGCTTCTGTTCCAGTTGGAAGTGTGACATTTATAGTATGGATTTATTTATTTTTAGACGTAATCAATATGGGAAGAAAGGAAAAAAAAATCACCATTTCCAAGTAGGCTTTATCTACATATAGCTATACAATACTCTTCTGTTTGTGAAAATCTCCTTTGTCTTCATACATGAATACTACCACATATTTTACATGGAAGAAACAGGAGATTTGCCTATAAATTGCTATTTTTCCTAATACATTCAATTCTTCTGGGCCATACATAGACTGAGATTTAGACCATAGGTAGGAAAGCAAGCAGTTCAAAGAAAAAGATTTCTATATTCTGAAAGAACAAGGTGATTTTAAAATAAAGATTGACATAAATATTATTGGAGACATTTTCTTCCAAACTGGCTTGTAACAGTTCATGTAGTTCAACCTGTCTGGTTTGAATCCCTGAAGGACCAAGATACAGCAGGATTGTACTAAGGGCTGACAAATGCAGCTTCATTCTTCCACTGGCTAAAATAGCCTTTTCCACCCTAGTAATTCATGGATGTCCTCAGTTCTGCAATGACAAGTAAATACATTCAGTAATTGAGCTTCTGGTTATATGTTCTTAATACTTTGCAAACCTGTTAGTCTGCTAGAGGATGTCTAGGCATTGGTGCAGATCTGTCTTACAGGTTGTAACCTTGAAAACATACTTCTGTTTATTAAACTTAAACGTTGGAAAACTCAGTTTTTTTTATCACTTTAGAAAAATGTGAATGAGTGGAGCTGAGTAACATTCTGGAGTAAAGACAAATGACCTGTGACACACCACACACACCCCCAAAGGTGGCCAAGGGGATTGTAATGGCAGAAAAGTCCTCAACACTTCTGGGTAGCCATACCTACAATTTTTATTTGGCTATCAAATGTATGTATAAAACACTGTAGAAGTCATAAATGCCCCAGAATAACCCAGCTCTGTCAGTGAAAAAAATTTTTTTAGTTATTTGAGAGAATTTGATGAGGCAATGGCAATCCAGCCCTGAGTTTAGACAGGTAGCTTGCTACTGAGGTGGCAAGAGATTTGTAAGCTTCCTAGCAGTCTGCTGCGTTGGGTGCAGTTAATGGGGTGGTGGGATTTTGGCATGCTTGCTCTCCTGCAAAGCAAATGAGTGTAAAATTTTTTGCCAATGCAAGGAACAGACTTGTAGAGGAGCTGAAGCAGAAAAGAAAAGAAAAACTAGAACACTTCTGAAGTGAAAACTTTGCACATCCCATTTGAATCTCAAATACCAAGAACAGGCTTAATGGCCTACGAAAAGTGTGTCCCAGATTGAAAGGAGAGGTTCTCATCTACATGTACTTCATGTTTATTTATAGTCAAATGCTTAAGTGGAAGTCAGAATTTGAGTTCAGAATATTGACCCTGTATGAGTAGTTATTTCTACACAAAATCACCAGTTGCTTCTATTTCTTTTGTATACGTGGATCTGAAAACTGTTCGGCTAACTTCTTTAACAGGAGGCTGTGCAGTACCATTTCTAATAAAAAAAAAATGCTTAACACACCCTTGCTTTAATTGTGACTAATTACTTGATAACTGTACTGTCATCCTCTTTTTGCTCTATTTTCCTGGATGTTTGTGGTATTACTGTTCATGGATAAAAGTGAATGTCAGAATGATGTATATTAATGTTTTGGTCTAGGCATGTTTCCACAAGTTATTCTGTTTATTTAGATATGTAACCTCAAGAGCAATGGACAATTTTTAACTGAATTAATAGAAAACAGTCAGAAGTACTGAAAATAGTTCCAATGCTGTGGCGGGAGTGATTTTGCTGTATGATAATTGACAGGAACTATAGGAGAAATTATACGGAATATTTGTTACAAAATGCACCATTATGCAAGACTGTTAGGTTATATTGATGTTCAGAAGTAGTTTATTTTTGTTCATAGGCCTACAAATGTTTCAGCTTCCTCAGATCCAACAGGGGCCACTTTTTAACATGCGGGGGAGTTTAAATTTTGTTCCACAAATTTAACAATGGACTTTTTTGTTGAATCTGGCTTATAGAAATGACTGTAGAGATCTGGCATATGAATAACTGTCATTTTTAAAAGAAGATGTAATTTGGGAAAGTCTTGGTCAAATTAAGACCAAATTTTTATAATATACTGAAGGCCTAATCCCTTATATGGCATAGCAGTTCTGAAGGTAATGGAATAAAATTTGTGAAATGTTGGTAGTAAGTTGTCTTGTAACTACCAAAAATTAAAAGGTTTAAAACTTTATTTCTCTGGAAATTTCTAATCTGATCAATTAATTATTTTAATTCAATAAAGGAGTTGTTTTATGATGATTAAATAATCAATCAGAAACCCAGCTAATAACTGTTACTTTTACTGCTACGCACCTACATGGATACCAGCATGCTTTGAAACATCAGTTCCGAACTGAGAATCTACTGCACTTTTTAGGATAGGCTGTCACTATTCTAATTGCCCAGTACACTGAAGTATAAACTCATGCTAAAGGTGAACAACAGGAAACTGAAGATTAAAGAACACAAAAACATAGAATTTTTTAAAAAATTATGTTGTCATTTTCCTCTGTAAGTTCTGTCTGCTCCCATATCTGGCAGGGCTTTTGAGTGACAGGGCTAATATGGTTCCAACTCCACCCTATCTGGGACCAGTCTTAAGATTTATGGGAATGTAATTACCTTTGAAACTTCCACACCCTTTCTGTACTTGGTTTAAATTAGTTAGCAGATTGAAAGACTATTGGCAGGAATAGACAGCACAGTCACACAAAATCTATTTCATGAAGAAGTCAGGCTCAAAAAAGCTAGCAAATTGACTTAAGCCAGTTTAAGAATGTAACCGAAAGATAGTTTATAGGCCTTAAAGTTAGAGGATATAAAATCTTTATCCTTTTCACTTGCTCTATTATCCAGCTTTTTTCCTAACAGAGCTTCCTTGTAGCTTGCTCTAGAGATTAACAAAAAGTTATCTCTGCTAGGATGTATCTGGCAACATGATCTAGCAGGAACATGGAGTATCTTGCTCCAGTTCCCCTCTGCTGTGAGGAAGCCACTTTACCTCGTTTTCTCCATTTGCAAAATGGTGATAATGGTTGTGATGTCCATTGTAAATATTTTATTTATGGCAAGTCCTTTTTAAACATCAAATATTGTATTGTTCATAGAGAAGGCTATGGAGCTCCATCCATCAGTATCTACAGTTTTTGAGAGGTTAAGAGACATGTTGTATGAATGTAGGCACAGAAAATCCTGAAGCTCCTTCTAAAATTTCTGTGCATAATTTTGTGATTTGATGGCAAAAGAAAACAAAAAAACGCCTAAGTGAGAGAGCAAATCTGGTAAATGCAGACTGCTGGCCACCTGGAGCTTACAGGGTCAGATTCTCTTGTTCTGGCTGGGTCAGGAATCCCCTGCCTTACTTTTTCTGTCTTGAAGTTCCAAAAGGCCACAATCCATCACTGATGTGCAAGACCTCTTCTACTTGAAGTCATGTAAAAGAAAGAATACAAGCTGCTGAAATGGCTGTCTTTATGGGGTTATACGTTGCCGTTGTTCACTGCTTGGTGATAGATTTGCTGTTTCCCCACCAGGGAAACCTCACAGTCTAAGACTCCCTTAGGCACACTGGCCTCCAGGTGGGGGAAAAAGTGGGACACTGACTATTTCCATCTTTGCAACCCTTCAGTAGTTTCTGATTTTCTTTTTGTTCACTCTCCAGGAGGTCACATGGTTGGAAAGAGAGAAAGAGAGTTTGCCTCACAGCTCTATTTAGAACTAAGCCTGGTTAGTAGAAATAGCATTCCTCAGAGTTGCAGGATAATGTAACATCATAAATAGAGCTATCAAGATTGTCAGGCAGCCTTTGTGGTTGTCAGAGCAGTGATGTTAAAAGAAAAGGGTTTTTTTTTGTTGTGGGTTTCTTTTTCCCCCCTAAATAGCTCTCCTCAAACTGTCAGGAGAGCACCTGGTGAAATGAAGCCTTGCTTTTGCTGTGTAGCTTTTGTTCCCAGAGATGGTTTAAGTAATAAATATGATGAAATAATTACATAGAAAAATAACAGCTTCATTTCCATCAGAACACTAAGGGGTGGTTGTGATTCTTCAAAATGTCTTGAACACTTGAGGAAATAATTACAGCGGGGCTACAGCTGAAATACTTCATGCAGTATCCCTATATCTGTGGATAGTAAAGGCTGTGTAGTACCTGAAAAAGCAGGGGGAGTGAAGGTTAGATGCTCATGCTAATTACTCTGGAAATGGTTGATTGGGAATGAATCACCTCTCATCTCATTAGTATTCAGCAGCACAACTGCTGGATAAAAAGGAAACAAACGCTTGCAATTGCAAGGAGAAGCGAAAAGGGCCAGTTTTTCTGTTGATGTAAATCAGGATGATTTTACAAGGAATTCCCTGGAGCTTGGAATGATTTATGCCTGCTGAGGACCTGGCCTTAAGGAAGCAGCTGGAACAAAGTTTAGTTCTTAAGGGGCTGTGATGTGTCCCTTGGATCTCTGCAAAACCAAGCACTGGGTTTTTGGCTGCTAGGGGCCTGTCCACATCTGTATCTGATTTATCAGTAAATAGATCATTTGGTTATTGTTTTCTACAAATGTGAGGGAGGAGGACCATAAGACTCTTCTTACATAATTTGCCTTACTGTTAAATCCCCAATCCTAGCCCCAGAGATATTTATTCTAAATTCTTCCAGCAGGAGGTGGTTGTGGCTAAAGAAACAGCAAAGGTAGAAACATGGTGCTTAATATAATTGCCATCTGTTTTTGCTTTATTGTCTCTACCGCAGGTTTTACATTTTATGAGGAAGATTCTTGCCCCTTCCACCCTTTTATGCTACCTCCTTCCTGCTGGCCACAGGATGTCAGGGGAATGCAAAGCTAGAAGAAATTTCAAGACCAGTGTTAGAGCTACTGTAATATCTCTGGAATAAAGGTACAGAAAATATTAGGATAAGTTTATTTCTCTATGACGCAGTTGCCTGCTGGTAGAGCAGGTTCCCAATACTAGGGACCTCTTTGCCTTCTACCCCTTGAATGGGTATGGAGGCCAGAAAAAGGTCTTGCTTTGTGGATGGAGCTTGTGCCTGATATTGTGAGTATCAATGAATGAATCTCTCACTGTGACCTGCTGCTCTTAGGCACAGTTTGGTGTGACCCAAAGAATTTGTAGTATGCTTAGAAGCAAGAGAAATCTTAACTCTTTCTTTTAATATTACTCTGTGGTACTTCTCTGTTTTCTTAAACTGACTCAGCAGTGAAGCCCTCTGGAAGTGTGTTTTGGGTGACTTCAAGTAGTTTTCCAGTTCCATAACAGCTATTCTCAATAGCCTAAAGACTAAGATCATTTGTGGACATTGTACACCATAGAGTGTTGCTATTGGCATAAGATACAGCAGTGGCATAAATCTGGTTTACAGAATCAAAGGTTGTAGTGAAGGACACAGAAGTATGGCAGGCCTCATTAGTGTCACAGGAGAAGTCTGTCTCTGCAAAATTTATGGTGATCAAGGTTTTGTTAGCACAATATGGAACACTTACTATACTAGGGTAAGACATTTTTTATGGATGTCTTCTTGATGAGGAGAGAGGTATGATATATGTGTACACTTCTGGAGGAATGGTCTTCTCATTTCATGAGTTCCAAGTAGTTTGTGTGTGACTCACAGAAGACAGACAGTTCTGCTCTTTTATGTCAGCTATGAAAAGGTTGAGAATAGCTCATACTCTCAGCTCAAATAGGCCTTATAGAGTAGCCACTAGCCTCTAAAGAGGGCAGTAGCCCACAAACTGGTAAATTAGAGATAGGTGAAGGCAGTTTAGTGCTTTGCACATTGGACAGTGAATGTGGAGCCCAAAAGCTTTTTACTGGGCTTTCTTATTTTCTCTAATAGACTTTTGTTTGCTGTCCCCATTCCACAAAATCAAACCTTGCTTTCTTTAAAAGTCACACGTAGTATAGCTAAGCACTGGAGATTTGTAGGTTTAGCAGTATTGTTGGAGACTAACACAAAAATGTCAGGAACTTAATAGCAGGCCTATATTAAGCAGACCTGTAAGTGATATGATGCCTAGGACAAACACTATGACCATTGGAATGCACAGCAACATCCTAAATAGAAACTGTTAAATTGGTAGAAAGGTGAATTAATTCAGGTGTCAACTGATATTCCAGGTTTCTGCTGTTAAGTTTTACCAATAGTAACTAGCTGTAATTTAGTATAAGGTACTGGAATGAAAGTAATAAGATATGAAGGCTCCTTTCCATCCTTTCAACACCCTTCATGCTAAGGTCAGTAAAGCAAGTGGGTTTGTAATTACGGCAGGGAGGTATAGGAGTGAATGTATTGTGGTCATGTTGATGTTTTGTTACTAATTTGATGAATCAAAGAGGCCTTTCTTAAAGAGTAGGAAATCCTTTCATGAGGATATATGTTCTTAATACAAGAGAGGTATTAGGGCATTTTCCTCATTCCTCCCCCTCTTTTCCTCCTCTCCTCTTGTCCATCCCCTGCCAAATTCTTGTATGCCATTTTTTTTTTGTCTGAAAACAACTTCCTTTTAATTCAAAATACTTATTTCAAGGACCACTTCCTCTGAGCTGAAGATCAGTGCATCTCCAAGAGGAAGAAGTCAGGCAGAGGAGCCAGGAGACCTGCATGGATGAGCAAAGAGCTTCTAGAGAAAATAATATAGAAGGAGGAGGTTCACAGTATGTGGAAAAAGGGACTGTCCACTTGGGAGGAATATAGGAATGTTGTCAGGGTATGCAGAGGTGCGACGAAGAAGGCCAAAGCCCACTTGGAATTAAATCTGGAAATGCATGTCAAAGACAACAAGAAGGGTTTCTTTAAATACATCGACAGTTAAAGGAAGACTAAGGATGCAGTAGACCCACTGCTGAACAAGGAAGGGGCCCTGGCAACACAGGATGCAGAGAAGGTGGAGTTACTGAATGCTGCCTTTGCCTCGGTCTTTACTGCTAAGGCTGGCCCTCAGGCATCTCAGCCCACAAAGAAGAGAGGACAAATTGGGACAAAGGAAGACTTACCATTGATTGAGAAGGATGGGGTCAGAGATCACCTGTGCAAACTGGACCCTCGCAAATCCATGGGCCCCAATAGGATGCACTCACAAGTGCTGAGGGAGCTGGCAGGTGCTGTCACTGAGCCATTCTCCATCATCTTTGAAAGGTCATGGAGGACAGGAGAGGTGCCTGAGGACTGGAGGACAGCCAATGTCACTCCAGTCTTCAAAAAGGGCAAGAAGGAGGACCTAGGGTACCATAGGCCAGTCAGCCTCACCTCCATCCCTGGAAAGGTGATGGAACAGTTTGTTCTGGAGGTCATCTCCAGGAAGTAGTCAACATGGATTCACCAAGGGAAGATCATGTTCGACCAACCTAATCGCCTTCTATGATGATTTGACTGGCTGGGTTGATGAAGGGAGAGCAGTGGATGTTGTTTACCTTGACTTCAGCAAGGCAGTTGACACTGTCTCCCATAATGTCCTCATAGGTAAGCTTAGGAAGTGTAGGTTGGATGAGTGGACAATGGGGTGGACAGATATCTGACTCAACAACAGAACTCAGAGGGTCATGATCAATGACGCAGGGTCTGGATGGAGGCCTGTAACCAGAAGTGTTCCCCAGGGGTCTGTGCTGGGTCCAGTCCTGTTCAACATATTCATCAATGACCTGGACAAAGGGCCAGAGTGTAACCTCAGCAAGTTCACTGATGATACCAGGCTGGGAGGAGTGGCTGATACACCAGAAGGCTGGGCTGCCATCCAGTGAGACCTGGACAGGCTGGAGAGCTGGGCCGAGGGGAACCTGATGGAATTCAACAAAAGCAAGTGCAAGGTCCTGCCTCTGGGGAAGGACAACCCCATGGACCTGTACAGGCTGGGGGCTGACCTGCTGGAAAGTGGCTCTGTAGAGAAGCACCTGGGAGTGCTGGTGGACAGTGAGTTGGCCATGAGCCAGCAATGTGTCCTTGTGGCCAAGAAGGCCAACGGTATCCTGGGATACATTAAAAAGAGTGTGGCCAGCAGATCGAGAGAGGTTATCCTCCCCCTCTACTCTGCCCTGATGAGACCACATTTGGAGTACTGTGTCCAGTTTCGGGGCCCCCAGTTTAAGAAGGACAGGGAACTGCTTGAGCAAGTCCAGCGGAGAGCTACCAAGGTGATCAGGGGACTGGAGCATCTCCCTTATCAGGAAAGGCTGAGACACCTGGGTTTGTTTAGCCTGGAGAAGAGAAGACTGAGGAAGGATTTCATAAATACCTATAAATATCTAAAAGGAGAGCATCAGGGTGATGGGACTAGGCTCTTTTCAATAGTGCCCAATGACAGGACAAGGGGCAATGGGTACAGCTTGGAACACAGGAAGTTCCAGCTAAACATGAGAGAAAACTTCTTTCCTGTGAGGGTGACAGAGCAGTGGAACAGGCTGCTCAGGGAGGGTGTGGAGTCTCCCTCCCTGGAGACATTCAAAACCCACCTGGATGTGTTCCTGTGCCCCCTGCTCTGGGTGTCCCTGATCAAGCAGTGGGGGTTGGACAAGATGATCTCCAGAGGTCTCTTCCAACCCCTACCATTCTGTGATTCTGTGATTTTTCTGAATGAATCCTTGATGCCAGTATAACCTTGATTTCCACCATTTGGGTTGGTTAACTTTTGAGAAAGGAATGGGAATTTGAAGGTGATTGAAGCATTTTAACTGGGCAGAGAAAGAAGAATCAATTTTAAGGGCTTTCAGAAGTAATTGAGCTGGTTTGCAGTTCAAAACACCTCCCACTTGATGACTCAATGGCATGAAAAACACCTGTTTCAGAGGAATACTACCTACTTGACTGCTGTGTAGGTTTTCTTTGCTGCTTGTAGAAATCATGGGTTTAGGTGCTGCACAGACAGAGTCTTTCTTTCTTTCAGATATTGCCATTGCAGCTGTAGAGCATTTGTGGTGTTCATCTGTGGCTGCAGAACAATGGTTTGTTCTAACATGCGTATGTAAGAGGAAGACAATTGCCTTACCATCAGGTGTGTCCACTTGTTTAATGCATATGTGCGCTTTCTTCAGACATGTATTTGCAAATACGTATTTGCATGAGGATCATTTTTTCCTTGGATGATATTTTTGTCCCATTTTATTTCTTGTCTATGGGAATGGATGTGCACAATGTGTGTGGAGAGGTGAAGTAACTGACATAAATGAAGGAGAATGGGTCTGGCCTGATCCTGTTGGAAGTGTTCATACAGATGTCATGCAGATGTGGAGAGGAGCTTCTCTAACCACTTACATGTCATGTCTACAAATAAGCAATATATGTGGCAAGACAGCAACCCACACAAGAGAACTTGAAAAACTAAAATGCTGTTTTAAAATGAATTGGGTCAATCTGCCTCTAAGAAGAGAGACTGCTCACACAGAATTGGCTAAAATATCAGATAAATTGTTCAGTGAAAATGTTTGCCCTGCTCTAGCCTTCTTTCCTTGAGCATGTAACTGCCATTAATGAATTTTTCTGAAAACTTAATACACATTTATCAATGAACATACTGCTTGAACCTGGGGTTTGTTCAGCAGGATGCGGTTTTAAGGCATGTCAGTTCTGGCCAGTTAGCTCTGCCCACTTCTCATCATAAGATAAAATTCTTATTCCTTTATTTATTAATCTGCACATTACATGCTGGTGCAAAACTGTCAGTTGTTCACCAATGAGAAACAAGGAGAAAAAAAGTTGACTGCAAATAGTGTTATTTTATTGACAGGGAAGCAGTGACTTGGATTCCCAACCTCTGCTATCCTTCTTTTCTTTTTTCTTTTCCCTTGTGGCTATGCACAACATCTACTGCCCCTTTAAGCTCCGCAGGGGAAATGATGAATGGTGGGTATGGAATTCACACTGGATACATGCTGCATCACAAAATAATAGAATGGTGGTGGTATGATGAATCGGATATCAGGGTGAAAATAGGGAGACCGAAAGGGGTTGGTCGTCTTTTGAGCTTGTACAGAAGGTGTGTGCTGTAATCATTAAGGTTTAGTATCTCAGTATTTAGGCACTATTGCCTTATAGATCAGACAGTTAGTGTTTTAGCTGTGGTATGCAGAGTAGGTGTCACAGTGCTGAAGCCAGGAATTAGCAAACTGGTGCCTGGTCAGTAGTCTGGGTCTGATCTAGTCAGTAGACTCTAAGTTAGTAAAGTAAATATACACATGTTCTTTCCCTGTTATGGTTAAATAGTAAGTAGCAGAGGGAAACTCAGTCCCTGTCACCTAGGTGCAATTGCATTACAAGTAAGTAGTGAAGCACATAATCTATTTTTTGTTTGTTTTTTTTTCTTGGTAGATCAGTTTGGTATTGTAGTAAAAACTGCAAGGACAGAAATAAAAATGTTGTAATTTTGCAAATATGTGGAAAACTAGAAACACTGGAACATTATACAGTTTAAGTTACTTTAAACCGACTCAGTATTTGTTGCTCAAGGATTTTGCTGAGCTTGTCAAAAAAAAGAAAAATGATGTTTAAAACCTTAACAGTGAAGCAGCTGGAAATTGGTAGGCAACGTAGTGGTTTCATACATACTGTGTCTTGTCACTTTAATGTTTTTTTTTTAATCAGAAATACCCTTTGAGTTCACCAAATCAATTTTGGAGTTCCAAACAAACTTAAACATGGCAAGGTCATCTTTTGTTGCTGTGATTCCAAAGAATGTTTTCCTACGCTTTAAATTAGTAGTGCATGTAATTAATGAATATGGTATGGGGTAGAAGGTATCCTTTGTTTTATTCCACTAAAAAGGGGAAACTCTTTGTAGTGGTTTTTTTTTTTTTTTTGGGGGGTGCTAATAAAACATCAGACTTTATAAATTTGTTAGGAGAATAAAAACTAGTCACTGAATGCAGCAAATTTTATGCTGCACTTGAAGAAACATTTAATGACTCTTGAGAAGGATGTGAAATGAAGCATGGTAGGGTGGTTAGCTCAACGGACTGAGTCAGGACTCTTTAGCCTCTATTTCAGAGTGACAGTAACTTTCTCCCTGACCTTGGGCCACTTGCTTGTGTGCATGAAATTAGGTACTTGGAGACTCTACTCCTTCAAGGTCATGTGTATTGATGGACTTTTGCAGTCACTCATGGCCCTGCAGGTATCAGTCCTCATGGCATCAATGTGCAGAAAGGTGTGTATTTTGTAGTGTTTCTTACTCTGTAACGAACTGCTACCAGCCAGTGCTACCCATGTCTGTATTACACTTTCAGCAGTGGGCAGTCGAATAAGCAGATGGCACCGCAGAGGAGGGGGAGAAAATATTAATACTAAGTTATAATAGGCTTAATGTCCTAAACTTTGCATAACTAAAATCTGGTTTTTATACCTATATATACCTACATATACTGCATATGTTTTATAGTTTCTGGGTTAGACTGAAAACCACTGGACTCAATTTGGAAGAAAAAAAATTCAACAAAATTCATTTTATTAGCTTTGGAAGGCTTCACATAGACTGCTTCACAGAGAAGACACCCTTTATAGCTGCGTGTCTGATCTAGGAGTTTTGAAAACAGTTCAGTCTTCCCATTACTTTCAATGAGGAGGGCTGAAGCCCCACATGCACGGTGGGATAGCTCTTTGTGCAGACAAAACAATATCAAGCTCTGGGATCCTAGTCTTGCTGTTTCACCATTAACTTAAATCTTGTAAACCCATCTGTGTGGGAGGAAATGGTACAACACCACTAAACTGACATTTCTGACCTGATGAGCTCCACATTTTACAGCAGTGGATCCCAAGCTAAAAGTTACACCAGTTATTTCAGATGTGTGAGAAATAGGCCAGAGGTAGTTGCTGAGAGGACAAATTCTGGTGCAGAGTGACTAGAGGCTATCCTCTGAAAAGGTAACAAATTATATGGCTGAGAGCACCACCCAGTTTAGTTCCCAGTTTGTGTGCTGGGAAGAGGGTGAGAGAAGAGAGAATGCTGAGAATTGCTGTTTTAGAGGAGGTACTGCATTTTCATCCTCTTGGTAGGGCATTCTGAAATTATGTCAAAGCCCAACAAAGATTGACAGTATTGACAGTAACTTGCAACAGCACCACCACCAAGCTTTCCGTTCTGACTCAAATGTTTTCATAACTGCAGCTCTTCCCGAGTCATAAGAAATGTGTAAAATATATGCATGGAAGGCCAGCATTTGAAAACACATAGAGAGAGCACCATAATTATCTGAAGATAAACTGCCAGATATTGTGATGGAGTGTTTTAAGTAGACTGAGTTCCTGAACTGACAAGCCTAGGTTGCTGATCCCATTTACATGAGCATAAAATATGAATGAATGCCTCCTGTCCAAACTTACACATCCAGAATTTTATTATTTCAGAAATGTGCCATAAGGTCCCCTGGGAAGGAACATGATTGAACTTTGTCCTGGGACAAAACACAAAGCATTATCAGCTCCTCTTTGAAAGGTTTCACTAATCTCAAGACTTCAGCATAGAGCTAAATTTAGAAGGTCTGGATGCCAGTGAAGGCAGTTCATGTTTTCTATAGAAAGTGACAAACAGAATATTCTCAATCACTCACCCAGGTCAGAGTTCAGCTTTCATCATCGCCTCTGGTCAGAGGCTGGATGACATCCTGAACAACTGGCTCCTTGTGCTTTATGATGCCAACTGACAGTGGAGTAGTTTATTATATGATCTACAGCCTCTAATTGTCTGGAGAGACATGGAGTTGATAATGTTTGATAAGCCAGTCATGATAAAAGAATAACTGCTACAGAAGAATGGAGCTGAAGAGGTGACAACACAGGACACAAATAGATGTTGTGTTTATTCTGAGTGCTCTAACTGTTTTTAAGTCTGACCTGGAGGTGCATGGTAAAAAGAATGAGAAAAAATAGAAACATCACTGGCACTCTATAGGTCCCTATCAAAAGGAAACCCAGTTTTTCTGGACTTTTAGGGAAAAGCACTGTGCTGAAATTGAATACTTAGAGTATTATCTTATGAATTAACTTTCCTAGTGTGAGCAAGCACATATGTGTATATATAAATCAGTAAGGAGAATCAACATTTGCATAGTATATGATGAACATGAACTAAATCTAATAACTACATAAAGTCGAAACTAAAGCAAAGATGTTGAATGTCTACTCCTCATTTACACTAAAGCCACATTCCTGTCCCAGAAGTATTGATGTCAAATTTAGTGCCAAACAACTTGTTTTCAGTGTCCTTTATAGCATCCTTGACTTTCTTGTTACTCACTTTGCCCCCTTGGTAGCAAGAGGTTATGTTGACTGCTCAGGAGACAAACTAAACATCCACAGGCCAGCAAAGAGCTTCCAGTAATTGTAACAACAGCCATAGCAGTCCCTGAGACACTTTTGCTATACTTGAGACAAACTGGTCTTCAGTTGTATGAAACCTGAGACTTTCATCAGTTGCCTGATAAGTTCAGAGGGCAGGTGTTCAACCAGAAGGACTTTTACTATTAAAGAAATACTATAAGAAGATTTCAGACTTTGTGGTGTTCTGGGCTGATCTTCAGTTTTGTAGGGGAACCCCTCAAAATATTATTTAAAAATCAAATATTACCTGTAAAATTAAAATCATGCTAAGAGTTGACAAATGGCTGTAAGCATAGAAATCCAGGTCTGTGCCCTTCTGTTTCTTAAGAGAAGAGGTAGTTTTTTCTCTGAGAAATATATTAGTTTTTAATTGTAAATCCTCCACAGTGGTTCAGAGATTCCTTTCCCCAGTATCTGGCATTACCCAATGGCTCTGACCTCTCATTGGGAAATCTGGCTACAAAGCAGAGAGGCATGGAGGGAGATCTAACTGGTAGTGTTTTCTGATTTACAGCTTGTCCCCATTAAAAATGCTTTGGGCAGGCAGGGTTATAACGAAAGAGAAAGAATGCTGCCATTCAGTGTAAGTATTGCTGAAGAATATCTCTGACAGAAAACAGGAGATTTTTAGCAATGATTTTGTGTGTCAGATTGGCAAGATTTAAAGCAATGTCATTACCAACAGTGAGCCTGAATGTGGTTTCTCTGAAATGAGGTTTTATCATTGCATTGAGTTGGATGAAAATTACACAGAAGAGCTGTTAAGGAGAAAGGAGGATCTGCAACTGAAACTGTTTAGTGGGAGTAAGATTTCTGCCCTCCTTTAGCAAGACGTGGATTTCATTGCATTGTTTGTGCAATATCAGTGAAGTAGGGTGAAATCCTGCTTTCTTCCACTAACGCTCATAAGACATTCAGAATGAACTATATCCTTTTATGTAGAGTAGAACTACCATTGAGGTCTGGGGATCAAAAATACAGAATACATGGACCAAAATAAATAAGTGATGATGAGTGCATTCTTAAATTCTACTCTTGAATATTTATTGAGCCTTTCCTCTAGATCTGAAGGTATATGCATTTGAACACAGGTCAGATGTCAGAGGTTTTTGTAAGTAGTAAAAGGTAGTAAAGGAGAATCATGACCCAAATTTTGGCTCTTTTTGTCATAGCTTGTGGGAAAGAAGGGCTCTGTAAACCTCAGACCTGCTTGAGCTCTCATGCAGATGCTGCATGACATAGCATAGCTGTGTTCCAAGAACTGCCTTGACTTGCTCAGTTTGCATGTGCAGGGAGAGAAAGGCTGTGCTTCAGAAGATGTAACTTTCACAGTAGTAAGCAATGTTAAGATTCTGGGAAACCTTCCTTTCCTGGACATCCAAAACAGACTGCTGTAACTCAAGGCTGCAAGAGTGTCTCCAGCTTCTGGATCAACCAACAGCCAGTGCTGAAGCATATGTCTGCACAATCCTCTCCAGACAGATGCAAGCTTACTCTGCCAAGAAGCCATTTCAGTGCATCAGCCTGGGTCTGATATTAAGCTAATAAGAGAGTCTGCTGAGAGGTAGCTTTATTAGTGAGAGAATTAGTGCACTAGGACTGCTTAACTTCCAGCAGGCTCAGAGATTCGTGAAACAACTTCACCTTTGTCTTCTAAAGCTACTTCTCCCCATTTATCTTCTGGGATTAAACTGACCTGTATCCTGAAAAGCGTATCAGCTGGTGTGTGTGTCCTGAGCAACTCTAGGCATTCCTGTTAACATTTCTTCTTTAAGTAGTTTTCATTCTTCCCCTCCCCTGCCCCCATCCGATTGTTTGCAATCTGAGAACTTTAAGATCGTAGCCAAGATCTTCACATTCTGAATTGTTGCTGTGAACAAACCTCAGGGACAAAAGATACTCTGTGCTTGGAAGGGCTGTTTTTTACATGCTTGTATTTTTTGAAAAATAAAAGAAAATGCAGAACAAACCCAATGGGATTCAGGGCAGAACTAAAACCAAAGACGTTCCCGTCTGAGAACATGAACAATAAACTTAAAGCAGGGTGATGTGCAGGTCCATATCATGGCAAACTTTTAGCCACTTACCAAACATTTTTAGCCACTGTTTGAGCCTAGCACTTGCAATGTCAGTTGCACTTCTTTCCCCAGTGAACTTAAAATATTTCACAAAGGCAGGGAAGTGTTATTCCTATTTTCTGCCTGATGCAGAGAGATGAAGGCTAAGGTTTTTCAAACTTGGGTCACCCATGGAAAATCTCCTGTGGGAGCTGTAGATGCTTAACATTTCAGATTTCTTCAGATGATGTTCAAGCCAAAAGCTGCTAACTTGCTTGAGCGTTAGAGCAGTTCTTTACTTGGGTGCTTCATAAATACACAGTGGAATAATTTGATTGAAGTTTGCTGTTCCAGTTCAACCACCTTCTCAACTGAGCTTCATTCCTTTCCTAGCAATGGCAAGTATTTCCATTATTGAACTACAAAAGGCTCTATGTGCCATCAGACTTAAAAAGTTGGTAAAATGGGAGATGCTTACATTAATGAAAATCACCTGGTAGCAATTAAAACAATACTTTCTAAGCAGAATAGCTGAACATGCCGTTGATTTAATGATCCTTGGCAGTGACTGTTTAGCTGGATTTACAGGAAGCTTCACATGACATTTCATTAGTATCACAGTGAATTAACTTTATAGTGGTGTAGTGCTTAATCCAATTTAGGCTTGGTATTATTAATGATACTACTAGGGAAATAGTTTTTAAGGCAATTAAACAGCAGTATGTAATGTTGCCAAGCATCACTACTGATATCCGATGGCATCAGAAAATAACACATTTTAAAAAGGGATTGAAAACGGAAAGATAGCACTTCCTGGTGATTTAATCCTTTGCACTTGGAAGGCTACCAAGCCACATAAAAATCCATTCTAGAAGATTGACTTTTGAGGGAGTGTAAGTAAATACATTCATCCTTCTGCTTGCTAGCAGCTTGAGCCACATGCAGAGCATGTGTTAACTCCAGCAAATGTTGCTTTGTTTAAAAAAGGGGGGAGTACTCTTGACTCCAGAGTCAAATATAAAGGCAGATTAGGACAAATCAAGGCTGTACAAACTGAATATTGTTAAATATTAGAACACCTAGGCTCAAGCTCATGCTGGTATAGGCTGCTACGATCTCACAACATTTGTGTAATGACTGCATACCTGTAGATATCTGAAGTCCAAAAATGATTAAATGCAGGGAGGAATAAAGCCTCATCAGCAGAGTGTATGGAGCGTGTGAGGCTCTGACTCATGATTTCTAGAGAGTCACTCTGAAGGAATGTAAAAGGCTACTGTTCATGGCTGTATGTCCTTCATGAACTTTGCTTTCCCTGCAAAAAGGTGGTAGTAAGGCTATGGTTTCTGTTCAGCAAGTACAGTTCACTGCTTCTACTAAGATGAGCTGAACTGATGCTGATTTCAGTTGATATGCTAAACAGTGAACTTCAGTACACAAAGATGCTGACACATTTTCCTGTCTGTCACTTTTTCAGCAATGACGGTACCTGAAAGCAGGTGGGTTGGGCAAGTTTGGACCAAAAGCTTCTTTAAGCACCCCACCTGAATTAAGAACTGAAGACCACAGTTGGATCTCCACCCTTCCCCTTGTTTTCAACTCTCTCCCTTTTTTCCAACTGATTCAACAATATGACCATCTTAAATCAGTCCCCTGGACAGCCAAAGCACTGAAGTGTCACCAGCTTCCCACATAAAATGGGTCCTTAATATTTATTTTCTCTGTTTCCCTCCCCTCCCCCTGCCCCCCCATTTTGTCCATGTAGGTAGCTCTGTAAAATCTATTTCAAACTTGGAAGTAAATAGTGACCTCAGAATTCAGGAGAATATCTTTGGAATAAAAAGATTTGGCTTCTTTACTTTCATCTATTAGCGTTGCACAGTATGAAGTGCATGTATAAGGCTCAGCCCAAAACTCACTGAAACTGGTTGAAATCCTTGCTGCTGATGTGAGTTTCTTGGGATCAGGAATGGGAACAGGTGGGGTTTTGTTGTTGTTCTTTTGTTTGGGGTTTTTTTTTCCCCTTTTAAATAATTCTAGAAACAATTTATATGAAGTAAAACAGGATGTGAAACTACAGGATGTCTTTGACCAAAATGCCTACTCACATCAGTTGCAATTTTGCCTAATACAGGACAGCACCCATAATTACCCATAACAGCAAGGAACAATGAATTGGACCAAGTGAGGAGACGAGTGCGTTTTAAGAGATCATAAAATTCCCATTTCCGGGCATCATTGTGTTAATACCCCATGACCAATAACCCATATAATCATACACAAAAGTATTATTAAACTATAATTTATGAGGTGGGCTGCATTGTATGGTGGGCTAGCTAATAGATCCTGCATTTGTATGTTGTCCTGGTTATGGTCTTTAATTTTGCTCACTGCCTCAGACTCTTCTATTTGGGTTCCAGGAAAAACACCCCAAAACATGATGGGTAAGTGTGTAAGACACTTTAATGTCACAGTTTTAAGCAACAAGCTATGGCTTCTCTTGAGACAGTTTCTTTTATCATCTTGTTGGGTTTAGGTTTGATTCAAATTCTGTTCCCTGTTACTGTTTGACATATAGCATGCTACAGATATGTTTAAGTGATACATTCATTCCAAGGACGATTTTTATGCTAATCCTATTGCTTGTTTCTCTCCTTGGTATTTATAGTAATGACAAAATACCTTTCATTTTATTTTATGGCATCAAAATGTAGTAGGGAAAGGAAATAACATGTCTGCACCCTCTATACTGTAGTGTTTTACTGCCTACACTGATGTGCCAAGGACATGTCATACCATTTAATTTTATTTCCATACAGTGGTTTTCCATATCACAAGTGGATGTGCCCTTCTCTGTTTTATTTTGTGTAGGCACACTAATTTGTGAGTGTGTGTTTTATTTATTTTTTTTTAAATTAAGGGACCAAATTTGCTTTTATTATTTAATATCAATATGCCCAAATACATCACTTCATGTGCTGTGACTTAAATCTAGTAGCTCATACTAACAGAAAGTTATATAACTGAAGTGACAGGTTCAAAACAAACAGTGGGAGTTATTCCCATAATGTGATGTTAAACTGTGGCACTCCCAACTGAAAGGTTCAGTGGCTACGAGAAACTACATGGTTTAAAAAGGAGATTGACTAAATTCATGGAAAAACAATTTCTCAAGAACAGCCAAAATGCAAAGGAAGTGCCTCAGACTGGAGAGTCCTTGCTGCGCAAATCACTGTGAGTGTTAGAAGATGTTTCGATACATGATTTCCCTTTTTCTGTACGGTTTTGTGGGCATCTATTGTGTTTTGGACTGATCCGATCTGTCAGCTCATATGATCTTACAGTTTTTATAATGTAGCTAGGCTGAAGAGGGAGAACGTGTGAAATGTATTTAAGCCAACATGAACAAAACTTACTGTTGGAGACTAATGAAACTGGTGGTTCTTCCCCTTCCCAGTTCAAAGGCCCTCTAAAATCTCATACAGGCTTTGCTTACCCTTGTTAGGCAAGTATGAAGTACAGTTATTTGAAGATTGTTGTGGTCTGTACTCACTTGTACTAATGTAATCGATGACATAAGCTCTAGACCTTAACAATGAACCCCCGAGGAGACTGAACGAAATACTTGGGGGGTGGAGTTTCTGCTCATGAAGTAATATTAAGGGGAGTGAATTTATGTACAAACTTCCAAGCAAGGGATTCTAGGAGGGCCTACTTCAACTCTGGACCGTGGAGATGCTCTCTTCTGCCCCCAACATACAGTGTGTGTTAATGAGGAGTTTGTTGTGGAGGGGTTATTTTGTAGAGAGAATAGGGGAAGTAAGGAACCTAACAAACCCCTGTAACCGACAGCATCTTAAGAGCCCATAAGCTTTGTTAAATTACCCTCTCTTATGCGTTAGGGCTGGGGGTATCCCTCCACATAAAAGGGCAGAATTTTACTTTCTAATCCCCCTTTCCTCAGATAAGCAAAGTCTACACAGCAAAAGGTTGACCCGAAGGGTGATCACAATTCTATAATGAGTTGTAAAATGTCTCGCTTTCCTTTGTACCTCTGAAAACACAGATTTTATTGGGATAAAACTTGTCATATTACAATTACAATCCTTGAGTGAGGTTAGATAAATATTTTATTAATAACGTTCAGTTAATGTATCAGTGGAGCACAATAACTGTATCTGATTTTATATCAAAGAAACACCACTTCCCATCTTTGTAAAATGCTTCCTTTCTTTTAAAGTCAGAACTTTCATGTTGAAGCATTGACTGACATACTGAACCCAAACTGTGCTGTTAAACCCCGCATATATGATCTGAGGATCCCACAGAAATGATCTGGAGGATGGAGCACCTCTCCCAAAAGGAAAGGCTGAGAGAGTTGGGGTTGTTCAGCCTGGAGAAGAGAAGGCTGCGGGAAGACCTTATTGCAGCCTTTTAGTACTTAAAGGGGGACTATAGGAAGGATGGGGGCAATCTCTTTAGCAAGGCCTGTTGTGACAGGACAAGGGGTAATGGTTTTAAACTAAAGGAGGATAGATTTAGACTGGATATAAGGCTAAAATAATTATTGTAAAAATAATTTTTTACAATTTATTTTTTACAATAAGGGTGGTGAAACACTGGCCCAGGTTGCCCAGAGATGTGGTAGATGTCCCATCCCAGGAAACATTCAAGGTCAGGTTGGATGGGGCTCTGAGCAGCCTGCTCACTGCAGGGGGGTTGGACTAGATGACCTCAAAAGGTCCCTTCCAACCCAAACCATTCTGCGATTCAGTGATTCTATTCTATATATGTGTTGATGTCACTGGAGGTATATGGGATGTATCTGAGGACTTGGACTCAGCAAATTATCCTCTTGTAACTTTAGTTCTCAGGTACACTAATTCCCCTGTACTTTTCCCAGGGAGGTCTGTGGTCTGTAGTTGATTTAAGGGTTGGAAATTGTTGCAGCCTGTTACCAATTTGGCCATGGAATTTATTAATATGGAATCCCTGAACAGTTACAGAATCCTAGAAATTACAGATGGGAAGGGACTATGAAATATCATTCAAATACACATGCCAAAGCAGGATTGTTTTGAGTAGTTAATTCTCCAGTGTTTTGTCCAGACGTATTTTGAAAAGCTGTTATGTGATGTTCAGTCAGTGCTAGGGAGTATTGTATTCCTTGACACTTAAGTATATGCTTCTTGAAATTTGTGGAAAAGCATGTATCCATGTAACACTTGTATTTTTCATATGGATGAGCCATTTTTCATGGCTCTTCAGGAAAACGAAACACTTTTCTGTACTAACGAACTTCTCCCAGGCACCAGTTGTAGGCTGTGAAAGTTAAATGATTTTTGAAACTGAGAGCCTTGGAATCTATTTACACTCAAATGATCATTTTCATAGAGTATTTTAAAGCCTCTATCTCAGAATCTGAGATTGTGATCCTTTCCTTAGGATCCTAATCCTAAAGATCCTAAACCTAAGGAAAATCCTAAAATCTTAACCCTTTGTCCTTCACAGTTTAGCGCAGACTTAAGAAATGCATATGGGGGGAAGAAGAGAGAGGTGTGGGCTACCTCTTCTTCCATAGCCTGTGTCTTGGTGGTAGAAGTGGATGCAGGACAGTAGAAGTGGATGTTTTATGTAGGATACTTTTTGGGAGTAGGAATAAAATTTCAGGGGAATACTCTTGCAGCTGTAATTCTGTTTGAATCCCATCTACCTCTGCAAGTTTTGTATGCCTAAATGATAACTTGGATTTAACGTTCTCTGTCATTGATGGTTCTGAGGCTGATATTGTCAAATTCACTAGTCTTGCTTTTGGTACAAAGACCAACAACTTCCTTCACCTAGCTAATATTGTCCCTCTACCATCAAAAGAGGAGCTCTAATTTTTTTCCTGGAATATATGTATTCCTTTTTTTGTCTGTTGGGTTATTCACAAAGGTGTTAAAAGTCCGATTTTAAACTTTGTGACAACCTGTCCTGTTACAATAGAACTCATCTTTGCGGGTACAATATTTTGCAAAGTAGCAGAAAAACCTTTTTAATTCTCTCCTTCTCTAAAACCAAATGTCAGTGCTCAGATGTTGATTTTTTTCATGTGCCAGGTTATTATGAGCTTCTGCTTCACGTGAGTTTTCTAGCTGTTCAGTTAACACAGAAAATGCTAGAAGACACAGGTGCTGTACATGGAATCAGTAAATTAATATGAAATTGTCTTAACTATTAAATACCATTGTCTTCAACTAGATTTTAGTTGGCTAATTGCTAAATGAATACACATAGCTGAACCCAAATATTTAATCAGGTAATATTAGTAAGATCACAGTCCCACAAAATAAGCATCAGATTTCTGCATTTGTCCATGGAATACCTGAATTACTGACTTTTGTGGTTTCAACTAGACTTATAATATGTAAGCCAGACATATTTTTATTGTATCAGTAGGTATTTCAATGGAAATGTGGCCTTTCTAAGGAAGCTTCGGTTGGTGAATAACTCGGTGGATGAATTTGGTGGAAAAAGTGTCATATATTAACTAGCTGGAATAATATATGTACATCTTTGCGCTGTATAAGAATGCATAAAAATAAATTGAAGACAATGAGATTTGGCAGATTATTTCAAGTGTTTCTTGCAGGGACAGCATGATTTGCTCATACTGCTTTTGACTTTGCTATTGACTGTTGTACATTCAAAAGCAGACCCAAAAATAACTATGCAGGAGCCTGTTCTTTTAAAATTTGCAAGATTGGTTGTATTGTTCCTTGTTTAAGAGAAACAAATTGTCTCAAATATTTAAAAAATTATTTAGAAGAGGAAGGATTGCTCTAGGGAACAGTTAGTGACTAAGTAGGTAAAGTAATTTTTTTGAGGATGTTGAAATAGGAAATGTTGCAAAATAGTTACTGTACTCTTTTGATTGACTCAGGCTTTTTTCTGATACAGGATGAGTTAAGAGGAATTAAGGTAGTGATTAGGTTCTTGCACATTGTCCATAGGAAGAGGCCAGTACCTAGTCCTCTGCGCAAATTCAGAGAGGACAAGAAAACTTGAACTCCTGAAGCCAGTGAACACTTGAGAACAGTGAGCCTGAAAAGAGGAGAATTGGTAGAGTTTTTATAGTTCAGGGAAGTCCTGAACTGAAGAGGCTAGGAGCAGAAGGAAAACATGGAAGCCTAGATAAGCACACTCAGTTCCTGACCTGAACGGAGACTGCTTACTTCAGCAGTTCCACTGATGTCTGGAAATCCCAGGACATGGAAGAGAGAAAAGATATTATGAAAAGGGCTTGCAGTAATTTCCTGGAGAGGTGGAATTTGCTCTGAGGTCTCATGGGTGTCTGTCATGGCCCAGGAGCAAAGGCACAAGCAGATTGTGCGCATGTAGGATCATCGCTGGGCATAATATACCCTGAGGCAGCTTTTATCCTGAGAATATATTCTACTTGAGTAGAGAAGGAACGGTATAAAGACATATTAAGCTGCATCATGTAAAAGAAGTTTGTTGTCTAGACCCTTATTTACTTGTCAGCCTGCTTGCACTATAGTGTGTTCAGAAACTAAATCTCTGAGACAAAATTCCCACTGGTGTCCCCAAAGTATAGGATCATTTTATCCAAGACTCAAACCCTTTGCATGGTGTTAAAAGTAAAACACATGTTGTATTTTACAACACAAAGCACAAGTTGTACAAGACCTCCTGGTCTCCTTGGATGCTGTAAGCTCCAATTTGGAGAGGAGAAGCTCTCAAAAGTGATAGCACCATCCTCTTACATCTCATGTATCTATTCTCCTTTCAAGAAGCAGGAACTAAACTGACCCTGACTGTAAACATATACAGTCCATACAGGTTCTGAGATCACCCCAAACTGGAAATTTTATAACTTAAGCATCAGGCCTGATGAACAATGTGGGGGAGAGGGAGAGAGAGAGGTGTTTCAGAATCGTACTTATTTCTATGCCTTTCCTAAATGCTGAATTTTTGCTCATTAAATGCACTGAGCTCTATGAAAATGCCGTTGAATAAGCTAATTGCTTGTAAAGAGAAAAGCTTGTGTATTCCTCTTTTCATTAGGGAGAGATGCTTGTTACAAAAATACTATAATTTGAAAGTGTGAAAAAATGGTCACTGTGGCTGAGGACTAGGCAAACAAAATCGGAAGATCAGTTTTTTTACACTGTTTTTGGGGTGACTGGGTTGAAGCATGACTTCTAATAAAGATGTTTTTGGATGATGACACAGAGAGTTATTGGAACTCAACAAGTCATTGTAGGCTTTTTTCACTACCTAAATAAATACCCTTATACCTGAAAGAGAGCAGAGCTTAGTTTCCCCTCAGATGTGTGGAACAAGGAATCTCTCAGGTATCACACTGACAGATGTTTGCTCTGAAATATGACACAAATATCCTGATGCTTTGGATACTTGGATAGAGCAAGGATTTTCTGCTATGAGTTACCTTTGTGGTAGATTGTAACAACATAAACTTTGTGCCTGGTTAGCTGTGCTGAACAAGAGTGTTTATAACTTAATCTATTTAAATTTCATGCTTTTCTGTTTTCTGGGTTCTACCAGTAAAATAAGCTTTTAGTTAAAATAACTTCCTAAAGTTAACTCCTTAAACTCCTGTGAAGTGGAGGTTGGTTAAAGTGAGGCTGTGTGTGTTGAGCCCCCCTACAAAGGTCATAGGGCATGAAAGATGCCACAGGAAGAGAACAAGTTTACTTCATAGTTTGGGATGCCTTGAGTTTAGAGCTAACCTTTTCTCAGCATTCTGGAGGGCACTGGGGAATATTTCCTGGTACATGTAGAATCATGGAAAGAGTTTCCATAGGCTACACTGGGCTAGAAGTGTCCGGTGTGGCTGCATGTGCTCAGTGGTCTCAAAGCCTCTGACCCAGGTGCTCCCTTTAAAACCTTTGCCCCTATGAAAGAGAAAGAGTAGCTGGTCATGGGTGGAAGGGGATTGCCTTTACTTTTCAGGCAGTTTTGAAAAAGGCTGTTTCCAAGCTGGTGTGGGTAGCGCTAGTTTAAGGCATATCTTCCTTTTCAGTGGAAGCTCGTAAGAGTTGCCTGCATGCTGTATCATTAAGATCTTTGTACAGCTTAAAGAGAAAGAGGCAAAGCAGAAACATTTCTAGTTTCTATACTCCTGGGAAGTCACAATGATTTACAGAAAGAGAGAAATACAGTTAATCACTGTTTGCAGGCTGACTTGCACGTACCCCACAAAAGCTTCCAAGAGACTGGAAAGGAAGTGCTGGCCTAGCTGAAATAAATGGCAGTGCTCCCACTGAGTTCAGTGGGGCCAGTGTTTTACCCAAAGAAAGCATAAAATAAGTGAGAGTATTGCCTGGGACTGAGAGGGAGGCGGGAAAATCAGAGTTCAAACACTTCCTATTCAGGTTCCCAAGCTCTAATTCTTAATTTATCAAAAACAAACAAAGGAACAATACAAAATACTGTTTCTAGTTACTCAAAGAATCTTTCTATTCAGTGAATTTACTAGTTTCACAATATTTACTCCCAAAAGTAATTCTCCCAGGCTTACAAAGGCATATGTCTGACTAAAAAAGAACAGTAATGGCAATAGCATGCCAGAGGCTGGAGAATACCCCATATGCACACATGCAAATCTGAGAATCACTCAGCATACTTCTGTAATGTTCATGAGAAAGGAAATTTTCAAAGTTCCTGAAGAGATGTTAATTAACTACTTCCTGGGACCCTGGCTTGCTCTTAAAAATCTCAATGTCAAAACTCCCACTGACTTGAACAATACAGTTCTAAGCCCTTTGAGATTACTGTTATTTAAGAGAGAACTGAAAATTTCTTACCTTGCAAGACCTAAGTTCAGGGCCTCACACTCCTCTGATTTCCCTAGAATAGCTGGTGACATAAATAACACCTGAAACAGCCTCGAGCTGCACTTCTCTGAGTGCTTTATGTGTTAGGGAAGTCATCAAATACAATAGGCAGCACAAAGTCCCTATAGTTATCTTCTGGCAGGTAAGCAAAGCATTTTTTAGACTAAGTATGTCAGTCTTTTCCCCCACCCTGCCCCCCACTCTCTTTTGCTTTAAACAATACACATTTTCTATTAAAGATGTGAGATCTTGACAGCTTGTTTAGCATTAATTACTCCTTATTACATTGCAGACAATCCAGAAGTGTGTGGTGGTATAAAGGCAAACAAAAATGAGGGAACCCACCCCTAAAGGTTTTAATTCTTGAAGTAGGATTTAAGTATCTAATCTAATTTTTGGAATTCAATCCATTTCATTTTTTAAGCCCAAATTTGTGACAGAAAGAGGTGCAAAGTGTAAGTACTTGGGAGTGTTTTGGCAGAGGTGCTCCTGAGAGCAAACTGAGGGTGTGGATGGAAAGGGTGAAAGACTGGCAAGGGCTAGTGTCACCAGAAGGAGCATGGTAACCCTTTCTTTTCATGGGGATGCTGTTGGTCGCTTCCGCCTCAGATCTGCTGGCTGCCCAAGTGCTGCAGATGCCATAGACCTTTATTCCCTTCTGGTTTTGGTGAGCCTGCTGTTGGTGGCTGTGCTGTACTCATTTTGGCTTTTGAGGATTTATGTCGCTGTTACAACAGTAACCAGTTACGGCTGGTTTGCTGTAAGGGTTGTGAGCTCATGCTTTCTTATATGTTTTTATGCCCAAACAAGGACAGACAGGGTGGGGAAAAAAAAAGGTGGGGGAAGAAAGAGAAAAAGAGGACTGAAAAAACCACAGGTATAGAAAGGACCATGGAACCTGCAGCTTCATAGAAAACAAAATGGTGCTTTTATTTATTTTTCAAGAAAATTCATTTTGGTTCAAAGCTAATCTTTCCACCTGATATGGACAAACACAGGGAACGTGCATTAACACATACTTGGGTTCCTTCATGTGAAAAGTTTAAATCAGAAAGATATTGGAAGGAGAGGAGAGCTCATTAGCTGTCACCTCGGTCTGCAAATAAAATACCAGATATGTAGAAGCTAAATCCCCCTTTCAGCATGTAAATTCTAGGAACAGCTTGTGCATTCCATAGGTCTAGCCACAAAGACTGAGGAGATCACAGCCAAACACTGATCTATACTCCACTGGCAGAGCCTCCAGTTTTGTTGCAGATGGGAATAGGAAATGGAAAACAGTTTGTCTCTAACAGAGACATTTTTTAATATGCAACTGGTAGCGAAACTAAGCTCTAGTAATAATAAGTTCCTATTGGAAGACAGATCTACAATCGATTCTGATAGGAAAAAAGTGTTAGTTCATGGTATTTTGCTAAGGTTTTAGAAGAAGCCCTGCAGGAAGGTCAAGCACCTGGATTATCTAATGTCTTTCTATGACTGGTTGAAGATTTTTAATTATCAAGAAATGGCTGATTTTGCAAAATACCTTCTGGCCAAGAAATGAAATAACAAAAAACAGCTGCATCATGTGTTTCATTTGGATTGCTCTACTGCAAAGCCCTAATTTTTTCCTGCACTGTTTTTAAACTACTATGCAATAGCCTTGGAGGGAAATAAAAAGATACTTCTTGTCTTTTTTTTGTCAAAAACTAATCACTCATCCTGGTAATTTCTTTGGTTGCCTTCCAATGTGAATTCAGCTGTGTCTTCATTGATTTAGGTAGTATTTCTGTTCTGATTGGTGCTCTCTGTACTTGGCATTTCCAAGAGTTTGGTGCATCTCAGGCCCTTTGCTTTGGCTTGCACAATTAAAGCATGAATGCTCTTGGGATTTAAATGATAACCAGGCTGATGGAAGCTGATTCTTTGTGGCCAACTGATCTTTCTGGGTGCTGAGAGCTGGCAGTCAGGAGAGGATCCTGGCTGCAGACCTTAGTTCCAAATAAGACTGATTTCTTGTCTTCCAGCATTAAAACCCAGAACATTGACTCACGAGGATCCTGAAAGTACAGACCTGTAAGCAACAGAGATTAAAAGAAGAACGGAAAAAACTGACAGTATTTAAACTGGTTCTGCCTGACCAACATGACCAAGAGGATTAAAAATAGTGTGATTAGTTTAAAAAGAGTTATAGGTGGATGACCAGCAATCTTAATTATTGGGAACCTTTTCTGAAATATGAGATTCCCTTACAGGCAACCTCTGTTTCACCACCAAAGTTAAAATACCGTGTCTGTAAATTTTTGTACCTTTAACCTTACCAATAAGCTCAGTTTCATTTTATGTTTCTATTCTTCCCCTTTCGTGCTGCCAAAGTGGTGAGGGAATATGCCTGTCTGTTGTGTCTGAGGTGAAAGGGTACATTGACACCTTGTTTCTTCCATCTGTTGTAGACCGTGACTTGCAGTCTCTCCCTCCCTGGATCTTGTTATCCTTCATGAAACAAATGCTGCAATACTGTACTAAAGTCTAAAAAATACATGTATTGCATGCTAGCAACTCTTCTCAAATTGCTGTCTATAATAAGCAATAATTATAAATAGTGATAATATTGTATATTTTTGTATTTTATCTATTACTGA
This sequence comes from Phalacrocorax aristotelis, assembly GCF_949628215.1. Lineage (NCBI taxonomy): Eukaryota > Metazoa > Chordata > Aves > Suliformes > Phalacrocoracidae > Phalacrocorax > Phalacrocorax aristotelis. The sequence goes on along the minus strand of NC_134282.1, from coordinate 22,578,416 downwards.
TTTCAAAGCATATCTGCAAAATATAGGCAAATATTACACTAGAGGAGACTTGGCAGAAACTGCAGTAGAGACAGGCAAATATTTCAAGCCTTTGCTAATTCCAGTGAGTAACTTTTCAATATCCCAGTATCAGTAGTGTATGTGAGGCTCATCAGACTACTTGAAAGTGGCACAGTGATTGGTGCTGGCCAGTCAGTTATTTTTCTTTCTTCAGGAGTCTTACAATAAGAGGTAGAGGACACGTGCTATTTAGTCCTTACACAGGCAAGTTGTAAGAATAGGCTGTCGTCGTACTGAACAAAGCAAAGGGGGAGCCTCCAGAATGCACTTCAGAGATAGGAAGATAATACAGGTGCTCTGACTTGGCCTTCAGAAAAAACTACCTTTTCCCCTTGAGTGCACAGTGAAGCAGGCTGCCTATCCTGGATTCCTAAATCATATGCCTGAAAGCACATATGTGAATACCGCTATCCCACATAGTGTTAGGGCTGGGATAAAGGTCAGCCTACATCCCATCTCCCAACTTTTACCAGTAAAAAGATTCTTTTTTTTTGAAGTGAGTTCCATCTTTTTCATTGTTTAAAGAAAAAAGAAAAGAAAAACCCAACCAGTGTCCTTCAAATTCAGCCCCTCAAAATGCCAGCTCTTCTGCTTTTTACTACCTTCTTATTGAAAGATAGTCCTGACAGTTGAGCAGCAAAGCTGTTTGTGGTGACCTACTGTTTGGTGAAGGATTTTAGTTACAGATCTCCTAGAGGGTAAAATACCCAGTTAATGGAATTCCATTAGTTCATACCAGCCGAGGATATGACTCTGTTACATGGTCTAACATTTTTTTATGATGTAAGCCATCTTTTACACATGTGGATTGTTCCATAATTTCCTCCACATCTGGTAATGTGAGGAAGGCAGGATGGTCCGATCACAGTTGCTGATCATAAACCCTGTGAGACTGGACACCCTGGCTGGAAAGTCCGAGCCATGATCTGCTCCTGAGTAGAAGTGTTCAGAGCAAGCCAAAGGAGCCAGAGGAATCAGAACCTGTGACGCTAAGCAGGTCATTGTCACGTGTTCTGCAAGTCCAAACCAGTGATTCCAACCCCGCTACTGGAAAGCCACAGGGTATTTTGTGTAAGAGAAACTGTGAATTCTGAGCACAGATTTCAGTAAGTAATCATACAATAAAGAGAGTTGTCTTGAGGTCTACTTTACTGCAATTCAGTTTCAATACCAGAGTTTCAGCAAATATATTTTCTGATTCTTTGGCTATTCCTTTCCTATTATATCCATGGGTGGAATAGGTTGGATGGGTAGATTTGTGATGACCTAAAATTTGTTTTGCTTGCTGCAATTCTTATACTTCCCCCCCCTCCCCCCGAATTTCCTATGCAGCATAACTGGTTGCTAACCACAAACACATACACATGTGTACACACACAGAAGAAGTTGTATGTATGACTCTATAGTCAAGAGCTTTTTAAAAGTAGGGCAGAAAGAACATCTATGGTTTTCACCAAGTTAGTTCTTTTTAAAACAACAGCTGTTTTGGAACATCTGCATCCATGTCATGTCAGCTGATTGAGTCACTGAAAATAGGTTTGGCTTGACTGACAGCAGCAGGCTTCCAGATAACATCAGTAACATCTGGAGTAGAGTACAATCAATGTTTCCATTGTGATGAGGTTTGGAGACTTTTTGCTAATCGCAGTCTGATGCTTGTTTAGCCAATATATCGTGCTTGGAGAGCTTTCATGTTTGTAGCATTACCGATTGATAAATTGCACTAATTTAGTCAACCTAAGCACCTTCATTAGGAGAATCCTGATAATTCTGAGGGGAAATATGGATGCCTTGTTCTTAAATATCCTATTGATCTTTTCTCCTAATGTTTGTATGCATGTATGCCACCTACTGTCGCAAACTCTTTGAACAATTCAGTAGCTGGAGAGTCTTCAGCCATGCTTTTGTCTAACTTTGCCAACAGGAAGAGTGTGTCTTCAGACAGCAAGGCCATACAAAAAGTTTTGAGTCTTGCACTTGGGCTTTCTAAATGCAGTACATTTAACATAATCCAGCTGAAGAAATTAGAAGAACTAAACAAGTGGAAATTCAAGGAAGAGGAAAGTGAACTGCTGCAGGCCTCCCTAAACAACAACAAAAAATATTTCTTATTAAGATTGGAAATGGGGAACTGTCACATTTCCCTGGTTTATGTGGCATAAATGGAGCAGTTTAAATGGGTTAGAGGTATTGTTTTTGACTGGGTGCAAATTCAGGCAAGTTTGTTGTGCTGTTTTACCCTAACTTCCAAGAAGCAGATGGTGGAATTGCATTTTCCCTGCAGCTTACTCCTCACACTTTACCTGTGTAATTATACCTGCCTGTTTTAGAATGTCTTGTGGCAAATGGACTGAAATCACTAATTAAAGGAAGGAGTTTTGTCCAATACTAAATATTTATATAAAGTGAAAATAAGCCTCTTGAGCGGAAAAGAAAGTAATGATACCTTGCTTATATTTATCTCTTAGGTGACCTGAATTTATTCACTGAGTGTTTGTATGTTACTGTCCTCTGAACTCAGTGAATCTGGCTTCGGGACTTTCCCTGTTGTCCCCAAATATACTTGGCTTCTGGCAGAAACACTTAAGCGGGATAAAGATGTTATTAGAAATGTGTCTTCACCAGGCTTTTTTGCTGCGATGGGTTTAGCCTCTCCTTTGCTTCTTATAGGTGCTGTGAGGCTTTCTTTTTTAAAAGCTAAGCTCTTACGGGCCTAGCTGATAAATTTTGTGTATGGACAGAGGATCCTTGATATCTAATTCATTATTCCAGATTGGGAACCTTGCCCTCAACAAACATATTTAATATACATAACAATGTCTCTTGGCTGTGTGCACTCCTGGCCCAGCTGCTTGAATGGCATGAAGCCTGCTCCTTAGGGCACAGGTTCTAAGTGATGATGAGTTTAATTTGGCGTGGTCTGTGACAGCATAAATACCATCACCTCTTCAAGAGGTACTTCCCATAAGCTATATCATTTCATCAGGTCCTTGAAACCACTAGAAGTTATTATACCTGTTGATACCTCATTCAGACTCTCTTGTAATAGTACTGGGAAAAGGAAAGACACAATTCAAAGCCATTTATTGAGGTTGGTAATATAGTTTATTTTTGTAGATGTCAGTTAAACAAGGTCCTTGCAGAGTATGACAGTACCAGGCAGGCAATGCAACAAGAATGTGATAATGACCTCGGGCGACAGAACTGCCCTAGAAAAATCCAGCAGTCTTCCCCATCACAAAATATGTTAGCTACTTATCTGTCACAACCATTACTTAGTGATTAAATTTGTTTCTTTTGAGTTATCGGCACAGGGCATACACTATACCTGTCCATATGTTGAAAGTGTATAGAATATGCTTGATTTGACCAAGCGTCATCTCTGAAGGCTGGACTGAGGAACAGTAGTCAACTGCATGTATTTACTCAATTCAAAATTCTAATCAATATTTTGCTGATGGAAAAGCTACTATTTCAGTAGATATGTCCTTTCTTGATAATTTCATGACAGGAATGAGATTTGAAGATGTTGGGAAATGCATAAGTAATTTCCCACACAGCTGGTACCATTATTTAGGAGATGTTAGAAACATTTAGAACTGGACTGTAACTCCTGGTGCAAGTATCTAGACTGATTTTGTTCGGGGCAGTTTCGTGTGTGATTTCAAATGTCACTGGTGAACTTTAGGTATATGAAACGTGTTGGTTCTCTGATTTAGCTCTTTTGCATTGGGTTGTCCTCTATAATAAAGAACAATACAGCTTCCTTCCTTCATGGCAGTAAGATTTCTGTCCTGCACTCATGACCACTCAGTATCTCAGAGTGTGCCCAATGTCCTAATTAAAATACCCAGGGTTACACAGTTCCCTTCACCCAAGAAACAAGCAGAGCTGCTATGAACTAGGTGCCCAAATTCCCATGACAACTTTGCACATTCCATCTGTGACATATATTGATAAAAGTGGCAAGGGGTACATGTGTTTTTGTTGCTCGCAGGTTATTTTCTGTGGGTACTGTATGTCTGTTTCTCTGGCTGGGCCAGGAGAAAAGCTACCGGCCTGGTGAAGTGCTTTGGGTTTATGTGGAGCTGTTGGGGGAGAGGGGAGGAAAGACTTCTGTCCTAGTGAGCAGTTGGGTACACTCAGCACAGGAACCTGCTGGAGCACAGACAGGAGCAGGTGGGAGTCAAACAGGCAGGGTCAAGAGAAGAGCAGGGGACAGATGCAGAGACACAGAGGGGATAGTGTAGAGTTTGTGCACCTCGGAAATTGCTGGCTTGCTATGAGAAGCAACAATAGAGAGTTATTTGCAAACCTTTCACCTGACTGTCATCCAGCAGAACAGCATTTTCTATTTAAAAAATACTTTTACCTTAATTTGCAACTGAGTAAAACAGATCTTTTGATACTGGAAAAACTGTAGGGCATTTCTGATGTAGCTGCTTTAATGGAAAAATGCAAGCAAATCTTCAAACTCCCCTTATACTTCTGGTAACTTTGCAGAGTCTGATGCACACTCTACCTTCAGTCCCATTTAATAATCCTGGTACATTAGTTTAGGCATTAGTTGCTTTTCACCCCACACAAATATATTGTGATGCTATTAGTTTTACTGCTTTTCTCAGTATTAAGTATGTGAAATATTTAAAAATCTATGAAGTCCTTCAAAGAATTGATAAAATTTAAATTGCAAGAACTTAAATTTATTTGGCCTGTGCATTCTCATGTTACATTGAAAACTGTGAACCCGCTGTTTCTTTGGGTGTTTTGTCATTTTTGTTTTGTTTTACTGTTTTTTTTGGGGGGGTGATTGTTTTTTTTTTGTTTGGGGTTTTGGGTTTGTTTTTTTTTTGGTTTGGGTTTTTTTTTTCAGTTAAGCCTTTTGAAAAAGTTAACAAAAATCTTCAGTGCGAAAACCAGATTTGGAGCTAAAGAAATAATGGATGATATATAAAACCTCAGACAATAAATTGGTTGTCAGTGATTTAGCAACAGGTTAGTGTTTCTACCTTACTGGTGCTCCTTAATTAGTCTTTGAAAATTGATAACATTTTAATGCAATTTTGATTGCCTTATTCTGGAGGTCAGTCTAATATTGTATTGCATGATGGCAAATTACTCTTCTCACAGTTAGGGGATATAATTAAAAGCACAAGACCACTGTTTTTTATTAAAGGAGCTGAAAAGAGTTTATTTTCTTACTAACTAAGAAAAATTGAATTTCATGGAAATAATTTTGGGGTTTTAGTTATGCTGTTTCTTAACCTCTTCTTTGCCATTAAACTACTTGTGTGTGACTGCTTAGAACAAAAAAGGTATCAGCAGACTAGATACATGCTGTTTCATCTGGGTGCCTTTTTAGCATCCTTCCTAGGAAATATATTGTGAACCAAGGTAGAGTGAATTTTACAGGACTCAACTGATAACACCAATCATCTGGGGACTCTACAAAATCTCTGCTTCTATCTCTAGCAGAGTTAAGTGATAAGTTCATAATTTCTGTCCATAGTAATGCAATAGTTTTACACAATTAAAATTTGTGCTGAAATACACTGACAGAGGAAGAAGTAGCTTGATTATTTCTGTAAGGATATACTCCCTCAACACTCCTGTCTTGTTCCATTCATTATTTTGTTTCTTCAAACAGCAGAGATGAGCACCAGGTCAAAGCCTAAGCAGAGCTTTCCTCTCCCAAACCTCCACTTTTTGAACACTGGCAATTAGCATCTCTTCCATGGTCCCAGCCCTTAGAGTGTGTGATTGCAGGAGAATCTCAACTTTTAGTGGACAAGTAAAACAAAAGAAACATCTTTTTAGCTGATATTGCCATAGGCGAAATGTAGCTTGAAATGTGATCCAAGCGGCTTAAGTACACATAGGGAAAAAGAGGAAATCCATACTATTTTAATTTTGTAAAATTCATGGTTCTTAAGCCATGTTTAGAATTCCTAGGGATCTGGCTCATGATTTGTGAATGCATCAGGCTGGCAGTACTATGTTGTTTTAAGTAACCCAGATCTCACTTACTCACACAATGTAGTTGCATATAACAGAGGGCTGTTTTCCTGCTCTGTTTTCTCCTCTTCTTTTGAGTTCTGATCTGGAGCTGGATTAAACTCATATTTTCCCGTGAAATAAGCACTCCACATCCTGGGGTGGAAAACTTACTAATAACGCACATTTTAAATGTAAAAAAGGAACTAAAATTTCTATCTGTATATATTTGTGTAAGCACTGTCATAAAAATTATTACAATGGCAAGACATATTTTATCCTATAAGTCACAAGTGGGTGTATAGTGAATTTTCTAATTAGAATAACATTTGTAATTTTATGAGATACTTGATCTGTTTCACATCAACTCCTTTGTAGCAGTGGAAAAGATCTCATTTGATTCAGGAACCATTGGATGAGGCTGCCAGGCTCAATATTTTTTCTTCCTCTCAGTGATAATTGTTTTCCCATGCAACTGAGATATTCCTTGCTGTTAAGCTCCAATTGGTCAGACCAGTGTGGAGGTGGGCAGGTTTCTTCCTTGGCCCATACAAAGGGGTGCTCCTTCTGCTAGCAAGGAGGGTGGATGGATGGATGCCTTAGACACGGCAACTCTGAGTGTTTGTTGGTTTCAGCACATGGGGCATTTCAAACTTGCCAAGCTGTATGCAAAGACTTAGGTCAGCCAACATCTCTGAACTGTTGTTTGAAGGTTAAAAAATACTTTAAAATGCTTTCCTGGGAGCAGAAATATTATAGTCTGTTTTGCTGCCGAAGTAGGTTTGGAGAGGAGCCAAAAAAATCCCTGTGGCTATAGACTGTATATGAATTGAGTTCAAAAGAGAGATCACTTGTTTTTGTGGACTGACAGGTATTTTCAGTTTTCTGCAGCATGATTTCATTACTCATAGTTACCCAGATTTATTTTGTCCTGCTGGAGGCACTTATTGGGCACAGGGGTAGATTTAATTTTAATAGAGGTTTGGACCTGTCTGTAGTTATAGTACTATTAGTCTGGGGTGGAGAAGGGGAATCAAACTCAGCTTGTTGATTTGCCTCTTGGCTGAAAGCTTATCAGAAGGGAAATAAATTTGCAGTAATAAAAGCTGTTCTTGACATTCCCTTATGCAGAGGAGGCAAAGGTGATGATTAAATGGAGGTTATGCATTAAAACTTCATAGCCAGAGGAGAGGAGGAAGGACAGAGCAGGATGCCTATCTGTCCCATTGGATGCTGCAAGCTTCTGGTATTTGGCTTTATTATGGACTCCAAAAAGTTCAAAGATCATTTTTCTGCTTCTAGTAGATAGGATATGTGGTGCCAACTTAAATTATTTATCGTTTTTGATGATTAGTTCAGTTGTGAGATTATTAAGGTGTTCATGGTTAGCCTTTACGCTCTGATTTGAATTTCTTTCCAGTCACTCAGGTTAAAAAAGACAGTAAGGTCAGCTGAAGATGTGGACTGGAACTGACTGGATTTTCCACTTGTTCTTGTGCTGAAGAGAAGAAAGTTTCCTTAGAAACGTTTTAATTTGCATCCAGACTACTTCTTAGCACCCCCCCCCCCCGCCCTTGTTTTCTTCCTTCCTTCTCAGATGGAGTTTTTTAGGATAATGAATGCAAACCTAGACTGGCTTAAAAGGGAAATAAAGACTGTGGTTATGCACATGTAACTAAGAGTTTTGTTCTCATAAAGACTACAACAAATACTTTAAAGAAAAATGAGCCGTGTTATCAGCATCCTGTGCAGTGTCATGTATTTGGTATCAGTAGAGTAACACTAAAGGTCATTTGACTGCATTGTGTCTATTGCCTGAATGAGGCCATGATAAGCCAGTGTAGAAGCTGATGATGCATGTGTGATACACGTGTGAGATACAACTGGCCTGAAAAAGAAGTGACTGGAATTCCTGTGTTAGTAATGGCCTGGAAAGGGAGAACAAGGTTACAATCTTTCACGTTGAAGAGTGCATTTGTGTATGCAGAAATGCAGCTCCTGAATGTTTTTCTTGCATGAGGGGTTATGTGTCTTTTGTTTTACAAGGCTGCACTTCTGTGCTTTTCACATTTCCAAGTTCTTTGTGCTATGTAATCCATTAAATGTAAATCAGTTAGGGTTACTTCTTGCTGTATCTGACAAAGCTGTATGAATTTTACAGGGATATTGATGAAAAGATGGGGCCTTAGGAAATAATTCTGGCCAAGGAGGGGCCCATTGGACTGTGTACTGCTTCAGCTCTTTGTCTAACCTACCTTTAAAGATTACCCATGATGGAGACTCCATAAACTTCTGAAGAAATGTGCTGTTCTGTCCCTGTGTTTAGAAGTCTTTGCCTTTTGTCTAATCCTTTAACTTACTGTTTTATACACAAACCACATAGAAAGTAGCATATTTCCTTCTGTTCAAGAGCCCTTTTGTGTACTTGGAGGTTATCGTTGCAACGTCTTTTCACCCTCTCTTCCAGAATAAACAACTCTGGTCTTTCAGTCATCCCTTGTTCTCTAGAAGTTAAAAGATAATGTACTATCTTGATGGGCCACATGGGAGGAGAAGGCTGCTGAGTGAAATTCCATGAGAAATGATTAACAGTCCAAGATATGCTAATGAAATACTTCATAACTTCATTAATATGAACAATAGTATGGTATCATCTAGATTCATGAAAGTTTGGATTCCTTCAGTGTGGTTGTGAGTGAAGTTGTTAAGTTAGTTTTACTGAAAATGAGTGTTTTAGCATCACAGAATCACAGAATCAGAGGTTGGAAGGGACCTCAGGGATCATCTAATCCAACCTTTCTGAGAAGAGCACAGTCTAGACAAGATGGCCCGGCACCCTTCCAGACGACTCTTGAAGGTGTCCAACGTGGCCGAGTCAACCACTTCCCTGGGGAGATTATTCCAATGGCTGACTGTTCTGACTGTGAAAAATTTTCCTCGTGTCCAATCGGAATCTCCCCAAGAGCAACTTGTGCCCATTCCCCCCTGTCCTCTCCATGTGACTCCTTTTAAAAAGGGAGTCTCCGTCTTCTTTGTAGCTGCCCCTTAAGTACTGGTGCGTGGTGCTGAGATCCCCTCTAAGCCTCCTTTTCTCAAGGCTGAACAGAGTTCTCCCAGCCTATCCCCATATGGCAGGCTTCCCAGTCCTTTGATCATCTTGGTGGCCCTTCTCTGCACCCCTTCCAGCCTGTCCACATCCTTTTTGTATAGCGGGGACCAGAACTGCACACAGTACTCCAGGTGTGGCCTGACAAGTGCTGAGTAGAGTAGGATAATGACTTCTTTCTCTCTGCTGGTGATGCCCTTTTTGATGCAACCCGGCATCCTGTTGGCCTTCTTGGCCACAGCAGCACGCTGTTCGCTCATGTTGAGCTTCCTGTCCATCAGGGCCCCCAGGTCACTTTCCACAGAGCTGCTCTCCAGCCAGGTGGCTCCCAGTCTGTGCTGCACTCCCAGATTATGTTTTCCCAGGTGCAAGACCTTACAATTCTCCTTGTTGAACTTGCTAATGTTCTTGCTGGCCCACTCTTCCAGCCTATCCAGATGTCCCTGCAGAGCAGCTCTCCCTTCTGGAGTGTCTACTTCCCCACTCAACTTGGTGTTGTCCGCAAGCTTCATCAGGCTACACTTGATGCCGTTATTCAGATCACTTATAAAGATATTGAATAACATTGGGCACAATATCAATCCCTGGGGGACTCCACTTGTGACAGGTTGACACTTGGAAAAGGAGCTATTTACCACCACCCTTTGGTTGCAGCCTGTCAGCCAATTCCCCGCCCTAATAAATTAAATAAATTATAAGAAAGAGACTGAAAGTGTACGTACTAGACGTAGCCTTAACTGTGCCAGCAAACAGCAGTACATGTGGCAATGGCTCAGTGTTCAGCTCACTGGGGCACCTCCATCTGCAAGCTGTAGAATGTCCAGGTTCTACTGGTGTTAGGAATGCCAGTCTCTCCTGTTATCATAATCTCCACCCAAAGCCTGTCTTTCTCCTTACTACCATGTTGATGCCATTGGTGATGCTAGGTTTTAAGTGTTAACTCTCCCTTTAGAGGGCAAATGAGACCACTTGAAATGCTCTGTTGGAGGCCACTAGTCGCTTCTTTTATTTTTGCATTAGCAGCTTGACTTGGACCTATTAGTCGCCAGTACTCTCCCTCCTCACAAGCTTTTTTCCAGTGTTATCAGTTATGTTAATGACGCAACATATGTATAAGTCCTTTTTTTGTTCTTATCTTGGGACAGTAAGATTGAGATTTTCCAGCATAGCATGAAAGTAAGTAGTGTAGTCTTGGTTCCCACCTGCTCCTTTGTCTCCTCAGCGCTCCCTTTCCCTCATCTTCATTTCCCTCTTCCCCCCACCCCTTTCTTTTCTTAACCACTTTTAATTGCTACTGTACAGCCTTCTGAGAATTCCCTGAATTTGAGAGGGATTTGACAGAGCCTTTTCATCAGGAGGTCTGCCAGAAGTGTATCAAGGATTCTTTTTCACCCCTTGAGACAGATGGAAGGACCAACACGAATAAAATTTGATGTCTTTAGAGAAAAGGAAGAAAAAAGAGCTTTTGCTGTATGAAACATTTTTCCCTTTACTACTTTTTCTTTTCTCTGTCCCACATGCATATGTGGGTAGGTAGGTAGAGCATGACCTTGGTATTTTCTCAGCCAAGAAGCAGCTGTCTCTGTAATCTATTTCACAACTACTTTGATGCTTCCACAGAAGGAGTGGAGAGTCTGGGAGAGGCATGGAGACCTTCCTTTCTGATAAAACGAAGAGGAAATGCTCACTGTTGTGCTCTTCAAGGGCTGCGCCAAGGGGCTGATCCGTTAGCTGATGCTTATCATATACACTGGAATTTCTTCACTTCTTTGAGTACAGGACTTTGCATTAACACGTTGTGTCCTTGTGGCTGGTAAGTCTGGCAGAAGCCTGCAAAGCTGGCTTCAGAGACAGAAATATTCTTTCTGAGGTGTCTCTTACCCCTCTTTATCATATGGTCTGCATCTATTCTGCTTAAGAAAAACGCCTTTGTTGCTTTTGCTGATAGGGTTGAACAGACTGCCTTCCTTTTGGAAAGGGCTTTGCTATCCTTTGTGAAGGCTTTTGGTCAAATAATGACCGTCAAATGTAGGGTTGGCCACAAAGCTCTGGTACTGCACTCAGTGCAGGTTTCTTCCATGTAGTGATGATGTATGTGACCAATCGAACTGTCCCATACAGAGAAGCCTGAAGCTGTGTTTCAAGCTTATTACTGGCTGCTGTCACTTGCATAAAGTAATGGGTTTGACTTGTCTCTCACAAAATGAATTTTAAGTAAGAAAAATGGTCCAAACTATTTGAATCTTATTCCCAGTGGGGTATATTTTTCTATGTTAATTCCTATTAAACTATCCACAGGCGATAGACAAAAGAATGAGAAACACATAAGGAGATTGATATAGAGCTATGTAGCTGTTCCTGTTATAATTGATTTAGAATAATTGAATCATTTTCCTGTAGAAATCTCTTCTTCCGCAGAATACTATTATACTCTGCAATACCTTTTGTTCCTTTAGTTAATAGAGCTATATAACAAATGGATATCTGCACTGGCAAATGCAGGCCATTTGAACCCTAAAATATTAATTTTAAATGTACCTATGGCTATTTTTAATAGTAATTTAACATGATCCTAAAAAGCACATGTTGAGATAATGAGATCCATAAATATTGGTTGGCATTATTGATTCACATGTATTGCTTCCGTAGATTACTTCCATTTTCCACATTTCTTCTCATTTCTATACTAATCAGGGGGGCTGGATTTTAAAGGTATTTATTTATACTGAGCCTTGCATAAATACAATAAAATAAAATTCTCCAGTGGGAACAGAATTAAACCAGGGTTTACCACTGTGGAAAAATTCAATCCTCAGTTTTTGTTAAAGATTAAGGGAAAGTGTTTAACTTCTTATATAAGCAGGGAGGAAGTAAATTCCCCCTTTTCAAAAAACTTGGTAGAATATTCCTTATTTTTTCAGTCTCTGCAGAAGAATCTTTCTCTAGGAAGTGGAAAGGCAGGGACATGCTCTAGGAATGAAAAATCATTTTCAGTAGAAACAAAGCAAACTGGTGTGGGCTTGTCCCAAATAACCTGTGTCTCAGCTTCTGTAAGTAGGTGAGGTCCTCTAGCAGCTATGTGCTACAGTCAGGACATTGGAGCTACTTTTATTGTGTTCCAATATGATATTCTGTTTTTCCTCTCTGTGTCATTCATCCAAGCAAAATTGGGGCCTTATGAAAACAATAAAGGAAAGATGGACCTCATCTACCCTGTGAACTTAAGGTGATTCGATTATACCCATTCATGTTTCTGCAGGGATGGTCATTTTCATGTCGGGTGTTTTTTTGTTACATATGAACCTTTCCCAAAGTGATTCTGAGATAATCAAAAGAAGACACACTGAAAGATCGCTCAGACAAGTGTCAACTTTAAAGCTTTTTTAAGATGCCTGTGGCAGATGTCCTGTATTAACAAAGTGCATCCTCTTTGGAAAAAGTGAGCATGTTCTTACCACGTGGTTCTTAAAAACTAGAAATCTACTATTGGATAACTACTCATAAAGAGAAAGTAGGTTGTACAGGAGTTCTGAATCACAGAATTAAGTGCTGTCATGTACAGTGTCATCATACATGCTTGTTACTCCCACCTTTCTACAGAAGAGCACTGCAGACAGAACAGGGATGGGAGAAACTGACATTTTTCCACACTTCTCATTGCTTTTCAAAAGCAAACCTGTTTGTCAGACTCTTGGGCTGGCTGGCTAGTGGATTAGGTTAAATTCTGTGGGGACCTTTATGTTTTAAAAGCATTTTCACATCATACAAGTTTTACATTCTCTCAATTAAATTCTGCTACAATTGTTTTAGAATGTATGACTACATAGAAAAAACACTGTCATTTTTTTTTACAAAAGTAATATATCTTGTGATGTTTTGAGCTTCCTAAAATTAGTATGTAAAAATATTATCGTTCTAAGCTACAGTGCAAATGCAGAAATGAGACTGAATTCTAAGCCAATGTGGTTTATGTCTTCTTTGTATAATCCGGGATTTTGTTTTGTTTCTCATGTTGTGTACACTCAACAAAATGGACCACGATCTCCACCCAGTAAGAATTGACTTGCATTGATGGTGGGACTAATACGATGGGCAGTGGGATGTATCATTTGCATTACACCCCTGCCTGCCAGTGTTTAAGTTTTTAATGTAAGGGGCTTAAGTTTCATATGGAATTAGCCTCCTTCTTGTTTGTCATCTGCTTTGAGATTGACAGGTTGAATTACATACAGTGCAAGTTTTCCATTCATGAAGCTTTTTCTCAACATGGTGAAAGAAAAGCATAGTGACAAATCTTATGTGGAAGAGATGACACGTCAGCATTTTGTTTTATTGGACATCGATGGTACAGTATATCACTAAAAGTGGTTTTAGAGCCTAGGAAACAGCACTATAGATCTCCTGGAGTCCTGTTGCCAGAAGTTGTATTAAAAAGCTTAACACTATGATGTGTAGCCTGGTGGTAGCAATGTAGCCAAGAATGACCTTTCCCGGAGATGAGGAAGCTGAGTGTCCCAGTGATACGGTGAATTTACTGAGGGAGGTATGTTGCCTATTTGCTGTCCTCCTGAAACCAAATTGTAGAGTGTCAGGAGGAAGACTTACACATTCAGGCTTTCCTTCTTTTCAAAGTAATTATCCAGAGGTAGAACAATTTATGTGCTATTGTCCACCTCTCCTTCCCTCCCTCTCCCATTTTGAGCAATGTGAAATACAAGTTCTATTTTTCTGTTTATCATCCATGTTTTAAAAACTAAGCTATGGAAGGTGAATGTAAACATGTACTAAGATTTCAACTAAATAATGGTTGGGTTTGTCAGTATCAGAAAGAAAGGGTTTATTGTGCTTTATTAGTATTACAAGTTAGTTGGCAAAATATGCTCTTATGCAGCTATAGATGCAAAATTAGTCTATACCAGTGAAGTAAATTGTTCTAGATTTATACTTAAACCTCTGGTAGAAGGGGATAATTAGCACTTATTTAAAGATTTTTAAAATGAAATTTAAAAATAAATACTGCACTTAAAATATTGTTTACATGCAGGTTTTAAAAGTTACTTAATACTGTATGAAATTTTAAATGTTTACATATGAAAGACTGCTCATATTTCAGAATGCTTGTCCATGAAGAAGTAATGAATAAACGCATACAGGTTTGGAAGAGTATGAATAACTTCATAGTTCAAGTCTTGGTTTAAAAAATGAATGGGAAGCCTACTTAGCTTCCTAAGAATCATGCTCCATTTGCTTCTAAATGGACCTAGTATTTCTTAGTAATTTGGGGCCAGATTTTTCAAAATATGTAGTCACCTGAAAAAAAATACAGGCTTTTCAGAAGTTCTATGTTTCACACTCCTGACCATATGTATCTAACTTGAGTACTTTTGTACTCCTTCAAGATATCTATTGGTATCACTAGGCATTTGGGGTCTATCCTTAGTGTCTGTGAAACCCGATTTTTAGCTACGTCTAAAAACATCACCTAGCGTCTGCTCTGGAGATTCTACCTATTGCAAATGCAAGCCATAAGATTTATTTCCAAACAACCTTTTTTTGCATTCTAAGCCATATAAAAAGAAGTAGGAAGTGTGCTTTTCCTTTTTAAATGTGTCATGAATATAGCTATGCTCTGGTCCTATACTGCTTCACTGAAATCAAATTGCTGCTGTTTCTCATGCCCTTGCCCATGGAAGCATGAGTTTTGGTAACAATTAGAGATGAACAGTTCCCTTACACACCAAGCTTTTAGGTGTTAGGCATTACCCACTGTTTCTGTTGGATTTACAAATCACTTCATTTTTCAGAAATGGATGGGAATGCTCTTAAATGGGGTGGAAAAGTTCTATTTTATGTCCTTTGTTTCCATTTAAAGCTTAAAAAGGGTACAGGTACAAGAAGTAAAAGGTCATGGCAAAAAAGTTAATAAAACCTACTCCGGTTTCTCAATTAAAACATTACACCAATGCAAAAAGTTTTAGTGATTTCTTTTCCGGTGGTATTGTTTTTTAATTTCTGTGCTGGTGTTTCCCCTCTAATAGGAATGTGTTCCTGCTTACACACAAATGTAATTTTTATATGCTTTCATACAGCACTTCAAAAACCATCCTGATTTTTAAGGCAGCTGTCTTAAGAATTGTGACTCTTGTTTCCCATGTGCTCGTGTATCTCTTTGTACAGGGGACAACATAACTACAACATAATTGGAAAACATTTGAATCAAAAAATATGGCTTTATTCCCAATAACTGCTGTGACTCCTACTCACAAGTCAGTGACTATAGCTAGAATTACTGCTCTACATATTTCAACACTTCATCTCTACTTTTAATTTATTTCTACATTGGGTAGGCAAAAACAGTATTTCTATTCAGAGAACAAAAACCTCACATCCATAGTTCAAATCTACCTCTAATCATTGGAGAAATGTGAACTCTGATGTATAGTGGTGCTATTAATAATATTTGAATGTGCACCGGGACTTTTTCAGCAATGATCTGTGTTTGCAGGTGGCTGAGTGCACTGTTTTAACCAGGTATTCAACATGTTTTTATTGTCTTATTACCCAGAAAACAGAATAGGAAACAGCCATGAGAAAGCTACTTTTCTAAAAAGAAAACCAACCAACCAACAAAACTCCAACCCAAAACCACCAACAAAACCCCCTTCCATTCAGTAGAAGAAACATTTATGAAGTATTGTGGCTGGTATTCCAGCTTTTCATACAGAAACCAGCAGCAGCATAATTCCATTTACATGGTTCCATCTGTTGTCCTCCCTGTCTCTTAAAGTTTCATACAAGCTTTGAAATGCATATTTTTAGGTTACAGGACTGAGGTGTTGTTCTTGCTACAATAGTATTGTTTCTCCTCAGTTGAAATGCCATAGTCAATTGTGCCATAACAAGTCTAAATCCTTAGATATGGGGACTTTAGCCATATGGAACACAGACTCAGCCTTTCATTTCTGTGGATATAAGTAAGGCTTTAGCATGGGAAGAGAACATGTCTATGGGATAGACACAGCCATAGCTGTACTCTGTATTCATGCTGTGTTCTATATCCTTCTCTGTCTGTCCTACAAACTGGAAACATGTGGTAATCATGTCTGTGGATTGTTATTGCTGTATTCTCTAATTCTGTTTTATTTGTAATTTTAGATGGACTCAAAGCCCTAGTCCCAGATTTACAGCAACATGGTGTGCTGTTGATTTCTCACAAAGAAGCCGTCAAAAACCAGCTCTGAGAAGCTTCTGCTGTGAAAGAAGTGACGTGTTTGCAACTCAGAAGCTAAGGAAGCTGCCAAAAACCATAAGGTAACATTTTAAATGAAAACACACAATTTTTTTCCTGAAGATGGCTGTATGCTGGGCAGACTCTCAGCGAGACAGCTTAGGAAAGAGTGTGTTTCCCCTGCAGCGAAAAGACTGCTACTAACTCTGAGCACTTTTACCACATCAAGTCAACAGTTTTCTTTCTTATAAATCCATTTATAACTTGGGGAGTGGAGAGAGGTTTTTTTCTGTTCTGCTGAAGGCATGGAAAAGCAGCGGGAACAGTTCAAAGACTTGCTAAATTCCTTGAAGTTTAATGGAATCAAAAGGATTCCTAAGAGATGGGACATACAAGCAACTGGTCGGGAGAGCTGTAGTTGTTTGCGGTCATCACAGGTATGATGACTGTGAGGTACAAAGCACCACCTATGAAATGTATCACCTCTCTTCTGTACTGGAAGCGGGACTGTGAAATAGCCAGTTTCACTGTTGTGAGGGGTTGTGCCTGTGGTCCAAAGGCCATAAGTGCTACAGCTTTGCCTAGAAAATGTCAGCTTAGATCTTCTGTTAGAAGAGAAGTAGTAGGAGCCTAGGTATTATTCCTTCAGCCATAAATTTCTGTGTGGAGAGAGTGTGTGTCTGTGCAAAACTCTTATGGAAGCTCTTGCTCTTAGGGAGTTGAGGTGTCTTTTATGCATTTTATACAGGAGAATGATGCAGGAAAATTATTTTGGTGTGCTGGCCTTGCTTCACAGGTCAGTGTGGCAGTAAGGTGAGGGTGCTGCCACTTCTCCAGCTCAAGCTATTCTGGGGACTTTGCGGTCTTAGCAGCATACGAAAGATTCAACCACTAAGAAAACACATATTGTGGAATATGGAAGTTGATATGATATGGAAGGTCTTCACTTTTATACCACCCTGACATGGATCACTTGGTCTTTGCCAGAATCAATTTAATTGTGACCTCTTTTGAAAGGCGTGGTGCATCTTTTGGAGAAAGTTGAAGATGCAACAGCCATGGGTAGTCACTGTCTTCATAGAGATAAGGGATTCACATAGAGATAATGTTAAAAAGATTTAAAAATAATTGCCTGCAGCAATTGTAAGGACATTTATTTGACAGTTTTCCCTAAAATTGTCTGTGTGATTACCCATTTTACAGATGCAGTTTCTGGTCCAACATTAGTGCTGTCACAATCAATTGACTACAATGAATGAGGTAGCTAGAGTGTTATTTAGACTGTACAAATAAGGCAGTTAGCCTTCTAGCTGCTAAGATTAACCCTTGAAAAATGGCATGAGTACAAAAATGCAGGTAGAAATATTTTGTTGCATGACTCTCATCTCTATGCTTGCTTATTCCTTTTCTTGTCCTCCCTCCTCCTTCCAAGACAGAAACCTACACATAAGGCTTGGCTGAGGCACAGCTGAAGACTTGAATTTAAAATAAGTAAAAAATAAACTGCTGATTAATTCACTGCAGCCTTTGTGCATGAGCAAGGTGTTGTGTTTCATGTTATGAGGTCTAATCACTGATCCCTGAGGAAATCACACCTTGTCTGTTCTTCACTTTCAAACCATTAATGTTTTACCAATCCTGAGTGAATACATAAACCTCTGGAACATTTTGAGTGTGGTGCATTTTAACATTGGGGTTTTTGTATGTAAAAGAATATAGATGTTTCTTTGTCTTCTGTGTGAAGTGCTAAGATCTGGTCTAGGTATTTACAGCAGAGGAAATCTTGTGGAGTTGTTTCCATTTCTGCTTTGAAATGTAGTTTGTAAGAAGGAGATACTTGCTCATACTTTACAACTTGTTAGTTAGGGTACTGTCCTGGGTGTGGGACAGCCAGAATAATATCACTGTAAATCATGTGCAAAGAGACCTTGCCAAGAATTGGGCAGAGCAGTCTTGCAGCCTTCCATGTTCACAAGGCCACACACGTTCTTATTTTATTCCTATGCATAATGGAAACCTCAAGATGTGACTCAAAATGGAATAGCAATTTTATTGACTCCAGGCAGTATCTCCATGCCCCTTAAGTCACTTCATACTTCTGTCACTTATTATGATATATGTGGCCTTGATTTGTGAGGGCAGCTGTTTTGTTAAATGCCCCAATTTTTCATTCCTTTTAATAACTATTGAACTGTGAGAAGGTACGGTGTAGGAAAAGAAAGCTAAGGAGGGAGGCATTTAAATGAAAATTCCACAAGAACATAGTCTCTTCCCTTAGCAAGAAAATACTTGTGAAAATGAACAAAATATGTTTTGGAATCTTATTTGGAATTAATATTATTTTCCTGCTGAGATGTTTAAATTAAATTTTTCACCTTCATAACTCTATATGCTTATATGATTTAAGGAGATCTAGAATTAGTGGCTATGGTTTTTGATAGATGTGTATTAATCATAATTTAAAGAATTCAGAGGTTTTGCAGACATGAGCATCACCTATAACACATGAGCATTCTAAGGATCATCTATGAAGAATTCAGTTATTTTTTCACTTCATGTAAGAGAGATGATAGGCTGGGGGTTATCAACATCTTTACTTTCCTATGAACAATAGTTCAGGAAGAGAAATGAATGAGTTAACTGAAGTGCATAAGTTGCTATTATGGAATCATGTTCTGTTTTGGGGATCAAACTACACTGAATGTATTACTGAACAATAGATTTGCTGTATAAACAATCCAGGTATGCTGACTTCTCTGGTCATTTCACATAGTATTATAGAACAGAGCTGTTGTTTTTCTTAACCCCACCTTTTAGATTCTGTTCAGTCTTAGGAAGTCAGGAATCACCAGTTTCTTTGATGCTTCTTTATTACTTTCCATACTTTCTTGATATTTCCATGCTAGAATTGTGTCCATCTCTTCATCTTTGAACTCATAAAAATGGACAAAATGTCTGGATTCTCATCTTACAGTCATTCTAAGTATGTATAGCACTTTTGACTTGATTATAATTGTTTCTCATTTACTCTAGTGCAATGGTGATTGGAACTAGGCTCCCAAACCCAGGTCTGTTAAACTTACAGCTGTGGTATATCTGTGAAGGTAAAGAAGCTGGCTTGTTGTATATGTTTGAAACAGTTCTTTTTCTTGCCAAAACCTTCACCCATGGTCAGGATGTATAAAGTACGATCAAATAAAAAAAATTTGTTTTGGATGCTTTGAACACATTTGAAGACCAGGCCCTGCCCATATTGATTTAGGCACCTAGATTCCGTGGTTGGTTTTGGCAGCTCTCTGAGAGGCAGATGGTTGTATAATGGAGTTCTTGTGTAAGATGGTGCTGATAACTGGTCCAAGAGGGTTAATCCTCCCTCTAAAAACCACTCACTGCTTTACTCATACAAGTACGTTGCTGGCTGCCTCTTCGGGTGCCCATTGTGAAGACATGTCAGCACTCCAATGGGCATTGATGTTTCAGGGGACTGTGTTCTGCTGCCACAGGACTTCAGTTGAAGGGATGCTGTGAACCTGACTTCTAGCAACCAAAGTCTGAAAGCAAAGTCTGATTTCTGAGCAACAACTTCCGTTTTATTTAAAAGCAATTCTTTCTTGTGCCAAGTCTCCTGTGTCCCTTGCATCTAGAAGTGTCAGAAGTTTAGGTATGTATAAATCAGGCACTACATTGTGCCTGTCATTTATTGTGGAAAAGGTTCATTTTAAATCCTCTTATATCTACTCTTCCTTAATAAACAAAACAAAAACCAGGTGCGATAGATTTGGCAGTAGACAGCAAGAATTTAAAATTCCTGAACAGAGAAAAAATATATCTTAAGGTACAATATTTGCTTTCAAATACTAATACTACTGCTAATAATAAACATTTTGGGTTTATATTGCCTTTTTCATCAGTAGTTCTCAAAGCACTTTTTATAAATAAGTTTGGCATTACTGTACTGTCTTGACAGTGGGAAAACATATGGACACCATAAGATCTGGCACCAAGATGACTTAATAGCTGGGTGGCAATTAGAGCCTAGCACCCTCTTCAAGACTGAAATGTTTTTCTTCTTTTCTTTCTCTTGGTAGCTTTGGATTGCCAGTATATTTATTTAGGAGATGGTAACCTGACTTCACTGACATTAATGTCAAAATGCTTAGAGAAGGATGTTATTTTTGGAGTAAAGTCCACTTGTACCTTGAGATGCCAAGACATTTGCAGGCCAAAGAATTCATCGGGCCATTTAAGTACAAATGCAGAGAGGCTGGTTTTACGCAGCATTGTGAGAATTAACTGCATTACTATTTTCAGCTGGAGCTGTTTATTGCTACCTTCTCCTAAAGAGCAAGCTTACTTTTAAGAATTGGAAACATTCTGATGGGAACTGTTCTGCTTCTGAAAATGTTGTCTGGCGTAATAAATATTTGGGTATGAAGGATAGAGGTAGATCTATCATAATTGCTTTAATAAAATGTGGACACAAGCAGACTTTTTAATCCATTATTTACTCAGTAGATGGTATCTAATTATTTAGGCAATTTTTAAAGTCAGTAATAGGCTTAACTAATTGCAGACTATATTTTGACTCATGCCAAACTCTCTTTTGTCTGAGTAATATATGAGAAACTTTGACTCTTTCATGGGTAAAATACCTTTCTGTTGTCAGTGACAGCTTTCCTAATTTAGTCACTTAGAATTCAGGGGTGGGGAGGGGAAGAATAATTAAATATGGTGCTCTTTACAATGGTCTTTTTACTGGTTCATTTCATGCTGTTTCTATCAACTTCTGGAAGCCGTATGGGGAATCCAAAGCTTCAGAAGCCTATTGGGCAGCTTTGTGTCCTGACTAACATTCCTTCTTTCAGTTAAAAAGATATTTACACAGGCTGCAAATGATCATACTCTTATTACTACTAATGAAACGCAGTTATCAGTATATTGACTTGGGCTCAAATAATTAACTCTTTCCTTTCCTTGAAATTTTTTGTGCATGTAAAAGTAGGCTGTGAGCTGATTATTCAAACATGTCAAATAGGCTTAACGTACTTTTGAGCAAGAACAATCTTGTAGTCCTTGATGCTACAGAGACTAGTCTCAGGACTGCCTTAAATTGCTCCTAATTGGTTCCATATAGAACAATTCCTAGTATCAAAGCAATTCTGAATTAGGGTAAATTTATTGTGTGATATAATAACAGCTTTAATGATAAGGGTGTTCTGCTGCATATCTCTATAAAGACAAACAAAGAGATCAATACTTAGCCCAATGTTATTCAATAATTCAATAATTCAAAAATTCAATAAGCAATCTGGATAACGGCATCAAGTGTAGCCTGATGAAGCTTGCGGACAACACCAAGTTGAGTGGGGAAGTAGACACTCCAGAAGGGAGAGCTGCTCTGCAGGGACATCTGGATAGGCTGGAAGAGTGGGCCAGCAAGAACATTAGCAAGTTCAACAAGGAGAATTGTAAGGTCTTGCACCTGGGAAAACATAATCTGGGAGTGCAGCACAGACTGGGAGCCACCTGGCTGGAGAGCAGCTCTGTGGAAAGGGACCTGGGGGCCCTGATGGACAGGAAGCTCAACATGAGCGAACAGTGTGCTGCTGTGGCCAAGAAGGCCAACAGGATGCCGGGTTGCATCAAAAAGGGCATCACCAGCAGAGAGAAAGAAGTCATTATCCCACTCTACTCAGCACTTGTCAGGCCACACCTGGAGTACTGTGTGCAGTTCTGGTCCCCGCTATACAAAAAGGATGTGGACAGGCTGGAAGGGGTGCAGAGAAGGGCCACCAAGATGATCAAAGGACTGGGAAGCCTGCCATATGGGGATAGGCTGGGAGAACTCTGTTCAGCCTTGAGAAAAGGAGGCTTAGAGGGGATCTCAGCACCACGCACCAGTACTTAAGGGGCAGCTACAAAGAAGACGGAGACTCCCTTTTTAAAAGGAGTCACATGGAGAGGACAAGGGGGAATGGGCACAAGTTGCTCTTGGGGAGATTCCGATTGGACAAAAGAGGAAAATTTTTCACAGTCAGAACAGTCAGCCATTGGAATAATCTCCCCAGGGAAGTGGTTGACTCGGCCACGTTGGACACCTTCAAGAGTTGCCTGGACAGGGTGCCGGGCCATCTTGTCTAGACTGTGCTCTTCTCAGAAAGGTTGGATTAGATGATCCCTGAGGTCCCTTCCAACCTCTGATTCTGTGATTCTGTGATTCTAGGACAAACATTTGTCCTAGCAGTGAGCTTAGATCTGTGTTTTTCCCACGTTTTCAGACATTTGGAATATTACTTCCAGATTTGACCTGTTAAAGTTGTGGTGGACAGGCAGGTTTTGTCTACATATTTGAGCCATAGAACCACACAGATCTGCACCCAGGATCATTAGAGCCCAGAGTTTTGTTTCAGACCTGTTGCTGTTTAATGTTTTCTAGTTTATTAATTGCAGAAGATGCATCTGTGCTGAACATAGACAACTGCTATACATAAGAGTTTTGTCACAATTCAGATAATTGCAACTACCTGAAAATGTTTCTCAGGACTCTACGGTAGGAAAATACTTTTAGCAGTTAATTCTACCTCCACCCCCTCCTTTTTATTAACTTTTTTTTTTTTTAATATGGAACATGCATGTGGGCTGACAAGTTTTATTTCAGCTGTAACCCCATGTAACAGAAAAAGAGCTGAGATATGAACACATAATGATTGCTTTTACAGTGGAAATCTTGACAGAACTTTAGGTCTGGTATAGTGGCACTAGGAGAATGTTCCTATAGCTGTTTTTATTAGATGGTAAAGAATAATCAAATTCTGATTACAAAAAAGTTTTATGAAAGGGTAACTCCTATGGCTGAGGTAAAAAACCAGGAGTATCATTGTCAGCTGGATTTCTTTTGTATTCCAAAATAATTTTATATGGATCAGGAACAAAGGTGAAAACAACAGGAGCAACTGAAGAGCCTGACCTATTGTAGGGGAATAATGATACATGTGCACACATCTGTCATCCAGAGGATTGTTTCATCACCCCAAAATCAAGGGGAACTTGGCTGCAAAATCAGTTTCTTTTCTCCTGCCCTCTTATTTCTAGTGTTCATTTGGAAGATTTAAAATCAATTCTGCATGTATTCAACAGCCTTAGAGCAATAATAATCCAAATCCAGGCTCCAAATCAATTTGTGGTCATTTAGAAAAGGGGAAAAAAAAAGTAAGAAGGGTGTATTTGGTGTTTTTTCTTCTTTTTCTTCCCCATATAGACAGAACATTGGTTAGGGAGCTTGTAACAGCACCTACCTGCAACCTTAGTCTGACTATCAAACTGCGTGTGTCTTGGTATTTTAGAACCATCTATAAATCTTGTGTCTCAAGACTCCTCCTTGAACCTGACAGAGAGTAGCATTGCGTAAAGTCATCGCTAGACGTCTCTTACAGTAAACGGATAAGCAGAAGTAGGTGGTAGAGTTGCGATGACTGTGTGTAATAGAGTGAGACTCTGCCAGGCTCCTCCTCTGTTTGTAGACTTGAAATGGTAAGGATTCCCCCTCAGCACTAGGAAAATGGTTCCAGTGCCTAGTTTTCCCAACTGCTAATTTAAAAAGAAAATAAATGTTTTATTTCTAGGGAAACCTGTCTCGTTCAGCTTGCAGCTTTCATTTCTTCCTAGCTTTTTGTGATTAATACCTGGTATTGGACTTCTTTCCCTGTTATTACATGCTCTTAACTATCTCCTGATTAATGAGATGCATGGAATTTGTCAAACGTCTCACTGTAAGATAAGGCCTTCTTATTTTTTAATGTCATATTCATTAAATGACTACTAGAATGGACATAATATTTTCTTGAAAGGTCTTGCCCTGTAGTGAGTGCACAGGACTTGTGGACTTGCACTTTGTATTGAGCCTAGGATGTGCAAGTGTTGTGGTTTAACCCTAGCCAGCAACTAAGCACCACACAGCCGCTCACTCACTCCTTCCCACTGGGATGGGGAGGAGAATCAGAAGAGTAAAATTGAGAAAACTCGTGGGTTGAGATGAAGACAGTTTAATAGTTAAAGCAAAAGCTGCACATGCAAGCAAAGCAAAAAAATGAATTCATTACTTTCCATCAGCAGGCAGGTGTTCAACTGTCTCCAGGAAAGCAGTGCTCCATCACACGTAACGGTTACTTGGGAAGACAAAACGCTTTATATGCTGAGCATGACGTCATATGGTGTGGAATATCCCTTGGGTCACTTAGGGTCAGCTGTCCCAGCTGTGTCCCCTCCCAACTCCTTGCGCACCCCCAGCCTGCTCGCTGGTCGGTTAGGGTGAGAGACAGAAAAGGCCTTGACTCTGTGCAAGCAGTGCTCAGCAGTAACGGAAACATCCCTGTATTATCAACACTGTTTTCAGCAGAAGCCCGAAACATATTCACATACAAGCTACTAGGGAAAAAATTAACTCTATCCCAGGCAAAACCCACACAGCAAGCTGTAAAGGTGTCATTCCAAAGTTCATTCTAAGCAGTAGCTCTCTTGAATTTAGACATTGAAGAAAGCTGCTGCTTTCTACCAAACTTCCTTGAATAATCTCTGAGTGATGTGCTGAAAAGGGTAAAGCAAATGTAGAAAATAAAACTCTGAATGGAAGAACTGAGCAGTCAGAAGTCTCATCAGAGCTGTACAGAAGGGTTAAATATAGCTTCAATTTTATTTTGTAAGCACTATTGACCAGCAAAAGGAGGTAGTCAGAGGTTAGCCTAACTTATGGCAGCAGTAGATTCTTAAGCAGCTTGAAATCTGCAATATATTTTGCTAGTTCTGGTAGAGTAGACTAATTATGAAACCATACGGGAGACATCAGAATGCTGTGTGGCCACATATATTTGACATGGAGTGATGTCTTTTAAACAGAATTTAAAAAAATACTGAAAATTCAGAAGACTTCATTTCATCAGTCATAGATCAATCTCACTGTGGTAAGTGGGAAGAGATGTTGCTAACCTAAAAAAAGAAAATAGACTGCTTCTGCACTCTCAAAGACACTACTGAAAAACTTCCGAGTAATGAGACAAAGTTGATAGACTTTGACAGGGAAAGGAAAGAATTCAGTCAAGACTGAAGTGTGTGACAGTGGGACAGTTGCTCAGCTAGGTTAGTGAAGGACTCACTTGAAATAAATAAATAAATCCTTATACTAGATGACGTATTACTCATTAGTAGTCTTTTTTTTTTGCTTTTTTGTTAGGTTTGCTCACCCCAAACATGCTCCCAAAAATAAATTAATTAGTTTTCTGTATGTTTAGTAGAAGTTACAATAACATACCCCACTAATTTTATCTGTAAAATTATGAAGCACTTCACAGTAGCTATGATTTCTCAACATGGACTTAATTTTCTCATCCATATTATTTTTCTCATCAAGAAATACAGGTCTGACCAAGGAATGGAGCTATAAAGCTATGTTGGCTGGCATTATTAATCTTTAATTATTTTTCACTTGCATTTATTATCAGCTTTTCCATGGTTTTCCTGAGAGGTCATATCAACCTACATCAAATTGTTATTTGTTCATTCTCCATTCATTTATGATTCTAAAACATTTTTGGTTGCTTTCTTCCTCTCCTTCCCTTTTTCCCCCTCTTCTCTGGAATTTGTCATGTTCCAAAAATTGCCAGACTTAACAATAATGCTTTAAATTTCCACAGGCTATTCTTTTATTTTGCTTTAGAGGGAAAAATTATTCTATAGAGTTAAGAACGCTGAGTTAATTTTAAGCATCTTTCATATTCACCAGCAAAATGGAAAACAATGCTTAGCCATAAAGTGGGAGTACAATGCCTTGGGTTTGACCTTATACTAATAGAAAGATTTGCCTTTTCCTAATCTTAATTTCTGTTTGATTTTTCTGTACCAATATCAGATCTGTACCTTTGAAGGCTAACAGTGATAATGAGGAAGATCATCAATACAGAAAACCAGGAGGGTTTTGCAAGCCATTCCACTGTGTGATCATATAAGGACTGATTTCCAAACTTGAAGATCAGAGCTAAGACTGCTGACAAATAATATTGTTGCAGGGTAAAACAGCGTAAGTGAACTCAAAATTGAGCCTAATTCATATGACTGTCACATGACAATGAAAGGTTTGAAACATTCTAAATTTAAATGAATTCCTAATTGCTGTATGTGTATTTTTAACAGAGGGTAAAACTGTTAAATGTGAGAACTAGAGTTTCAGATTTCATGTTGTCTAACAGCTGGCTAAAGTTCTTGGACCGACACAAAATCATCCATGATAACATATAAACTGAAGCAAAGTATAATCAACTTAATTTTTTTCTGTTATAAGTAACTTATCTAAGGCTCCTTGTAAATACTGTATGGCATATTTTACTATCTTGAGTGATGGCTATATTGGTGTAGCAGCTTTTAGGAACCTTTGGGGGTTTTTTGGATAAAGTTTCTCAAGGCCCTTCAAACAACTATCATTCACATAATCCTTGTTGTCTTTAAGTTATGATAACATTCCTTCTTGTCACATCACACAGATGGTAATGAAAGGGAAAGATTAACCACCTGGTTACCAACGTCCATTTACTACTAAATGATAATAACTGCAAATCAAAGTGAAAGGTATTGCGCACTTTAGGTTGGTACATCACAGCAGCGACTTCACTTGACAGATATGCCCATTATCACCTTAATCCTCAGAAGAGTGTGAGCATGAGAAAACTTGTTCAATCCGTAGTTAAGCAGTAATGGTGGTTACTGTATTTTCTCATTGCAGTAGACTTGTTTTCATTAACATTCTAGCTTGATTTTTTCCCCATTCAGCCTACTCTTGTTTGATTGACACTAGCTTTGTAGCTTCTCAGAAGATGGGTTGTATCTAAGCATTCAATTTAGCCCTGCAAATGGGTTCCTTCTTACCTTTATTTTTCATTCAGTACAACTTTTTGAGAGTTGTGTTTCTTTTCTACAGTATTTTCTGAGACTTAAACCTTTAAGACCAACAATATTATTACATCAGTCAAGTGCCAGCAGGAAAGTATCTTAAAAACGGAGGGAAAAAAGTAGTCTATAATCCACCTTGACTAATGTTTGTCAGACCAAAGAAAAGGAAAATTTAGCAAATAGAATTTTTTAAGGACTGGGCAGGAGGGAGGAAGGGGGATATTTAATAAAGATCAGGAAATTCAGAAGAGCTTGGAAAAGTGTTTTTTTCCAGATGTTGTAATGTGAGGAGGCTACATGGTAAGTTTATTTGCAGAAATTCCTCTCACACTGATTTCTGTGTTTTGGAAAGAACTTGTTTTGGAATTTGTTTCCATAAACATCTTGATTTAAATATTTCACATATATCAATGGCAAATTTGTTGGAAGAAGAATAACGTAGAGGCGGTTATGAAAACTAAATTTGAATGTTATATTAAACATGACCTTTTTCCTTCTCTCCTGTCCTTTCATAGAGGTGGGCAGATGCCCTTGAAGGCTCTGGTATTTGTCAGGGTCATGCGGATAAAACAAAAGGTGGGGCTAAGTCTTAAGATGAATCCTTTCAAGGAGCTGTATGTGGAAGGGGGACCATTAACTCTTCTGGGAAGGAATGCAGGAGTAGCAATACCTGCCCTGGCCTTTTGGGGAGTTTTGTAACATTAGAATGAGATAAGGGGAGGGAGAGAGGGATAGAAAGACCAGGCCTTGAACAGACCCAAGGATGCTGAAATGAAATGGCTTGGGCTGGTATTAAGGCTCTTTAACTCTGCAGCTGAGTGTTCCTGGAATGGGAAATTTAGAGAATCATAGTTACCATCTGCTCTAAGTATTGCTTCAGAAACTTTGTGTAATGAATAGGGCTGCTGGTGAAAGGTGCCTGCTGTGGGTCTGGTTGCAGAACATAATGACAAAAGAATTACGGGCAGCCCTGTCAGACATCCCTGATTTGTACAGCCTGTATGTTCTGTCTAAATTATCTCTAGGATTTTCTTGGCAGTGCAATTCTGTGTTGTTGCCTGCTCACTATAAGCCTTCTAGTACACAGGTATCAGGCCTCACTTCAAAACAAGAAATGGGAAGTTCCACAAATTTCACTTGCTGTGAAAATGTTAAGTTGTATATTACATTGTCAAACATTATGACTTCACAAAATTAAACAAAAGATAATATGATATGATATATCCCTTTTATAGAAATTAAGATACCATATCTTGTATTTTTTCTCCCAATCCTCTATTTTTATAACACTTATATTATCATAATGGTCCAGAATATTTTTATTAAATTAAATGTTTTATATGGTAAGATCTCTTGTCTCCAAGGTATTTATTTTAATAATTTAAGCAGTAGCCATATGGTGAAATTATTTTCAAAATTATTTTATGTTTGTTTAAATTACTCTAATGATTACTGTTTGGAGTAAGTAGCATAGTACACAGCAGTAGACACTATGCTTTTATCTGAGGATATATAAAGGCACAGGCTATGTTGTTTTATTTGAAAAATGGTGTGTAATTATGGAAATAAAGAAAACGTTAGAACAGATGAGGCAGTGTCACTTGTACTCACTCAGCCTTTGTGTTTTGAGAAACTGGGTTTCTCAGAGCATAAATTCTTTATGTGTGAAATTGTGAGCCTTCTTCCACAGGATGGTCCTGCTTTCTATTTTTTTCAAAGAAAAGAAAAATGCAGAAATCTTCCCTACAAGGTGGACTTTCCAGCATGTTCAATCCTTGAATACTTTACAAGTTTTCTAACACAAAACAAATAAAACCCCACCAAAACAAAACAAAAAGTCAAACCCCAAATCAAGTAACAAACAAACCCCCAAACCCCAAACCAAACCAAAAATGCCTACTTCCAGGACATTTCTTCCCAAAGAGGTATTGTGACATGTCTCATTTTTATGAAACAGGCCAAGAGTTTCTATTTATGTCTTTAGCTAGTCTTGGCCTTGAAGGCATATTGTGGCATAAGATATATTTGATAAGTATTATTTTATGTTTCTTATTCACTGCTTACTATAAATGTCCTTGATGTCAGGCGGCTACTAACTGAAAAACTTGGCTCTTAGAAAGCTGTGTACTCCCTCAGGAAGCACTGTGCTTTTAAAGCAAATGCCCCTACCATCTGTGGCTGGCCTATCTTATGACAGGATGGTGGCACACCTTTCTGAAGAAGTCTAAGTAGTTGTAGGAAGCATGGTTTGGTCAACTTCTCTCTATTTATAGGTAAGGACAGCACAATCCTAACTATTCTGAGAGGTATGGAGGACTTTAGTCAGTATTCTTCAAATAATTAGACAGAATAAAATCAGAGTTTCTTTTTAATTCCTAATTGAGAGCTGTAATTCTGAGAGATGAAATGTTGTTGTGGGAAATAATCTTGTAAAGTATGGGGAAAGGATCCAAAAATTTAAAACCCTGTCCTGAAACCAGTTTTTGAATCCCAAAAGACCATTGCTGTTGAATAAACAGTTGTGAAAGAACTGGGTGGGAGATCTTATGCTTTTGAGAAGTCTTAGACGCTGAGCCCTAAAAATCACGTAGCAGTCTTCTCGTATTATGTTCTGTATCCTCAGATAATTAATGTTGTCCAGCATAGATCTCATGAAATGGTATAAAATTTGTGCAATATCCAAAGGATTTTGATTTACTCTGTTTGAAAATCCTACATAGGCTTGTCCTAATTACAGCTACTGTGTCCACATTTTCAGTGTTCCTTAGAATTAATTTTTAAAAATGCTACCAAGAAGTTGCTCACCTTTTACTATTTGATCTCTGGTAGCATCTGAAGGCCCTTTGAAAGACGCTGGGTAAATGCATAATAACAGACCTGATTAAAAAAAGGTTCATTTTTGTGTTTTCACATTGAGTAGAACTGCTTTGCTGAAACAAAACTGTTTCTCAGCATCAAGATGGGATGCTGGTGATGGGAAAGGGAGAGCCAGAAAAAGTCACAATCCAGTTATTAAGATATTCACTAGAGATGTGGCATAAGCCAAGCTCAGGTTTCAAGGCTCAAATCAGATGTTACTTAAACTTCCATCTTCCATGTGCTGCCCGAGTGCCATAACCACTAGGCTATTATGGGGCATACAAGTGTGTCTTTCTGGCCTTTATACAACTTTGCAATGAGCTCAGTTCTATCTTGAGAGAGCAAAGGAAGTGGTAAGTTTTCATTATTCCCCCTGTCTCCCCTGCCAATGGAATTGTTGTTTTCTAGGCAGCCAATTCCCTGATTACTCTCCTATTGAGAGATTCAGTAACTTGTCAAAGGTCTGTTGTATAGGCAGGAACAGAGCCAAGCTATGTGTGCCAGTGCAGAGTGTTAAGCCCACAGCAATTCCTCTTTCATTCCTGTTTGTCTTTTGCTGTACAATGTGGTGTGTCTGATCAACTAAGGTGTACAGTACTGTGCATATTTTCTGAATTAGTAATAAAACTTTTATATTAAGAATGATTGTTTTTACAGTTATAAAATTTGCTTTTTTTCCTGTAAGTATATCAGCATAAAATCCAAGCATTCTTGTGGAACTGATAATTCCATGCAGATCAGTGAAATTAATGTGTTCCTGAAAACTCATAATATGTTTTTGTATTGGCAGACATTTGCATTACCTGGGTATAGTACTGAACCTATTCTCCAGAACAAAACCAGACTCCAGACTTCAGTCATGAAATAGTCATATTTAAACGGGAGACAGGGCTCAAAATGCCCCCATCTTATCTCAATACTTCTCAGTACAATTTGTACTTTCATTGTTTGCTCTTATTTAATAAGAAACCTTCCTAAATCCTAAGACTTGAATAAATGAATATTTAATTTAAGTAGAATGGTAAACTATCAGAGTTTGTGTATGCCTGGGGTTATCCACTGGTTACTATAGCTCTGAAAGTTCACTGTGAAGCACAGATTAAACTACCAAGCATTTATTTAAATGTTATGGCCTGCCCAGTAGAGTCATCAGGCAGCTGGAGGGATAGACTTAGATGTATTTAGTTTCTGCTAAGAAACACAGCAAAAATCTACATAGCAATTCTTTACCTGTGTGATAGAAGTGGAGCCTCAGAATTTGTGTTTTCGAAGAGAAATGGGTCATACGCAGTTCATTTGCAGTTCTCCTTTGAGGTACAGTTCTCTGATGTGATTACTGTTAGCAGCGTAATACCTCAGCTTCCTCTGTTACTGTAAAAGCAGCACGTAAAATCAAGGAGAAATATTATCTGTCTCAGTCAAAATGATTGTTGGGGTGAGAGGTTTCTTCTGGAGAGGTGTAGGGCGAGAGCATGTTGCGCTTTAGTTCCTCCATGAAAGTAATTTCAGGCCTCTGTTGTTCTGATAGCACCCTTTCCAAAAGGGTGCCAAAAATCCTTCACCAATTCCTTCACCAGGCCTGCTGAACAGAGGAGTGGAAAGAGGAGGTGGACCCATGTAAAGGGCTGGAAAATATTATTCTTCATAAAAAGGGCCAGACTGACAAAGTCTTGAATGTATTACAGCTTGCTTCTGGGAAGGTAAAACAGCAGGGGAAGGTACAAGGGCAAGCTGCCTCTGGGACAGGTGTCATGTTAACACCACAATTGCTTTACAGTTGAAACGCAGCCATCTCTTGTTTCTTCTAAACACTTAGGGAAAAGTAGTAAGTACAGACTATGGGATGGAGAACTCATTTTGGAATTCCTGGAGGAATTTGCTCATGAAAAAAAGATTATCTAAGCTGCATTTAGCTAACCCATCAGAATGTCTTCTGTAAACCAAGTTTTGACCATAGTTTCCTTAAACACTGTGCTGGTATGCCCCTCTAACACACACTACTTCTGTAGTGCCTTTTTTTTTGTTGTTGTTAAAATGACAAAAAAAATCTATGAAGACTAGCGTGATGTTACACTTTTTACTTGTTCATCTGGTCACATGAATTTTAAAGAATTTTTTTCACAGTTAAAATATTACTTGTTTTGAAACAACATTCTTGGAGGGATTTTGATAATGATTCTTAAAAATATTTATAAAACCAGACATTTAAGAATCATTTTTTGATGACTGAGATCTTAATAAAAATTTCTTCTCAATGCATCAGTATTCACTGAAAAATATTTAGAAGAAAACGAATATTTGATTGTGGTAATACATTTATGCATTTTTACTGGGAGACATCTCGATGTAGGTTGACTGTTGCTTTTTAGGAACATGTATTTCAAAAGCTTTTACTTACAATTGGATAAGGGCTTATCTTTTCCTTAATTTGTTTTCCATATGTTATAATTTGTCCAGACAAAGATGGAGATGATGTACAATTTAGGCACTAATTTGACTGTAGTATTTAAACTTGTCCTGAGGATAAATTTTTTGGTGGGCTTGGTTAGCCCATATAATTTAAGACATTGTATTTCAGACCAAAGTTTGCCTCTTTCTATGAATTTCTCCTAAGAATTGTAGAAGTAAAGCAAATCCCTTTTGTGGGGATCAAATAACTCTTTCCTTGTTCATATGAGAAATATCATATCCTTTATAGAAAAGTTATAAAAAGCATATTTAGCTGCTGAGTGGATTAATCCTTTATGGTTTCTATTCACCATGTAAAATAGTGTAATTACAATCCCCCTGATTAAACTAGAATAATTCCCTGGAATTAAAATGTACTATTTCTTTTGTATTTTATCTTCATTTTTAATTTAGGTTAATCTGTAAATGGAACACCATTTTGAAAAGAAAGCTCCTAGGTTTGTTGCGAAATCACTCATTTATAATTGTCAGATCAAAAAAGAAAAAACCAATAACATCTGTTTTGAAATTCTTAGAATCTGCACCAGTTTTCTCATAGTTTAGGGGTCTCGGAGTCCTTTTGAGTAAACTTACTATTAATAACAAATGAAAATATGCCCACTTTTCTTTAGATGAACTGGCAGAGAGTCTGGATTCTGTGTACAAAGTATATAATCTTAAATGATGCATTATTACCTGAATTTTAAATTATAAGGCACTTCATCCTATGCCAGATGAACAGCTACTGTACATTGCATCAAATGAGGAAACTGAAGTAAAGCTCAGGACTTTGTAAGAAAACTTGATCCCTGGCTTTTTGTTGTTGTTTAAATGTAATAATGTAATTTACTTCAGAAATCTTTCTCCACTCCTCAACCTCTGCCAATCAGGTGGTATGATTAAAGATTCTACCCTATTTTGTTTTCTTGTATGTGAATCAAAGGTGGCACAGTGTAATCAGCAGAACCTGGCTGGGAGGTAAATCCCCTTCGAGGACTGGTGTTTCTACACTGTCGCTGCTTCTCGGTGAGATTACAGGAGAATGATGTTTTGGATGGTTGGTCAACCTTAACAGGTCTGTGGTACAGCTGGTTACAGAATCTACTGCAGAACCTGAGCATTTCTGTTTAATTCTGAACACGGAGACAAACCTGAGATACTGTATCTGAAACCTGATTTTAACTCGCTATGGTTTCATACGCATGTCAATATTCTCTCCTCTGTAATGGTAATCCATAGCTAAAGAAAAGGTAAATTTATATGGAAAATTTTTTATCAAAACACAAACTTTTCTTTCCTAGGCTTGCATCCTCAGATTGTATTTATTGGCTTTAATTGGATATTATTGCATACTGCATTCTAGGCTGAATGTTTTTTGCTACTATCTGCCTCTGTATTTGCTTTTCAAATTCAATTTTCTCTACCAAAGAGAGTGAGGAGGCTATTTAACACAATATTTATTCAGAATACTGATTATATAGCATCGCCTACCCCCTCCCATCTTTGAGACACTTAATTCCCTGATGAACTATACCAGTAATAAGAATCATAAACTGTGTCAGTAATAGACAGCTGAGCTGATAGGCTTCATATATGGAAAAATACCTTCTTTCAAGTGCTTTCATCATGATAGACACAGAAATTAAGACTGAAATTAAAAAGAAGAACCTCAGGGATATTTTCTTTTTTAAAAAATGCCTCCTTACATGACTCGGTTTAGTTATTTTAGCACTATAAATAATGTATTGTTTGTTGTAAACAGCTTACTAATTGATGTTAATGGGAAGTAACTGTATTGCAAATAGTTCACACTATGGTACTACGTTAACATCTACCCTCTGGCTACAAAATTTATTGGTGTGCTGGGCCAGTGTTATGCACTCAAATGTTAGTTGGTACTTCAAATATAGACACTGAACACAGGGATGAAAAAGTGTGCAGGTTTTTTCATTCCCTGCTTCTCTAAGCAAAATTCTTCTCTGACAATATTTAACACTACCAGGAAATGCTGTTAAAATGTAGGATCATTGCAGAAAGTATAATTTCCCACTTATGCTGACATTGTGATCTACAGTGGACAGTGTCATAAGTAAGTAAGATTAGTTCAACAGTATATAACAGGTGGCTCCAGTGCAGGCTAAAAATCCTCCCAATATGCTAGACCCCTTTTCCTGCAGAAGAAAACCCTTTCCAGTCATCTTCTAAAGAATGTTTTAATGAAAATTTGGTTCCTTCTGGCTTTTTCATGGGTATGGAAGGGGAGAAAGTGTGTAAAGATCTCATCATCTTCTAGCTAATTTATTGCTCCAACAGAAGTGAGGTGCATATGGGTTCTTTCCTCCATATTTCCTGGAAGGAATATGTTGTCCATTGCAATGATTTTGGAGAGGGCAAAGCTGTAATTTCACTATAACTTCCTCCTGAGTGGGGGTGACAAGCCAGTGACTGAAAAAAGTCTGAAGTTGACTTTTGGTCAAAAAGGTTCTCTTACACTCTAAAGAGTGATCCTGCTATATCCACAATTCCCCTAGCTCCATACAACTATATGCTTCACAGTTTTCTGGGTTGCTCAGTCCAGATCCAAGGGATTTACCATTTGACAGACAGCAGCTGTTTCCATGCTTCATGGAGAATCTGAAACATAGGAGAATTCCAGGATGTACTCTACAAGCAAATAATGGTCTGCTCAGGCAGGCGTTTGCCCGTTGAAGGCAGTGCTAAGTGCTTCCTGAGATGAGTTGTCTTGGTGAAGGAAAGGTCACTGCTTCCAGAACTCAGCACTGTCTCTTGCTTGATGCACAGCAGTCATTTCTTGAAACAAACTTCTGTATTTTGAAAGGTTTCCCCGCTTAGTTCTGCTGCACCATTATAAGGAAAGCACAAATTCCGCTCCTATTAGGCAGAACGCTGCCAGGGTACAGTTTAGTGGTACAGTTGTACGGTTACGGAGTAGTTTGTAGCTGAACATTGAATACCTTTGTTTGTACTTAGGTCAGATTCACTATGTGGAAATAGAACATTTATACTATCAAAGAGTCTGTTTTTATATTTTCCATTAATTAGACCTTAATGTTGCTTTCTGCCATTCTGTATTTCCTAGTGCTGACATAATAATGGATTCAGTATGGTTCCAACAGGGAAAATAACATACCTACTATTTTATGAACTCCTTTAGAATTATTATATATTTATTTTCTATGGTTTTCAGGCTACTGTCGCCCTGATTTTTCTTGTTTACTTGTAAAAACGAAGTAGCAGTATTGCAAATTTTTACCTTTATGCCTTAATTATGGTGTATATTGTTTTATGTCTTTGAGCTCTTCTAGTTAGGGAGGAAGTTAACTGTGGTGGTGAAAACTTGTGCCAAGTGCACTTGACAGCTTAATAATTTTCAGTTGATGTCCTCAGATTCTGATATGCATTTTTGTTCTCCTGTCTAATTATAGCACTGGAAGAAAAGTGTACAATATTTTGCCACAATAGCTTGATGATGAAGGAGGAGGATACTATAGAGCAGCAGGAGCTCTGTCTTACTTTTTTGAGTAAATCACAAAATATCTCTGTTGTATGTTGTCACAGAAGAGAATCTGAGTCTCTCTTTTAATACTTGATAAGGAACTTCTCTAAAATGAGGAAACAATTTAATCTTGGTTATATTTTCTCACTATAGAGTTGCTGCATAATCTTGTTTGGCGGTTTTCCTAGCTGCAGGTTTACAGAGTTAGTGTACGCATCCTCATGCGCTACCATCTTAGCTTACAGCTGAATGCTATTTTTCTTTTGTTAGATTTTGAGTAACAAATCAGTAAACACGCTAAAATGTCTGTACCAAAGGCCCATTCCACAGCTTCTCCACTTTTGACTTTATGCTTAATAGGTACAACCCAAGGAGAAAATACAAGTAAATGATGCAATCCCTGTGCAGAAATTAAGACAGGAAGGATGTTTGAAGGATGAATGCCAAATACTCTTTTTAACTGTTTAGTTTACTCTTCAGCTACTGGCGAGTTGAAGAGAGGAAATTAGCTGGAACTAAAGGATGATTTGAAAAAAAGACTCACCTGCTGAAGGTCACGTAAGAAGAAGTTTAGACAGAAGCATCTTGTTTAATACAAATTGTATCTATCCACACTAATCCATGTGGATAACACACTTAGGATTCTCACTGACAGGAGGTCATACGCCATCTGTATTTGATTGAATAACATTGTATCAAAGTCAACATGCACAGGGCCTACCAGAAGTTATCAGAATTATCATTTCAATTAAACAGATGGCTGAGGAATCAAATGAAGAGCCTTTGAGTGATGGGTACAGAATCAATAATGTCTTTCTGGGCTTTATTGATTTATCTTTGTCCAGGCGGTAGAATTGATTTATGTCTCCAGCTTTATTTTGATAAGTCAATGATAGCTCAACTATTCCTAAATTAATGTCTTCTTTTTGTGGGGCTTACATATTTTTTTTTCCTTCTGGTGAAGAGAGAGAATTTTACATCAAGCCAAACTGATTTTGCTAAGTAATTCTGTGGCTAACAGGGTATCATAAATCAAGCAGAAGGATGGTCTCTGTAGTTCACATGGGATGGATGACTTAGAATTGTGGAAAAGGCATTTATTTATTTAACCAGTCAGATGGTATTGCATTTTTCCTCTTTGTGCTAACAGACCAGTTGACATTTGTAAGCAGACAGGATTCTTGCTGTGAAGAATGCAGTAATGTGAGGATTGTAATGTCTTTCCACAAATAACAGTTGAAAAAGAGGAGAAAAATGTGTCTGTGTGTGAAAGAAGGAGAAGAAGGGCAGTCCGATTCCACAAATAAGCTGCTTCTACCATATGGTGCGTTCCAAAAGTATGTGAAGTGGCATAACATGTGGAATTCATAATCTTGCGTTTATCAGAGCCTGGTGTGGTACTAGCTTGCCTTTTACAAACCTAGATCCTAGTCGCGGTTTTGTTGCTGTTAGAAATGTCCATATTAGTGAAAGTTGGTTTTGTTTTGTTTTGTTTTCCCCCTTGGCTCATTGGAATATCGATAATGGTTTTACAAGCAATGTAAGGAATGTTCACAGCTGCTTGCTTGCTTTTTTCTTTTAAAGTATATGCCCTTTAAAGTTCCTAGGAATAGTTATGTTTTTTCTTTTAAAACATGCAGATGTGAAAAATACCAGCAATACCTTACCCCTCCCCCGCCGATCTCCTGTCTACCATTTTTCAGTACCAAACCCAGGTAGATTGCTCAGTAAAATCTGAGTAAGTGGAACCTGTGGCCAGATCTGATGGTAAATGAACATGGGAGCTGCTGAGGCAACAAGGAATTATGGTTGACACTTAAATTTTTATTGGTTTAGTAATTAGATTAAAGTAGCTCTTACAGGGTGTAGCCAAGCTGTACTTTCCTGTTAACACATGCTTTAAAAAACATGGTGCAACCTTGTACAATCTCATGTAGACCTTCTCATAATTTATGCTTTTGACAGTCTTCATATATCAAGAAGAACATGGCTACAAGTTTTTTCAACTATTTAAATCTGCATATATTTTTTTTTAGAAATGGAGAGGGAAAAGTAGTAGTGAAATGCAGTGTGTTTGGAAGGAACATCAGGACATCTGGATTGTAATTCGAGCACTGCCTGACTTGAATATACAGGTAAATGACTTAATTTCTCTTGTCTTCATCGGTGACTAAAAGGATAAGTAGGTCCAGAATTGCTAACTCCTACGTGGTTTTGTTCTTTTTTTTTTTTTAAGTCTCTCTAATTTTGGTGGTAGTTTAGGGTCTGAATTCCTTTGGCATATAGGTCCATATCTGTAATTACCTTTATCAGGGAGAGCTTTGTGGTTTAATTTGTGCCAGATTTGTTGAAGGTCATAAATTCAAAGCACTGTTATTACTGGGTAGGCAGAATAGAACTTTTACATTTTAAAAAAATCTACTTTTGAAGAGGGGGAAAAGCTAATTATGTGATTGATCTTAAAAGACATAATAAAGGAGAAACAATACATGAACAAACTAAAAAAAAAAAGGTTTATTGAAATGAGGAGATTAGAAGAAAAAGCACTTTGTCAACCAAAATGCATGGTTCTTCATGAAAGTTAAACCACTGTATCTTATGATTGATTATTCATCATAATTATCATTATTAAGTGGCATTTGAGGCTTGTGTAACTTAATATTCCAGATTAGCTTTTCTGTGAAAACATAAACAGATAACTCTAATCAGAAGCATCTAAAGTCAACATAAACATCGTAGATCAAACAGCATTTTGTTTCAGCATTTAGTGCCTTGTTACTGTTAAATGTTGAATGTTTATATACTGGATGCATAATTTCATTGCTATTTGGGGCAATAAATATGTACACACATACAAGAAAGTCTTCAAAGTTTTGGTCTTAACAGACGAAATTAAAGACAGTACAGATTCTTTAAAGGTAGATATTACCTAAACAGATCTTGCTGTTTTTTTGTTTTGTTTTTTTTTTTTTTTTTAATCTGTATTTTCATGTATTTACTGCTCAGTCAAGTCCATGATCTGAAAATAGTGCCTTCTTCTGGAGTCTTAGAATGCTAAGCAATAAAAGGCATTTAAAGATCAATTTGAAAAATGAAGTCCATTTGGGAGGTTTGAAAAGATACATTAAAGAGATTTACCGTGCAAGTAAAACAATTGTGAAAAACACTTTTTTATTACAGCACTATGGGATGGTCAGTCATTTTTAACTTAGGTAATGTAGTAAAGTTATGTAGAAACACAATAAGAAAAGGAGATAAAAGCATTCCAACTGTCATTCCAACATTATCACTTCAATCAGATTTCAAGCACAATGTAAGGATGCTGAACTACAGTTCAGCGTGTCAAGCCATTGTCTGGCATTAGCATCTGCATAGCTGCTATTGTTTTACCGAAGCAGCTGCCATTCAAACCTGTGATGGAGTAGGTGGCAGGCATTCCATAGTTACAGTTGCATTGTGCTACACAAAAGAGACCTACTGGGATAACTCCCCCCACGTTTTTTTTTTTAACTTTGCTAGAATTTAATACAAGAAATCTTTTATCTGAAATATTGGACAGGCTGATAAGCAGGATCCTGGAGATGAAAACTACAATACAGAAATATCTATAGATAAAAAGATCTGTGTGACAGAGTATAAATGTACAAGTTGTACTTCTCATCATTTCTGCTGGCGGGTGGACGTAAGCCATTTAAACTGGAAATCTCCTCTGGTTCTCTACAGCGATATTTCATTCATATGTGATTCTTGCGTTATGCATGAAGGAATTAATTTTGTTCACCTTGAGAGAGAAATAATATGTTCTTGTAATCTTCTGTATTCAGACTATCAGAGAGAAAGACAATACAGATAGTTCAGAGGATAGCAGATGTAGGCCTGAATCAAGCTGAATGGTCAGTGTTTAGCAGTCAGCATGAGGTAGCTGTTAGGCTAATGGGAAATAAGTTGCCAATCTCAACTGAATCCTTAAAATATTGCAGCTTTAATTGCAATATTCATTAGAAGTAAAAGGAAACTCCAAAGTGAAAAAAAGTGAACAGAGGGGATCCATTTCTCCCCTCTGAATCTCTTTCTCACAGAAAGGATGATGTTTCTGTAGGAGAACTAAGTACTTAGACCATGCATTGAAGATCTGAAGTCCTCCCACTGTTCACACTATTGATGGCAGCGTGTATGATGAAGACTGAGTGGTCTAACACCCTGTGCTAGAACCTCTCTGAGAATATCAGAGAATAGTTGAAACAAGTTTTCCGTCAAAGTTTTAGCATGAAGTTAGAGGAGGTCCAGCACATTGAGAAAACATCTACACCTCTAGGACATGTATCCATGCCTCTGTGGAGCCTTCCTAAACTACCTGACAGTTCCATTTGTCCTAGGACAAGTCTCAGGAAAAGCTACCATACTTGTGATGGCTCAGCGACTTTTCCTTTGTCTTTGGTGACAGTCTCCATGAACCTAGTTAAGCTTGTGTTGCTCAGGTAGCCTTTAATATAGTCCTTAATACCTATTTTGTGTAGGAAGGACAAGTACTGAAAGGATATAAATTCTTTCGTATGCCTACTGTAATTTTAAAACAGCATTTCAGATGAAAAATCTACTGTGAGGGAAGACTGCTATATTTAAGTTTGACCAGGACAATGCTGGAAGTAGTACAGAAGGAAAAAAAAAAAAGAAGGTTGTTTGCCAAACTGTCTATCAAGCTTTTTTGCATTCTGCTGCTCTTGTCTTGTCTGGAATTTCTACTAGCACTGTTGGTTTAACACATTCTTCCCTCCCTCATTGCTTTTTATCTTTGCTTGTGTTCAGAGCTAGAAAACTCCAGCCTTTAATTGTCTCCAAGCTTTCTACCTTTATATGTTTTTTCCACTTTCTTATTTGCAGTGCTGTTGCTTTTACTGTACTGCAGAACCCCAAACACACAAAACAACCCAAACTGCACTGCTCTGACTGAGGACAAATTACAGTTTTTACTGCTGTAATCCTAAAGTTTGTGACCGTAATGGGAATAATAGTACTTGGTCCTGTGTGAGGAGGAATTCCATGTCATACACATGATCCAAAGTAAAACACAACTTCAAAATCTCACTAATGCTACATTTGCCAGATGCAGTGTGGGATGGGCTTCCTTCTTCTTGCCATGCATAAGCAAGGACTGTGGGACCAATGCCATGTTTTGCAGTAGCCTGGAGGTAAAGGGGTCTAGGTGGTTTTGTTTCTTTTTTTCTTTTTTATCAGTTCGTCTGCACTAAATAACTGTTCCTTCTTGTAAAAAGGTTACTTAGTGGAAGTAAAAGGCAATGGGCACAAATTGAAATACAGGCAATTCAACATTAGCATAAGAAAAACATTTTTACTGTGAAGTGTGGTCAAACACTGGAACAGAACTGAGGTTTCCATATGTGTGGCTACTCAAAACATGACTGGACGTAGTCCTGAGCAACCTGTTGTAGTGGACCTTGCTCTGAGCACAGGGGTTGGTTGGAATGAATGATGTTCCAAGGTCCCTTCAGTGTCTGATTCTGTGACAAGCAGAATCAGGAAGGATTTTCATTTTCCCTACTGCATGATCCATTTAAGTCAACTTTAATTTTCCACTGAATTCGGTGCCTTTAGGAAGCTAAGCTTCCACTTCAGCTTTGTGCCTAGCTGACCACAGTGGACTGTTAGGTAATGTCTGTTTCCTTTAATGTCTTCCAGAAATGGAAGGAACAGATAATATCCACAGATAGTCTCTGAGAACATATAATAGCAATTAAATAACTATTTTTCTCTGAAAAGTCAAAGAACTTGCAAGACGGTATTTTCTTTCTTTTCTATTATTAATGCAACAGGAAGGCACAGTGCTCTTCCGTGTCTCCCCACTAATTCTTTTCCAAGAATTTAGCTGGAAGAGGATGGTTCATTAGCAATGACTGTGAGACAGCAAAGCATGTATTGCAGTGTTTCTTTATCCCAACTTTTGTAAAAGGCAGAATGTTGAGGATTTTCACCTTGGAAAGTAAAGGCTGCAATGCATTTCAAGTTGAAGTCCAGGATTTATAAGTGCATTATCAGAACAGTTCTTGATAAAATGTTAATAATTTGAAAAATAGGGCAATCTCAAACAAAAAAATATTGCCTGTCATTCCAGGATTTCTTCCTGGATTGATATCTTCAGATGGTTCAAATATTGGATAAATTCTTATTTAAACATACAGCTGCAGCTATGTGCTTAGTTAGTAGGTACCAAGGGACCTATTGAATTGGCAATCAAAGGTAGACAGGAGAGATTACATTATGCCTAAGCCTTGTTATTAAGGTTAAAATGAGATAAATGGAATATTGCGATTTTCATTTACAGCCCTTTCAATCCTGTTTCGTGAAAGGAAAATGTGTTTGTGGCTTAAATTTGAAATTTTTAATGTAAAGAAAAGTGATCTGTGCAGAAATTCTAGCATCAAGGGTTTGCTGACTTTACTATAAGCCAAAGGAAAAGAATAAGACAAAAAACATTAAACAAATTGTTGCCAAACCGCTTGAATTCTATGATTATAGAATCGTATTCTCAGATCTGAGTAGCTCCAATGTTATCTGCAGCTCTAACAAGGTGACAAGTGATGGGAGAAATAGCTAACTACCTCCTATATCGGGGGTGGTACTAGCAAAGTATATTGCTGCTATAGGGCCACTTGCATATTTTCACAATTTTTACATATACCATTATGTTTCAGAACATTTTCGTGTTTCTTATCAGTCCAAATGGAAAGATGGTGTTTTGTTTGTTTGTTTCCCCCCTCCTAGTGACAGTTTTGTCCTTTGGTTTCTATTGGGCACTTGTAGCATTTTAGCACTTCTAACATGTAAGCTCACCTGTTTTGGGGAGGTTTCATGGCAAGGCAGAGATTTTTATAAAGGTCTACAGGCTGGTATGTGCCATTTTTTAGATTACTGCCAATTTGATAATATTTGCTCACTAAAGAAGGATATTAGAAGGGTCAATTATGTCAGCTGTAATTGCTAATGTAATTTCAGTGTGAAGAGAATGCACAGAGACATGAGGCATCGTAAACAATATTAGCCTTTACTGCAAGGAATTGTATTGCTCCATTTATGGTACAGTCTTAATTTTCAAGGTCATACGTTTTGTCAGCCTCTTGAAATACTCATATACACATACACATACATGCACAGAGAAGTTTTAAACATGTATCATTATGACTGCTACAGAGTCTGTGTCAATATTTATAATGTAGGTGTTTCTTTATAAAAGGTGTCACCAAACTAAAGCTAAGGAGTATCACCCTAGTCCGGTGCATGTGATTGATTGGCATGCCAAATGACATGCAAGCAGGACTACAGCCTATATTATAGCTTGACAGAATGTGTGCTGTGCATGCTGTGTATTTTTAATTAGGCTGAAAGGCAGTCATCAGCACATGAGCTGCTGTTCTGTAAAGTCATTGGTAGTCTGGAAACTGATAAAATATAATGCTGCTTTTTATAGCTGTCAAATAACAGAAGAAAAACAAGGAAATTCAGAAGACCTTAGCAAAATATAAATTCTAAGGTGCTACCTCTACCTCGGTTTCACTGGGAAAGTCAAAAATAAAAAAAACCACAATGGAACCTTTGGCAGTGAGATGAGATGTGGAGTAATGCAGAATAATGCATATAAGAAAGTACCATTTGTACAAATACAGCTTTGAATCAATTTTAACTTCATGTGGGAAGGACATGAGTATTTCTATAGGCAACTTGTTGTACCATAAAAACTGGCAAGAGTCTAGGCTGATACAAACATATAAAATGGGGATAAAAGCATAAAATATGATGGCGTATTTATATGGCAGTGTACTAGATCTTGCTTTGAATAATGTGCTCAGTGATGCATTCTTTGCCAA
This sequence comes from Phalacrocorax aristotelis, assembly GCF_949628215.1. Classification (NCBI taxonomy): domain Eukaryota; kingdom Metazoa; phylum Chordata; class Aves; order Suliformes; family Phalacrocoracidae; genus Phalacrocorax; species Phalacrocorax aristotelis. The sequence goes on along the minus strand of NC_134282.1, from coordinate 22,534,389 downwards.
GACCCTGAGGTGGAAGGTGGAAAAAAGAATGGATCTGAATGGAAGTGTGTGTCTCTGTTGCTGCTGGTTTCTCAGTTACCTGTTCCCATGCAGAGCAGCAGCACGCCAAGCCTGTGGTATGGTCCAGCATTGCATAATCACAGAGCCATTTCCTGGCTGCATTACCCTGACTGGAGGTGTAGTTCTTTCTGGCCTGTTTCTTCCACTTTTACAGAAGCTTGAAATAGTAATAGAACTGGGTAGTGGTCAGAGTGCAGCAGAGAGCAGGTCCTCCAAGAAGCAGTGCTGGTGGTAGAGCAAAGATAGGGAAGAAGAGTGAGGGAAAACATGGTAGAGAACTATATGAACAGCCAAGGCTGTCCGGCAGTTCTTTTTGCCATGCTCTGTAACAGAATAGTGGGTAAATACAAGATGCAGTAGAAGGGATGAAGGAACCAGGATTACTTGCTTACTCTTTGAAGCATACTTAGTGTGCTTTTCAGAAAGGTCCAGGAAGGATTTGTACTTGTATATCCATAGGTATCATCAGGTTTTTGTGGTTTAGCTGATATTACGAAGAACAGTTGTGCAGCTTTCTTGCATTGGAGTGGTGAGCTTGCTTCTTTCAGAAGCATTTTGAAAAACACCCAGGCCTGCAGTGGTTGAATGATTCATCTTCTGCTATAGCCAGTACCAAGTTCTGTGCATTTGAGTTGAACTGACATGCTTTTCCTACTCTGTGTCTTCATCTGGACATACAACCCAGTGATATTGCTGATATTCTTTCTAACCAAGTAGGAAACAGAAAAGAACAATGCAGAAGGATTATTTATTAAAAGGATGTTATCAAAACAAGGCAGGAGAAGAACTTCTATAAGCTGAGAGCTCTCTTCCTGCTGCCCACTTACTGTTCTAATGCAAGTGGTTTGGAAGCTAAATACAGAGTGTATCCAGGTACAGCGTTTTGTAACTGATAGACTTACTGTTGGTAGCTAGCCAGCAGGTGGCAAACACAATACTGTTTTTATAAACACAGCTGGGTTTTCAGACTTTGTGGATGCCTGCATCTTGATAAGGCCAGGCTCAGCCATTTATTTCAGTGCCTGAATCAGATATGCAGGATATATATATATGTGTGTGTATATATATGTGTGTGTGTGTGTATATTTAATTTTTAAGAATTCCCTAGCTTTACTGAATGCCATCTAGGCAGGTGTTTGGTGCAGTAGTTTGAGAATGGCTTCCCTTTTTGATCTCTAGTCCTTGCTCTTACAAAGTCATTCAGACAGACTTGAAGATATCAGCTTTTTCTTTTAACAGTGCATCCTGTATTTTGAAAGGGTTAATATGGGCTGCTGTGCTAAGGCCTTCCACAGCAAGCTAGATTCATTGCTGTAAGTGTATTTTTGGTGACTTGCAGGCAAGTAACCGATCAGGGATTATATTTCTGATTATCCCCTTGATTTAGTTAGAATAAAAGCACCGGTGACATTGCCAATGACCCAGATGTTTGAAAAAGCTGTAGATTAAGATATTGAGGCCTGTACCTCCAAATCCCACAATATTACATTAACACACATTCAGAAGCTGCAGAATTGGATTTAAATCCAGCTCTTGAACCCCCTTCATAATCTCATTTCGTACTTGGAGTGGTGAAAAGAACAGTAATGCAGCTGCCACAAGAGTGACTATGTGAGCGTTTTTCACATTAGAAGGGCTTTTAATAAAGTAAAAGTGCTTTAAGTGCATAAGCATTTTTACTTACTTTTTTGCAGCCTTGATAACAATGAAAAAATTTCAAGGTGTTGTAACTCACTGTGGGCTGGAGATCGGTGGGAAAGGCGTATGGTCTCTGACTCAGTGTAGTACAAGCTTCACATATTAAGGCCTCATTAAAGATTTATGATGTTTACATCGTTCATGGTTACTTTCAATTTTTGTTGCACATATGACTGTCAGATGGCATTACAGATGAAGATCAAGAGCGAGAGCAGTGATTTCATCAATCTCAATTTTGATCCTAGATGCTTCCTTAACAAAGAAGAAGAAAAGGTGAGGGAAATAATAACTACATGTATTTATAAAGAAATGCTGAAGTGGGTTACTATGTCATGTATTTAAGTTCCTCAGCAAGGGTCATTAATAAATGTAAATGCAATAGCTTACATCCAAGTCCGTTTTGCAGTGATGCAGGCTTGGCACACTTCTTGTAACTTTGATGAATGGGCACCAGCGTAAGAGAATGGCCTCTTAGCAGTATGCACTACAGGCATGCTCCTGGAGCAAAAGCAACTGCTAAATCAGATAGTGCTTCATTGTGACTTACGTTGCTGATTTACCTCCTGATGGTAGAATTAGAAAATGGGGTTTCCAGTACAGGTGATCCTTTTCAATGCTAATTTACCATCTGCTAGGAACAGGTGGTGTTTCCCTTTGAACATGTTTCTATTGTACATAAATGAAGTGATGAATTTCCATTCCAGGACATTTTGTTCAAAGAAAAGTTAATAATCTGCATATTTTTCAATGAGTGCGGGAACCTGCCAAAGAATTAGAGCCAAAGTGGAGAAATAGCTCATTTACAGTCGCTGATTTACTTGAAACATAGGAGATTAGTTTTGAGAATCTGGAAGGGGAATTTCCTAGTATTACCGTTGGTTTCCTCCCCTGCCCATGCTCCAGATGTGGTAGTTATTAAAATTTTTTTTTTTTGAGTTCTGTATCCTAAAATAAAATGCTGAGAACAAGATCATGATTTAGGCCACTTTTCATCTGAAAAAAGAGACAACTCTGTTACAGGCTGTTGTTTTACTGGTAGACAGTAGATGGAAGGCAGAAGTCAGGATTAAAGATCAGCTGTGTAGTTACGGGTTACAAAGCCTGTAAGAACAGGAAGAATTATCTGTGAACTGTGAACAGCTAAGGCCAACTGCCCAAAGTCAGGTCTTGCTAAATCTAGTAGCTTTTTGAACAGATTGCCTTTTCAGCAGATCATGGCCATTATGGGTCATTTCCAATAGCTACTGAAGGGACTAGTTTTTCCCCTCTTTGGAAGACCTTGGAAAGAACAGAATAAAGCAAAGCAACATGCATTGCTGTGCTAAATCGTGCTTGATTTATGAGCACTTTCCTCTGTTTGAAATAGAGGGCTAATCTGTGTTCAACAGAGAGATAAATTAGAAAGAATTTGTATACATGCAGGAGTTACAAGGAGACTTCTTACTTCTCCATGGGCACTCGGACAGTTTGGGCAGAGGGCTGGGCTATGTGCTCAGTCTGGTGAGCATCTCAGGAGTGTATGTATAGCGTAGAAGTCTTGTTTGGCTTTGCCCTATCCTGATACTATTTTTTTTTTCTTCTACACTTCTCAAGTGTTGAGATGCAGCTACTGGGAGCATGCTCTAGCTGCAGCTGATCTGAGGGGCCACAATGACACCTCAGGAGCATATCCTTTATTGTGGCTGTGCCCTCTTTCCTTCCAGAGGAGAGCAAGGGGGTGTTGCCTGTGTATTGAATCTGTGCCTTGGCAATTCATTCTTTAACTCACTTCTTTCTAACATAGATTTCCTCTTCAGTGAACAGAGGTCAGAAGTGAAGATATGAATGATGAAAAAGCAAAGCTAGTAGTGCAGCTCCTTCATTCTTTCTGAGTATCATTTTGGATTAAATCTAATGTTTTGCTTGTTACCGAGGCATAGTATTTGTACTAAACAAAAGCTGTGAACTGCTGGAAGTTGTCTTACCGATTCAGACTATGACACGGGTAGTTGCCTCTAAAGAACAGTATACAAGAGATCTCAATAGACAGAGGTGGCAAAATTTACTCCCATAATGGTTGTGTCCTGGTCTATACTACTCAGACAACAGCTTAAGGCCTGAAAAAAGAGATTATTTTTCTTAGTGTTGGCTGTCATAACTGTTGATATCCCTGTTGAGGAGTAAATGATCAATTAAGTGGTAAGAAGACAAGGTAATTGTTTTAGCAGACATAGAAAGATATGCATTAAGCTTGAAAGTGGTCTACCATTAGTTTGAAAAATGCAGTTTTCTTAAGAGATGTCCTCCCCACTCAGGAATGTTAAAATATGGAGATTTTAAACCACTGGTAGAGAAATCTAGTATTTCTCTGGATTAAAAGTTAAAATAGATATTATTTGAAGGACTGCTTCTTTTTATTTTTATTTTATTTGTGTCACCTTTGACATTACAGTAACAGTACATCTAATCAAATTTCTGATTAATGCCTACAGATAGGAGTATTAGGGAGCTGTTTTTAAAGGGACAGGGCTTCTGGTGCTCCTATAAAGAGCCTTTCTGCCCATGATATCAGCAGTCAGTGTGACCTGAAAGGATTTTTCTAGTCTGCAACTCCACTTCTGTGGGCTGACGTGAAGGGACAATATACTTGGTACATATTATAAATCTGGCCTTCTCATTTTGGAAGAAATGAGCTTCAGAGGTTGTGCTGCCGTGAAGGTAGAACTGCAGTCTCCTGCTGGAATGTTTAGTGAGCCAGACTTGTGCCAGCTGCTCAAGGGCAAACAATCCAGTTCTAAACCAATTATATCCCAAAATAAGACCACTATTAATGACTTTGCCTAGGCATTTAAAGGCAAATTCTAATCTGAATTAAATCTGCAGCAGTCAAAATTTACATTAGCTTCTTTTTTTTTTAAATTGGGATTTTTTCTTCATGCAGGGAGTTGATGAGACTCTTAACACTTGTATCAGGACCACTGGTGCAGATGGAAATGTTGTATTGTGTGGTTTAGTTTTAAATGTTTAATCCTGTGTATATGGGAGGGATTTGTTTTTAATAAAAATGTTACTGACTTCTACACTTCCCCTTCCCTTATTTTTTTTTTTCAGTATTACAGATGGTTTTAGTATTGTATAATTTTTGAGTTGACAATTAAATCTTTAATAGCCTACCAAAATCTATTGCTCGCTTCTAATTCTTTCAGTCTGGGTATTTGTCCTGCACTACTTATCCAACTTTCCTTCATGAAAGCATTTTCATAAGTTTCAATTTAATTCATTGGCAGAGAATTTAATTTGGTGTTTACATCAATTTATTAAATAAAAAACTGCATGATGATTAAAAATAGTTTAACTCTTTCTTACCTGAGTTGGAAGTATAAAACCCCCACTATGTATGGGAAGTTCCACCCATTTCAGATATATTTTCCCAGAGTTGTTGCTAATTCCTCAGAATATATCACTGTGTGTGTAGTTGTATTATATCTACTGAATACACTGCATAACCCCAGACAGTGGTTTCAGGGTGAAGATTACAGTCTCCCATGGTGATGGAGATATTGTAACTGTGCAGTTTTCTGTCATAATGGAATCCATACTTTAAAATGCTGTAAACACATAAGACCCTACTGTGCCTTTCTCTAAACAGTATGGCAGAATTTATTTTTTAATTCTTCCAAGGTGAAATGGAAAAATCTTGTCTAAAATTAAAGAATAAGGTCTAGAGCTGCTGTTACCAGGATACTAAGGGAAACACATTCTCTCATTCAAGTAGCATCAATTAAGTCTGATGAGACGTCATAATGAAGTGCAGTTACATTTCTGTTTATGACCACTGTTCTACAACTTCAGTATCTGAATGACCACTATTGATTGATTAAATAAATGTAAAACAAATCCATTTGCTGTCAGATTTTTTAAATAGAAATCAGCAGTGCAACTGAAATGCTCAACAGCTGCTCTTGCCTGAAGTGGTGTGTACTAATGTCTTCGCCTGGGCACTTTGAATCACTTTCTTGCAAAATACAGTAGCATCACCTGAAAAACTTGATTGGAAGGAATTTTAATTTCTGTGGGACCTTCAGACTTTTCCAGATGTGGCTTATGCTATGTGAGAACTTACAGAAGCAGATGACTTTTGAAACCCAGAGCATGAATTCCTACTGTCTTAGAACTGTACTTTAACTTGTGTAGTTTGTGGGTCTTGGAGAGATGTTCTCAAACTTAGTGCTCAGGAGCCTGCAAACTCAGGAGCTATGCAAACCTGTGGAGAGCAGTGGTGAACAAAGGTAGCCAAGGGAGATGCTTAAATTCCTTTCATGTGTATCTTTATAAGAAGTTAGTTGGAGGTTAAAATCTTAAGCGAGACAGAAATATAATGAAATCACAACCGTGGAATTCAGGAGGGCAGACTTCGTGTTCTTCAAAGATCTGTTTGTCAAGATGTCAGGGGTGACTGCCCTGGAGGGCAAAGAGGCCCAGAAGAGCTGGTCAGTCTTCACGGGCTACCTGCTGAAGACATAAGAACAGTCTATTGCAGTTGCAGAAAGTGAAGCAAGTGTAGCAGAAGGTCAACATGGATGGACGGGGAACCCCTGGTAGAGCTTGGACACAGAAAGTAAAGGTTTAGAAGGTGGAAGCGGGGATGGGTTACCTAGGAAGAATATAGAGCCATTGCCTGCAGACGCAGAGGTGGAGATAGGAAATCCAGAGCTTGACTTGGAGTTGGACTGAACAAGGAATGTGAAGGGTGTTAAGAAGTACTTCTGCAAGTGTATTGGCACCAAAAATAAGATTGGGGAAAATGTGGTTCAGCTGCTCACTGGGGCAGGAGACCTAATGACCAAAGACATGGAAAAGGCTGAGGTACTCAATGATTTTTTCGCCTTGGTTTTCACTGCAGTTTTATGCTGCCTGGTCTTTGAGGTCCCAGAGCCTCCTAGCAGAGTCTGTGGGAGCAAAAGATTACGTATTGAAGCATAAGATTGAGTTAGGGAAGTCTTAAGTTAGCCAGATGTACTGAAATTCATGGGACAATGTGTAGTTTGTCCCATGACCATGATGTGACCCAGGTCACATCTGCGGGTGCTGAAGGAGCTACTCAGTGTCACTGTGAGACCACTATAATTTTTTTAAAAGGTCACAGTGGTTGACAGATTCCTAATTGTTTTCTTTTTGATATATCATTTTTCTCTAAACTTTCCAAAGGCTGCATTTGAGGATAAAACCAAGCCAATGTTTAATTGACTGTGTTATCAGTTTTTTTCCCCTTATTTTTCATTCACAGCTTCTGAACTGTATATATTGCTCTTTTTTATTAATGGATTCCGTTTACAGAAAAAATGTTGTTTTCTTTCAGAAGAGGAGAAATTAAGAAAAATAGAAACAAGTTCATTTTAAAAAATCTGGAGTTGGGATAAAAAGTTTGAGTATACAGCTACTGCTTGCAAAATATATATTTATATTAGCAAGGATAGGTGCAAATCTATTAAGAGTTTAATATTTACAGAAAACTCAGTGCAAGCCTAAATTGGAGACTGTTGAAGTTATCAGGAGCTTCTCCATTGACTCTAATGGGATTTGAATCAAGCCGTTTGTGTTTCTGGGATTCCACTGCAGGGCTGGCTAAGGTCATGTGCTCATAAACTCAGATTATTTGTTTTTCTTTCTCTTTGTTTGTTTGTTTCTATTTCATATCTGAGTTATTCCTTCTGTCTGGAGATCTAAACTTGTAGTGGTGGAGTACAGTCTCAGCAGTTGTGTTGTTAATCTCATCTTAAGGGTGCTATAGAGCGGTTGCTGTGTCAGGTCACAGATGATCTCTTCATCTGCCATGTTTGACAGTTACTGCAGTTTATTTTTCATGGGGATCTAGATATGGCCTTTATTCTTTGCAGAGACTTATGCTTTTAAAGATGTTCATTTAAATGCTGTCTTGTACTTTGGGTATTTGAAGTGGATCTGTACCAACTGAAGTCATAAAAAGGTTCAGTGAAAAGGGTGGGGTTTTTTTCTATATAGCAAATATTACTGATGAAGGATTCAATTTCCTGGCCTGTTACTGACAACATTTTATTAAACACTTAGCTACCTGAGGAAAATACCGTTGCTCCAGTGCCATTACACTTGTACTGACATGTGTGCAGAAAGCTTCACAGCTTATTTAGTACAAGCCCATTTTACTTTGCTGGCTATTGAGCCTTTCTGTTCAGCTTTAAAGCACAGGTCTGTTTCTTTCAGTTCCAGAAGAGTGTGTTAATATTGGTCTGAAAGCTCTAGATCTAAAAATGTTATGTTATAGACATTGTATTAAATTGTTAACAAGCAGGAGTGTAGTAGACAAGGAATGCCATCCTCTCCTGTCTCACAGGAATGTTTGGCTCACTCTGAAATCCATGATACAGAGCATTAAAATATATGGCTAATTTTTAACATTTACCTTACTCTTTTCTATACTTACATTCCTTAGCATAGTTCAGAAAAACTGCTAACGAAGGAGTCAGTAAATTTTTAAATATTGTAAGTAGGAAAAATTGAAGTTAAGTGACTTCTTCACGTGCTTGCAATTCGGCTGGGCTAGATGCTTTAATCTGTCTTTGCAACATCAATGAAAGTAGTGTGTGCTATCTATTTTCAGTTGGTATGTTTCTGATTGCTTCAGTTTTGATGAATTGGCACTGTCTGAGGGGAAACACTGGCTTTTGAGTGGCCACCTCTGCAAAATTTCAAGCTGGTTTTACATTACAAATTGGTCATGATAAGAATCAGAAAATCAACACAAATTTCATGTGGCTACGTTGTAAAAAGGAAAAGATCAATTATACTCATTATCCAAAAATACATCTGAAATGTATTGTTGTTGGGTGTAACTTGTCTTAAAAATAACTTGGTTATTAGCTGAGCTGCAATAACTGACTGTGTGCTCTGCCCATTATAAAAGAAGGTGTATAGCCCAGGCCATTGTTGAAAGAGAGTGTGTGTGTAGTGTGTTGCCACAATGTAGCTGACAAATTGTGGCAACTTGATAGCATCTGATTTTTCTTTAGGTATATTACTGAATTCTTTCAGTCCCTGCCATTATGTTGTTCCTCCCCGCCCCCCCCCCCTCCCCCCCCATTAGTTTCCCATTGTCGGGTTTAATTAAATGCAAAAGGATTTCTTTTTTTCTTCTCTTCTTTTATGAATCATGTGTGTTTGTATGCAATAGATGGAGAGAAAGGAAGGAGGTAGGCATATGCAGCATTAATGGTTATTGTGATGCACTATTGCTATTTTCAGAATGTGAACCTGAATATATGACTTTAATTTAAAGGCTCAATTATCCAAGACAGTGGGATTAGCTCAAAGAATTGAAATGGAACACATGGAAAAGTCAGGCAGTCCATCTCAGGTAAACTAACATCAAAAGAAAGGCAGCAATTCCAGTCAGTTTGGAGTTGCAACTGCAAGTAGTGCAATTGTTAATTGCTACAGTCAGCGGTACTGGTTTAGTATAGCGGTGTGTTAACAAGTTAAATTGTCCACACCAAGACTTGACAGCTGTGAATCCTAGAGCTGTTTTCTGAGGTGTAACTTCCATTTACAGTACTTCTCTAAATTTCTAGGTTATAAGGAAATGCTTCTGCTGCTTACATTTATATTCCTTGAAGTGAGCAATAAAAAATAATAAAAGGAAGGATGGTCTGATTCCCCTCTAATTGATTTAAGACACCACCAAAGCAAAGGCTGCAGAAAATTGCACAGGGTCTTGTGAGGTTTGTCGTTTAAAGAATGAGGGGAAAAAATCCTGCTGAGCAGAAGACGTCTCTGGGGAGCCTGGGTTTAACATATGGGGTAAGTAGTCTGAATGCTGTAGAGCAGAGTGAAAAGCGTGGTCTTCCACAGTGGTGGTATGTTTTGTCTTTGATGTCTGCCTTGTTGGGGAAAGTATCTTCCAGATATATTATGAATGGGGCAGTGATAGAGGGAAGAATACTCAGTTGTAGTTATATCCCTGTTTTCTGTTAACAGGTCAGAGTGTCAAGAACATGGGTCCAGTGGGAGAAATGGGGAACCTAGGTGGTTCTCTCACCCTCTCTGGTGCTATAATCCACTACATCCAGGCTTTCTGGGACTTGCCACCCCAGTTTCCACTCACCACATGCAGTTGTCTGTAGCAAAGCAGAATCTATAGCGGACCAAAATCTGGACTTTCAGATTTTCAGGAAGATGACAGATTTGCAGGAAATGTTAAGGCCTGAAAACTGGGTTTGGTCCAAATTGCTTTGGCAGCACTTTATACCAGCTCTTAATATCCATTCACACTGAGCTGCACAGCACTGGTGGAGCAGGTGGTGATGCTGGTATGGGATATAGCAAAGCTGCTACATCTTGTGTTGTAAGAGTCAGTGATTCTCCTCCATAAAACACTTTACAGAGAGGAAAGTGAAATTAGCAGACTGGCTAATTGCTCAGAGGGTATAGCAGTGGGGGGCACCAATCAAGGGCCACTAATGCTGAACAGGCAGGCGCTGGAGTACAATTAACAGAGCTCTTGTTACTGCAGAGCACAGAAATTGGCTACTGACAGAAGGAGAGAGAAAGGGAAGAGAAATGGTGAGAATATCCAGAAAAGGGAAACTCAGAGTGAAGACGAAGGAAAGCTCTGGGTTTCCAAGTTCCTTCAAGTCTGACCTTTACTGTTGCTTTTAAGCTTTGTCTTTATTTGTTAGGTCATGATTTCAAGGAGGGAATAACTGTTGTTTGTCTGTTAGGCTATGTGCAGAGTCCTTTCTTCTTCTTGTCCCTCTCCATCCCCCTATCGCAGATGTATGTATGTATTCTTTAACAAGATAAATTCATGTTTCCTGCCTTAACTGCACTTTTCTAGATTTGAGTATCTAAGAGTATCTTTGCTTAGAAATCTGATAAATGCAATTTAGAGTTGTAGAGTTCCTTTAAGTCAAATAAAAAATCTTCAGTCAGACTTAGGAAATAAGTTTATAGTGAATGAAATCCTAAATGTATGATGAAATGGATAAAATAAAGGGAATTGAGCTTCTCTTTATCTGTAGAATCTAGGTTACAAGCAAAAATGTTCATTCCTAAATAGGCAAATGTGAACACCATTTCAAACTAGGAAGATCAGGAAAAAACCAATACTGCTACTGCTCTTTAGCTAGGTTTAGCTTTTGTCTTGCTTCTCTGCACACCTTTACAGGCCAATAATTTCCACTAAATTAGCTTTCCTATCAATTAATGTCCATTACCAGGATAATAGCTTTTTTTATTCATTATAATTTGGCTGTGGAAGCCACCTGCCAGATTTTTAATGGCTTGGTCTGACAGAGGAATACACTGAATATATTTGACTCATTCATGTTGTTTAATTCGCTTGCTCTACTGTTTCTGTTTTCTTCCTCATTAATCTTATAAGTCTTTGTAGAAATAGCAGTCTTGTCAAAAAAAGAAAAGAAAAAGGAAAAGGAAAGGGCAGCGTAGCAGTCCTAACTGTCATATACTGAATATACATGTGCTTCAGTACTTGGTATACCATGACAGGAAATAAGGAGCCTGGGAAATGGGTATTACCTGTACCAATAAGACCACTGCTGACATAATGAATCAATTTGTTTGCTTTAAATTTTGTAAAGCTTGTTTGGTTGATTTATAGCTAGTTCCTTATTATTACCTGTAGCCTTGGAGAAAGAACTGACTTGCTTGGATAATGTCTAGTAAAGCTGCACTGAGGAATATATGCACTACTTGTAAAACTGCCTGAAAAAGGTCCAATGATGGAAACTTGTCCTCCTCTTGTATTTGGATCTATGACCTTCAGAACATGTAGCTAGTGACATTTGTGATAAAACAGCATTTTTGAGAGACTGAGAGTCTCAAAAGTTTTCGAGCCTACATGTCCATTTCTCTGACAAAAGCAGGTGGCCAGGGATAACTCCTTTGTTTCTGTTTGTATAAACAAACATCTGATATAAAGATCCACTGATTTCATTTTGACAAAGAAACCATCTTTTTGGACAAGAAGTGTTGCAGGGACTTTGCACTGATGATGTTTCTGAAAAACACTAGTGTATGAAGATGCTAGCTTCCTTTACTGAAGAACTCTCCAAATGCAAAATATATTAATTTAGTTGCATTAGTCTGTGATGGCCAGGACTTTCTCATGAACAAGCTAAAAGGTAAATCTGTGAATCCAGTGATATCGCAGATCCTTAATGTGTGTGTGTTTATACGTACATATGTACTGCATATATGTACTTTCTAATATGTTCTGTCAACATAATCTTACTCCTCTTGCCCAGCATCAAAATTTCAGTGATTGTTGAAATTGAAAATGCTTCCATGTCACTTTCTTATCCACTCTTTGTTGGATTTTGCATTTTATTTTATTTTATTTATTTTATTTTATTTATTTATTTAATTTAATTTAATTTAATTTAATTTTATTTTATTTTATTTTATTTTATTTTATTTTATTTTATTTTATTTTATTTTATTTTATTTTATTTTATTTTATTTTATTTTATTTTATTTTACTTTATTTTATTTTATTTTCAAACTGCTAACACCACTTCTAATGCATTGGATTAATCTGTTTGCTTTCTAAAGAGTTTTGATTCTGTGCATTTGTAATTTGAGGAAGCAGGAAAAAAAGCTATGAATAACCAATCATACACATTTGTAGGAATTCTGTAAATCTGTGTTTCATACTGATGGCAATACACCATTGTAGTTGTGATGAAGAGGGATTTGGGAAATTCAGCCTTAAATTCAAAGGGGCAGAGACTTTAACTCCCAAGGAATACTGTGATGGCTTAGAAACTATGCCTTCTTGGGGGAGTGTGGGGATTGGGTCTTTTTTTTTTTTTTTTTTTTTGGGGGGGGGGGTGGGGAATGAGACAGAAATTCAGACAACCTGTGGCAAGTAAATCTACTTGTCCCTGTAACACAGGCCAGGAGATATTACTGTCAGCACCAGGAGCTCAGGGAGGTAGAAGGCTCTTTCATCTGTGTATTGCTCATGCTCAGGCCCCAGAGCCTCAGAGCCAGTTCCCTATCCAGTTGTCACGCACCTGTAAAGAGCCAGGTACAACTTGGGGCAGCCCACAGGAAAACCCTCTTCAGTTCTTCTTTGTGAACTAGTTTTCTTCCATCCTCATTTCTTTATCTATATTGCAGAGCCCCATTTTGATGTACTGGCAGGGACTCTCTGTGTGTGTAGAACAAAGTGTAAGAAGTTTGGCATAATCCTAAGAAGGTGATATAGAATTGCCAGAAAAATGGAAATGGGATAGGAAAAAGAGGGAGGGAGAGAGAAAAGGAAGGTCAGGCTATAGGAGACAGTTTAAGGTGATCTGAGGCTGTCTTTTTCCTGCAGCTGGTGTATCCTGGTAGAAAACGAAGCTGAAATCAGTTAATAATGCTCCTAAGAATCTAACCTATTACTTAGAGTGAAACCTAATTAATGAATACCAGTTAATTAAGTACAATACTGCAATGTCAGAGGTTTAAAATTTACTCTTCATGCCTGCACTATATGGCAAAATTTTACCAAAACTGTTCTTCACAGATGCTGAGAAATTGATACAGGTCACGTACACCATCTAAGAAGAGGGGATTAAAGAACTTGCAGCATGGCTGAGTCAGTACTGTATGTGACCTGCTGCATAGAATCTGCCTGGGAGCAGACTGAGAAAAAGTAGAGATGCTTATGTAGAGCAGAGATACAGCTCTTGAATAGCAGCACTCTATTAGCCTTGATAGCTGTAAAGAAAGGGAAAAGTATGTTGGCAGAAGCAGGCAAGGAACATTTCTCTGTATGATACCCGATGAAGCTGCCTGTTTTCTTTGGCTATTGTTTCAGGGAAGATTAAACTGGCAACTCCTATGCTCAGAAAAAGAACATTTGCTGGGAAACCAGGACCTGGGGGAATTTGCTAAATGATAGAAGTCATATTTCTTATGTCATTCTGGTGTCTTCAAGTAGAATTGCAGTCAGTCATTTGGCATGTCTGAAAATAGAACATCTTCCTCCAAATGCACATGACTTGACTTTGTAATATGGAAGAGAATTAGTGCATATCAATCAGTGTTCCACTGCAACTTCCATGTAGCTTCCCTAGTTCTTCAGTGGAAAAGGCAGGAGAAACACTTGTTAAATTCCAGTGGAAAGCCGAGGTTTTTTGTTATCCTCTGACTAGAGTAATAAATTGTAGTGGAAAGAGCAAATAGAGATAAGGCATTCAGTGAGCAATATGTGCCAAAAAGAGCAAAGTGATACCAGTAAAATTTGGTTTAAGCATTATCCCTGGATGTAATTTCAGTGACTTTCAGTGTGTATTGCAACATTTCCTAGATAATTCCTTTTATCGATTGCAGAGTAGAAGATCTTTTCACATGTTACCAGTCACATAGTATTTGACCTCATCATCAGACTCCCAACTGTATTTATAGTGCTGCTGTTTGCTTTTGCAGTTTTTTGTAGCTGATCTGTAAACATGGCTGAAAGAAGTGTTTTGTGAATGCTAGAGAGTTACTGATGGCACTGGGGTATTACTGGGTGCAGATGTCAAAGTGAGAGGTCATTGGCATAAAGGAAATTAATGTGTGTAAATGAAAGCAATTAGAAGGTGAATCATGGGAATAACATTTTCTTCCCTTGCTCTGGTGATGAAAGACCTGTGCTTATTTACAGATCTTGTAACTTATAATACGCTCGTCCTTCAGTCTCAGCACTAAAAGCTGTTGTAGCCCAAGTAAGTTGCTCCGACTTAACGTTGTTTTTACTTTAGTCCTTTGTCTGCTTTTAATGAACTTGTACATCTCTCGCACATTCCTTGACCTGCTCAGTGAAGGCATTTAAAGTGATAGATTTGCAATGGTTTATTCTTGAATAAATATTCAACCAATAATGCTGAGGATAGATAATAACAAGAATATACTGTCACTGTATATGACAATACAACAAATAATTTCAAAAAGTAAAGCTGAAATATTCAATAAAAGCCACATAAGCATAAATGAGTTGCTGGTAAACATCATCTTTTCTTTCCTCTTTTTTACCTTGGTGGTAGGTTTTATCAAGTCTTTTCCCAAGGATAAGAAGAGGGGGAAAAAAAAAAATCTAAGTTGCTTCTTTTCCTCAGTTAAAATGAGCTGAGACTGTTTCTTATCAGTATTCTGCTGAGGCACCCAAGCCTGATCATTTCTTTCTTTAACAAATGATTGATCTGGACCTGAGAATTGAGGGAACCTCGTAAAGTGCTAAAGCAAACAAATGGAGGTAGAGGCATTGGTTGTGCTCTGCTGCAGTGATTATTAAGCAAGTGCTTTTTATCCTTAAGACACTTCTAGCTTTTGAATTGAAAAAAGGTTTATATAGGTTTGAATCATTAAAACCTTTATTTACTTTCAATTAGCGGTGTGCTGAACAGTTGGAAGAGAAGTTCTGGAATGGAAAACTTGGTGCATTTGCATATTGGGATGGTGGTAACTGGCAGATTGGGATGGTGGTAACTGGCAGCTTGTATGCCAGGTTTTCAGGGGACTTTTATGAGAACTGTAACTGTAAGAGCTATGATTTCTAGGTAGAGATTTTGGGTAACATATGTGAAGCTCTTGTGTTATACCTTTGTTCTTGATGAAGCACTGAACAGCACATCCTCTAGTTCATGGATGCACTCACTGTAGCTGAGCAATGTGTCCTGTTGCAATAACCTTCAATGCTTGGCTGTCAAGAGCAGAAGCAGTCATGGCTTTCAGACCTGTTAATTTGAAGGACTTGCTTTAGGCATTATTAAAGTGGGAAGTTGCTGAGGAGAACAAGTGGTAGCAACCTAGCTACTTTTCCTACTCCTGGCAGTTGGAAAGCCATGTTGTCCTACAAAAGCTACCCTGCAGTTGTAGCCAGAATAGACTGGGGAAGGAGGGACACTGAGCAGTCTTTTGAAAGATCTGGCATGGCTTTCCTACAAAGTTCAATTTATATTACACTAAGGAAGAGTCAAAACCAAGAATTCTATGCTTCTGTGTAAAGTTTGAAGGAAAATTCTTGGGTTTTCTTCTTCTGTAATAGAATGCTGTGTAATATCTATGAAAGACTTCAATAATGTAGATGTGGTCAACCTGTCCAAAGGTGAAATTAAGCAGTGGGTGGATAAGCTTATTCTTACCTTATCAACTTAAATTAGTGTTTAACTGTAGACTGCAAAAATGCCTGACACTTTTTGAAAATGCCCTTTCTTTCTTGGTAATTCCAAGACTAGAGAGACTAGTCTGTGTTTGCTGACCTTGCATAATTGATGAGATCAGTTATGGATTTAAGTTTTATAGAAGTAAACCAATATAGGAAAATGTGAATTGGGAAGTTAAGGACCATGTCAGGTTTGAATACAAATGACTGCTTTCTTTTCACTACAAGTGAATTATATAACTGGAACTGGAGAGAGGTAAGACTTTTCCCCATCACTTTGAAGGAAAGGGAGGTGAATCCGGTTTTGTGGGCATAGCAACTTCTTGAAAATGGAACTGATTCGTTTGCTGTCATTGTTATTTGCACCAGAATAACCTAGACAGGTGTCATGGTTTTACCCTGGCCAGCAACTAAGCACCACACAGTCACTCGCTTGCTCCCTCCTGGCAGGATGGGGGAGAGAATTGGAAGTGTAAAAGTGAGAAAATTTGTGGGTTTAGGTAAAGACAGTTTAAGTAAAGCAAAAGCCATGCATGCAAGCAAAGCAAAACAAGGAATTGGTTCCCTACTTCCCATGGGCAGGCAGGTGTTCAGCCATCCAGAAAGCAGAGCTCCATCACACATAATGGTTACTTGGGAAGACAAACACCATCACTCCTAACATCCCCCCCTTCCTCCTTCTTCCCGCAGCTGAGCATGACATATGGTATGGAAAATCCCTTTGGTCAGTTGGGGTCAGCTGTCCCCTCCCAACTTCTTGTGCACCCCCAGCCTGCTTGCTGGTGGGTTGGGGTGAGGGGCAGAAAAGGCCTTGACTCTGTGTCAGCACTGCTCAGCAATAACAAAAACATCCCTGTATTATCAACACTGCTTTCAACACAAGCCTGAAACATAGCCCCATACTAGTTTTTATGAAGAAAATTAGCTCTATCCTAACCAAAACGAGTACAACTGAGTAAAATGTGGCCAGTAGATTCAGAGAGATGAGAAGACAGAGAGAAAGAGGAGATATATTTAGCATGTGTAAGAAAGGATTGAATCACATTAATATAGTAACTACAGAGGAAAAGAAGGCAAGATAAACATTAGCAAATGAAAAACTTACGAACAAAGATATGAAATGTTTCTTCAGGTTCAAGGTGCTTTTTTTCCCTCTGTGTTCTTATAACGATTTTACTTGCATATATAAAGTGCATCCTTTCAATATGCTTAATATAAATGCCAAAACCATGAAATATACATTGGCGACCACAGTAAAGCATCTGGTCTTATTTATGTGCAGCATAAGAGAAGTCCTTCCAGTGTACTTGAACTGCAGGTAAGGTAAACTGTGTGAAACTGGGTACAAAAGCAAAACTGTTGTAGAGTTTTCATTCTTAAAAAGGAGCAAAAAGTCTGCAATACAGCAATGGACTGATTTGCTTCTGCAGTTCATATGGCATCTTGATGTATTGTAAATATTTAAATAATTAATACTCATGGATTTCATCCTGAAATATGAAGCTTCCAATTAAATCCTGAGTCTGACTCCTGCTTCAGGAAGGGTTACGAGAAGGTATTTCTTATGTGATCTTACAATCTCTTAATAAGTAATCATTAAAAATAAAGGGGCTAAATCCATGTTCTCATCAGGATTTTAATATCTGCAACAATGTTATTGCCAGTCTGTGGTGAATTCCAAGGCTTAAGAACTAGAAGGTAAAAATATTTTACGCTAATCCTTCTTTTTAGTTCTTAGCATATAAAAAAGCAGCATAACAAGTAATTGGTATCAAAACTTATTCTTGAATTTAAAGATCATTTTTCTTCACTTCTGAACATCAGCCCAGTCTTGTTAGGCCACTTGAATAACATAACAATCACCAGCCAGTCAAGTCATTGAATTCAGATGACTCCCTCAGTCTGAAGAGATCACTGCAGATGTTTTTCTAATAATTGCAGTCATGTTTTATAAAGCAGAGGATATTCTGGCAGAAATAAACTAGAACTTAAAATATTGGCAGTCTTTTCCACTGAGGACAAGCAGAATATCATGTGTCCACTAAAATAACTAGCCAAATAAACATACTTAATTTTGCTGTTCAGGGTGTCGTTCATCATTTTAATGATCACAGAATCACAGAATGGTAGGGGTTGGAAGGGACCTCTGAAGACCATCTTGTCCAAACCCTATACTTGGAGCAGGTACACCTCAAGCAGGGTGCACAGCACTGTGCCCAGGCAGGTTTTGAACATTTCCAGAGAAGAAGACTCCGCAGCCTTTCTGGGCAGCCTGTAACACTGCTCTGTCACCCCCAAGTAAAGAAGATTTTCCTTATATTCAGGTGGAACTTCCTGTGTTCCAACTTGTGCCCATTGCCCCTTGTCCTGTCATTGGGCACCTCTGAAAATAGTCCAGTCCCATCCTCTTGACACCCACCCTTTAGTTATTTGTAAGCAACGATGAGATCCCTCCTCAGACTTCTCTTCTCCAGGTTAAACAATCTCAGGTCTCTCAGCCTTTCCTCACAAGAGAGATGTTCCAGTCCCCTGATCATCTTTGCAGCTCTCTGCTGGACTTTCTCCAGTAGCTCCCTGTCTTGGGGCCGTTCTTGGACACAAGGACATCAACTTGCTCTCCACCAGCTCTCCCAGGTCCTTCTCAGCAGAGCTGCTTTCCAGCAGGTCAGCCCCCAGCCTGCACTGGTGCATGGGTTTATTCCTGCCTGGGTGCAGGACCTTGCACTTGCTTTTTCTGAATTTCATAAGGTTCCTATTTGCCGAGCTCTGCAGCCTGTCCAGGTCTCACTGAATGACAGCACAGCCTTCTGGTGTAGCAGCCACTCGTCCCAGCTTGGTATGATTGGTGAGCTTGCCGAGAGTATACTCTGTCTGTCCAGCTCATGGATGAATATATTGAAGAGGAATGGACCTGGTACAGACCCCTGGGGAACACCGCTAGTGACAGGCCTCCAACCAGGCTCTACGCCATTGGTCATGACCCTCTGAGCTCTGTTGTTAGGCCAGTTCTCTGTCCACCTCACTGTCCACTCATCCAACCTACACTTCCTAAGCTTACCTATGAGGACATTATGGGAGACAGTGTCGAATGCCTTACTGAAGTCAAGGTAAACAACATCCACTGCTCTCCCTTCATCGACCCAGCCAGTCCCATCATCATAGAAGGCTATTAGGTTGGTCGAACATGATCTTCCCTTGGTGAATCCATGTTGACTGCTTCTGATACCCTTCTTTTCCTCTACATGCCTGGAGATGATCTCCAGAACAAACTGTTCCATCACCTTTCCAGGGATGGAGGTGAGGCTGACTGGCCTATGGTACCCTAGGTCCTCCTTCTTGCCCTTTTTGAAGACTGGAGTGACATTGGCTGTCCTCCAGTCCTCAGGCACCTCCCCTGTCCTCCATGACCTTTCAAAGATGATGGAGAGTGGCTCAGTGACAGCACCTGCCAGCTCCCTCAGGACTTGTGAGTGCATCCTATTGGGGTCCGTGGATTTGTGAGGATCCAGTTTGCCTAAATGATGTCTCTAACACAATCCTTCTCAACCATGGGGGTATTCCTGGGGGCTGGGATGCCTGAAAGCCAGTCTCAGAAGTAAAGACTGAAGCAAAGCTGGCCTTCTCTGCATCCTGCATCACCAGGGCACCCACCTCGTTCAGCAGCGGGCCCACAGTTTCCCTGGTCTTTCTTTTACTGCTGATGTATTTGAAGAAGCCCTTCTTGTTATCCTTGACATTCCTTGCCAGATTAAGTTCCAAGTGGGCCTTGGCCTTCCTCATTGCATCTCTGCACACCCTGACAACATTCCTATATTCCTCCCAAGTGGCCAGTCCCTTTTTCCACATACTGTAAACCTCCTTCTTCATTTTTAGTTTTTCTAGAAGCTCTTTGGTTATCCACATGGGTCTCCTGGTTCCTTTGTTTGTCTTCTTCCTCACAGGGATGCACCAACCTTGAGCTTGGAGGAAGGGGTACTTGAATATTGACCAGCTCTCTTGGACTCCCCTACCTTCTAGAGCCCTAACCCATGGGATTCCTCCAAGCAGGTCTTTGAAGAGGCCAAAGTTAGGTCTCCTGAAGCCCAGGGTTGTAATCCTACTTGGTGCCCTACTTCTACCGCACAGGATCCTGAGCTCCACCATCTCATGGTCACTGCAGCCAAGGCTACCCCCAACCCTCACATCCTCAACCAGACCTTCTTTGTTTGTTAGTATAAGGTCCAACAGCACATCTTACCTCATTAGCTCCTCCACCATCTGTGTCAAAAAGTTATCCTCAATCCTCTGCAGGAACCTCCTGGATCGTGCTGATGATGAGGGAGTTGATTTCTATAGATAAACATTTTTCTATAAGAATTTTAATTCAGGGAGCTTTTTCATTCAACTTATATTCTTTTATTGAGAACCATACCTAGCAGTCATATCAACTGCAACAAGAATTTAAACTGACAGCCGTCATTTTTTTCTGCCTCTTCTTTATATTTCTTGAAATATTAAAACCAGATGAATTAAAGCTTTGCTTTATGAAGTCAGTCACTGTTTTCCTGACTATTACACTTAAAGCAGTAAATGTAAGCTTTATAAATTTATTTGCCAGAAAAAGCGGAGATAGCCATGAGAACTGTTTCCCAAGACAGTGCGCTACAAAACTATGTGAATATGAGTTGGTGGCAAGAAGTAACAATAAATGGTGGCAAGATATTTTAACTCTTGTACTATTTTTTTTTTAAATTTTGTTTATTAGATTGGCTGGATTCTCAAAGCAGTTGTGTTGCTTTTTTCCATTTAAATTCTTTTCTCTCCTCCTGAGAAGCCTGAAGGCTTTCACAAGCATTAATGACACAAACCTCAGCACAGTTCTGTCACTGTAATACTGTTCACAGGGAGAATTAAAGCATAGGATAAGTTAAGGTCAGACCCACAATGAGAGCCCAAGTTATTTTACTTTTTCTGCTAAGCTTTAATCTCTTGACATTCTTGGGTTTACAGTTTTGCTATTCACTTCCTAACTATTAAAAAGGCAAAAAAAGGTTGATGCTATTAAATCTTTCTTTTCCCTTCTACATTTCATTCCTTTCTCTGTTATGGTTATGAATGTCCTTTTCCTTTCTATTGCCAAGCCTTGACACCCTGTTGTACAATTTTCTTCTTCTTCTAAAATCTACCCTAAAACTAGACAGAGGAAAATTCTGCTGAGTTTTTCTCCCCAGCAGATGAAAAATCATTGCTTTCCAGTCGTAGTCTTAACAACTGTTGTTCTTTGTGCTGTAGTTTTCCCTCTGCTTTTGTAGCCTAAAATGTAGGCCCCGATCAGATTTCACTCGCTTCTCGCTTCCAAAGCCCTTTAACATACCAGCTCAAACTGTCCCTTTTCTCTTACTCATCTGTCACTTTCAGATCTCTTCACTGGCACTGGTGTTTGTGCTCTATTACGATTCTATGTAGCTCTGTCTTGTCTGAAACTTTTTCTTAAATTTTTGGTTCAGCCTTCTTCCTTCTCTGCTCTGTTTGGCATCACGCCACACTCTGGACACCACGCTGTAATTCACATTGCTGCATTTCTTTGGAACACACTCTGTTGCTGTTACTGTCCTGCAGAATCACTCCTTTAGTGAAATTCATTTGCCTAGCCTGCACTAGTAACAACTTTTTCCCACCTGTCCCTTAAATTGTTTTCAGTTCGATAATGAAGGCTGGATTTAGCTGTTTTTCACTCGTACAATAACACATGAGGAAACCCATTCAACTGTTGTCCTCGATATTCCTCAGCAGGAGTCACCTCAGTCCTGCAATATACTGTAAAGACCATTTTGCAAAGTGCTTTGCGCAGAGGCTGTGAGGAAAGTACATTGTAATCTCATGCTATTTTCTGTACAGCTTCAAAGCAAAATAAAAAGATGACAAGGAAGGTATTGGTACACAGCTGAATTTTCAGGGGTTTAATGAAAATAGTGTTTGAAGGCTCTAGGATGAGAATGCCATGAAAATAAATACAGTCTGCACGGTGCTTATCATAGTAACATCTTTTGAGCTACTATTTGTATGACTCCAAATATGAAAACATGTACCATTCTGAAGAAATTATATGCACTTTAGGTAGATGGGCTCTTCTTAAGACTTCCAGTCAAATAAATCCCAGAATGAATTCACTTAATTGGAAATAATATGGTTCTGGTCATGACTGGATTAAACATTGAGGGAATTAATACTGATCTGCTGGTGGAAATGAAAGTAGAAGTCAGATTCATCATACAATGATGAACTTTTGAGGACTGCATATGTTGGAGGGTCAGTAAAAGTATTTTAATATAATTTTACGAGTGAATGAGTTTTATGTATTGTTTTATACTTACATGTATAGCATATGTTAAATAGCCATTTAGGCTGCTTGCATGCCTTTGCAATAAGCAAAAAATATTACTTCTACAAGTAAATTTTTGAACCTTCACTAAGGAAAACTGTTAAACTGTCAGCCAAGAAAAGAGATCAACTTATTAGTGCCAGCCATCCCACCGGTTTTACTTCACTGTTCCTAGTACAGGGCAGACCTAAGAAAACAAGTCTACTGATCATAGAGTCATAAATACACATTCTAAAGCTATTTAAAAGCCAATTCTAAAGCTATTTGAAAGCCAATTCTAATCAGTTATTAGAAGTATTCCTGGGAATAAGAAGCTTAAATATAGCCAACTAAAGAAAATACACAAATAATCTTCTAAACTGAAAGACAAGCAATAAATGAAAGGATAAGCTCGAGTTTAACTGGAGATCACATCATAAAGGATTGATAAAACCAAGGGAGGAGAAGTTTCAAGCAATCCTGCCAGTACAGGATATCTCTTGCTGTTGCACAACTAAAGTAATTGTATTTTTAAGTTAGTAAGGGTTCTGCATGCTGTCAACAAGCAAGTGTTTAAATAAGCCTCCTGGGAATGGCTACTACCCGCCTTCCCTACTCTGTGGCATGGAAAAAGTACTCCTAAAAAAAGATTAAAATCCCCTATGTAACCTTAAATACTGTATTTTGTGTAAAATTGCATTTTATATTTTATTTATTTAATAAATTTATGTTTTATATAAACAAATGCATCTTAGTAATTTTACAGTTTTGCACCAAGTTCAGCAATGCAAATGGGCTGTGTTAGTCATGATTTATCTATTAGGTAGCAGAAATTATGGAGCAGGAGAATCCTTAGCTGGCTGAAACTCAGTCCCAACAAAGTGGGAAGATACTTCGAAGCTGCAGAGAGAAGGACAGCATTTTTATTTCCAAGCAGTGTTTTTGTGATGAATATCAGCCAGTTGTTGTATATCAGGCGCAGGATGGCATGCTATGTGCTGCTTCCTGAAAAGTAGCAAAGTATTTCTTTAGCTGAGATGGTTTAGTTTGTCCAGTACTTAATTGCCTGCTCTTCATCTGTAGAGAGCATGCTGCTTGTTTGGTCAGAGTTACCGAGCTGTCCTGAGGGGAGATGTTATTGCTCTCTACAACTACCTCAAGGAGGCTGTAGCGAGGTGGGTGTTGGTCTCTTCTCCCAGGTCACTAGCAATAGGATGAAAGGAAATGGCCTCAAGTTGCACCAGGGGAGATTTAGATTGGATATTAGGGAAAATATCTTCATTGAAAGGGTGTTCAGGCATTGGAAGAGGCTGCCCAGAGAGGTGGTGGAGTCACCATCGCTGGTGGTGTTCAAAAAATGTGTAGATGTGGCACTTCAGGGCATGGTTTAGGAGGCCTGGTGCTGTTGGGTTGATGGTTGGACTTGATGATCCTAGAGGTCTTTTCCAGCCTTAATGATTCTATGATTCTATTCTATGATCTCTGCACAGCATTGTGTTTTGCCACAAAAGCACTTTCTTAACTACTTTAGAAATTTTTATGCACTCTAAATTGGTGCATATTACTACAGGAGTGGAGGTATGCCAAAGGCTATCAGCAGAGATTCATTCTGTAGCACTTTTGTTTTCTATATAGCATCAAGTCATGTATTTATAAGGCAAAATGTAAACAAACACACCCCACCCTCAACGCCCACTAACAATAACACCTAGTTATCTCCTAATTTGCGACTAAACCCACTGAATTGTTATCCATAAAGCAATATTTGAATCGTCTTCAGTATGGCAATATGACAGAATTGTTTAGGGATGCACTAGTGTTGTTTCAGATGGTCATCCTTCCTGTGCAGTTTTGAAACCAACTACTCTTCACACATTCTTGATGCAGTGTCTGCTTTAAGTCTCTGTGAGATTAAAGATGCATTTCATAAGTTCTGACTGACAGTACAGAGCTGATAAAGCAGCCAGGATGCCAAATTGCAGGATTACCTTAGTTATTTTATATGTTACAGGGAGTTGGAAGTGGCCAGAAATATTGTTTGATCAGTCGTCTTCTTTTATCAAAAATAATAGCACAGCTGCCGTAAGTGGTTTCAGATTGCTTTAAGAACTGATTTCAAGGAGAAACACTAAGGAAGTAAGGTTTTCAAACAAATTACCAGGAATGTCCTGAAAATGCAGTTACAGTTCACATACTTTTATTAGACTAACTGAATAAAATTAGCAGAACAGCTTTCAGACTACAAGACTCACTTCTTCAA
This sequence comes from Phalacrocorax aristotelis, assembly GCF_949628215.1. NCBI lineage: Eukaryota > Metazoa > Chordata > Aves > Suliformes > Phalacrocoracidae > Phalacrocorax > Phalacrocorax aristotelis. Next base: position 22,509,864 of record NC_134282.1, on the reverse strand, counting down.
GTCAATACTGTGGTAAATACAGGGGATCTCCTGATAAAAAAGGCAGGTGCTCTCCTGAAGTTATCTCAGACAGACACTGTTCTTCAGGCATGCGCTTGCTATACTATATGATTCCGTTTCAGGTTTTCATTCTTTGGGGTGAGTGGGTCAGGAATTTCAATCCTTTGGTTTGGATCAGGTTCAGGTCAGTGAAAACTTTAAGTGACCTGACCCAGCTGTGAACCAAAGATAGTCCCAGAAGTTTCCCTTGAGATGGAAACTGGACTCCTGATGATGTTTATCTACTGGTGACACAGTATAGCTTTCTAGATAACGTATGACATTTTGGGGTGCTCATGATCACAAACCCTTGTTTGGGTAAAAAGAGGACTTTGGACTTTTTACTGAATTTTATAAAGTTGCTAGTTGCATTGTCATTTACTTTTAGTTCACTTCAATGGATCTGGGAATCTGTAATTTTTACAATGTGTTCCAAGGCTTTTATCTCTGCGTGATCTATTCTTAGATGTTTTTTATTTTCACAGCTAATTTGCAGATTCTCAGAGTATAAACTTACTATCCAGGACCACAATACCATATGGCTTTATGGTTTCATTGATTAGTTTCAGCTTATTACCCTTAATTTATTAGGAAAAAAAGGAAAGTTCTTATATTCCATAGGTCATATAATTGGGATCAAAACATCAAGGATAAACGCTGCTGCTGCCTTATGAGAAAAACCAAGCCAAGGATTGTGTGTGCATATACTGTGTCCACTATTGTGTGGTCCAGCTTAGCCTGAACAAAACTAGCTTCCTCTTTTCTTGCTCTGTTGTTTTTTGCCACTTACCCTGATCCATACCTGAGTAGTAAGATTATCTTCAAGAATCTCCTGAAATAATCCGCATGTACTATGATGTAGAAGGATGAGTGAGGAGCTATTAAAAATACAGGTAATGTTATTCAAGACTGTACACATCAAGAACTTTGATACCTGTAAAGCTTCTCCTTGCCAAAGAGATCATGGTACCTGAAAGGCTGAGTACCTCTCTATCCTCATCATAACTTTAACTATTGCTACCAAAATTACTATGATAAAGGAAAAATGCACCAAAATGCTTAACCATATTTTTTTCCCCAGTTAATCCCCGAACTCTGATTCTTAATTTCTTATTAATAATAGCTGGAGTGTGTCTAGCAGCCTCTGTTGGTGTGAGATTTTTTTTCAGTTGTGTGGTTGGTTGTTTGGGTTTTTTTAGGACAACTATTTATTTGCACTTGTCTTGTGTAGCCAGTTAAATTGGTTTACTAACAGAATTGCCCTGTTGTGCACGTAGCACTGACCTGCAGCTCTGCCCACTCTGTAGAGCGCTGAGTGCCACTAGCAAACTTTACTGGAATTATCCCTTTATCTCCCACTGGAATGGATATTGTGTTTCATTCCCAGGCTTGAGGATATTGCAGGAGATGAACCTTCATTTCCTCTACACAACTTGACTCTTTCTTCCTCCCCATCCATCTGCGTACGCTCAGTTTTCCATGGAAGGCTGGTGATGCAGACTCCTCTGATGTGGAAGATGCTTCCAGCTCTTCTAAGTCAAAACAGTGAAGAAGTAGAGGTTGGTATTGTGTAAGTCACACTTCATCTTCATTTGTGGCTGTAGATAGTGGCAAATCAGCATTTACCTCCTGCCTTCCAGCCCCTGCCCCGAGCCCATTGCAAAGAAATCCCCCATGGTGAAAGCCGTAACAGCATGTGGGGGAGAGAAATCAAGGTAAAACATGACACCAAGGCTCCCCTGTGTTTAAAGAAATTAAGAGAAGCATGAGGGCATAAAGGGGTATGTTTTATTTCTTAATGAGATTATTTTTTGCAAAGCTTGCCTTACCATGAAGTCCAAAGATTGATAGGCCTTATCATGGTTAACCTAGTTTGTAACCTCTTTCCCTTTAAATTCATCCAGATCAGACATTAATAATAGGACCTTTAAGATAAATAGAGATGGATATTTTATTAAGATAAATAAGATGGATGTTTCAGGGCCTAACACTGCAGAACAGGTTCCATTTTGGAATGCAGCATGGTTTGAATCTGTTCTTTCAAATGAATGCTCTCTTCCGGTTATTGTCACAGTGGTTTAGTAAGCATTAAATTAAGGAATGAAGGCACTTTGGGTGATAAATAGGAAGAGCTGGTGGGTCTGATGGGAGATACGTGAAATTGTACCTTCTCACAATGTATATTTTTTAATAGGCCAAAGACAACCCAGAAAAACTAGCGTGCAGTGAAACAGGAGAGGTGTTTTGAGAAATGCACTCTCCTGCCCCATGTGCCTAGCTGTAGTCCTGCTAATGGGTTCTTCTGCTGCTGCTTGTAACTAACAAACTAAACTCAGAATTACTGGATTTCTAACCTGATTTCAGAGCATTCATTTTGTGAAAAAAAAAAAAAACAACAACAAAACAAAAAACCCCAAAAAACTCTGGGGAATATGTAAGTAAAGACTTAGCTGTATAAATTGTTGTTGGGATGTTGTGGATTTACTTTATGATATTTCTTATTTCTGAGCAGCTGCAAGTATGAAACATACCTCTGCCCAGAGGCCAGTCTTTCCTGCTCTAGTACAAAGCCTGCTTCAACTCAATGTGCAAATACTGTGTTTGTATGTACTCCGAGTCCTTTTTGGCTGCTTGGACAGTATAGTTACTAGATTTGTAAGATTTTTTTTTAAGGCGCTGCAAGAATTTTGATAATCAAGTATACTCTCTTATGTGCTGTGCACTGGTTGATTTTATCCAATTAAGACCTACAGTATAAATTTTGGCTGAATTAAGCCTATTAAAAAGACATCCAATCATAGCTGGAAGACATCATTCAGTGGAGGTAGTTTCTTCTACTACTTTCCCATTCAAACTGTTAACAATTTTTGTCTTTAATACTGAATTTGTCTGGCTTCTGCTTCCAGCCATTTGTTCCCCAGTTATACCTTTCTACTAGATTAAGGAACCCATAAGGCCAGGATTTTCTCCACTATGATTGTCATCTCTCAAACTTTTAGACAAACGAAATAAGTGGTGGAGCATTTTGTCTTTTACTGTGAGTTGTTTTGGGTTTTTGCCGGCCTCTCATCCGTGGTTTTATTGACATTTCTTTCTTTGCAATGTTTATTTATTTTATTATCAAAATTACTACACAGAGCATCTTGATGTTTATTACTTTTTGAAAATATGTTGATCTGCCAAAATTAAATAATCAAATGCATGTATCATATACCCAAACCAGAGAAATGACGACATTCCAGATGTATGAGGTTAATGTGTTTGAAGCTGGAGGCTGGTGTTCTTGGAAATTATATAACCTTTCTATGTTCCAGAGCAAGAAAAATGAATCTCATTCTCAAATTCTTCAGAACCTTTTTCGGACATCACTTTGTGAGCCAGATTCTCAACTGGGATAAGTCAGTGTAGGTCTGAAGTCAGTAGCTCTGACTTCAGCACCCAGCTGAAGACCTGAAGCATACATGTAAGATATGGAGGAAATTAATATTTTTTGCATTGACTTTTTAAAGATAATTATCATGATACTTTTTTTTAATTAGTAAAATTTAATACTGTCTGATTCTTGTTCCAGAAACAGACTGACATTATATCAGTAAAATATCTGGCAGCCAGTCTCAAACAGATCTACCAAGTAAATTGTTGCTCAGTGTAACTCTAAACTACTGTGACCTGTGATTTTGCAGTAGAATGATGCCCTGGTAACAGGCTTGGTATTTGTCTGATGCAGCCACCCAGCCAGAGGGAGAAAACTGATATGAGTTTCTTTGTGAAGCTGTTCAAACCTGAACAGCTTTGTATGAACAGTTTTGTATGTCAACTTAACCCCTGTAGATTATAGTCTTCCACTAAAAGAAAAACTTTTGTGATCTTCCATAGATTGTTCTTCATTATAATTTCACATACTATTTGCTGCAAAGCAACACTATCTAAAGGGAAATACTCTACATGCCCCTATTCTATCTGTTATCCAGTATTATTCCCATGTGTGCTGAATTAATTGTATGACATAGTTGCTGGGGCACTTTCCATACATATGTCTGGTTTGAAAATCTATTGTAATAGGAAATGACAAAAGGAGTTTTTGGTGTTAGTTTTATTTTGTTGAAGTCAGACTGAAGGAGACTGAAGGGATTTTTGTGTGTGTTCTATATGTATGTTTTAGCATTGTTGGAAGCCCTGAGTGCTTTTAGACTTCAGCCATAAAAGTGTATTTTCTTCACCTAATTGCACTGACCTAAAACCTCTGTGTATAGAGTGGCTGAATCTGGCAGATGGCTCTTCCCCTGAAATGTGCTTGGACTGACTTGGACCCACACAAGTTTGGAGCCTCATGTTTAAGTTTTATAAGAGGTGAGAGTGAAAATTGCTGTCTTTTTGGTTATTCTCCATGATCAATAAATAACTGAGACTTCACGAACCACTGGGGTATGCTCTGGGCTGGATGAGAGTTAAATAAAATGACTGTGTTTTTGTAGCTTGTTCAACTTAGCTTCATCAGCATCCTGAATGTTTAAATTGAATCTTTCTACACTTAATTCATTATCATTAGGTAATCCAACAAACCAGAAAAAGTCAGTCAAGTTTGATACCTCTTCCCAGGGGACCTACAACAAAAGTCTCAGGGCAGTAGGCTATATTACATCATAGCTTGTTGTGCTGAAAGTGAACTTCTCTCAGAAGCTACATTCCTAATTTCAAATTCAAGCACAGGAATTGGTATTTCAGGTTTTCTTTTTGACATTATCTTATATATTCAGTTTCCTGATCAATTCTTACTGGGAGGGCAGGGGTTGAGGTATATGGTATGTAATAGATTAATAGATTAGGGTTTGAGTTAAAGCCCTGTGGAATCAATGAAAAAAGTCACCTCAGTTTGGATAAATTGTGGATGAGGCCTTGATGTCCACACAGCTGGAGGAGAAGAAAGTTAAGGATATTGTATTCTGATGTAAATATGAAGAATATTGTTCCTTGGCTGGCATAACAGCAGTTCATGTAGCATAGCTCTGTCCAGGTATGTGGCCAGTCAGTTGTAGGATCAATTAAACTGAGCATAATTTGAAATCTAAAGCTTTCAAAATTCAGAAGAAGATCTGGATGTTCTTTCTGACTGATTATTGTGGGACTGACCTCCCAGATTCTGCAGACAGCTCTGTCAGTCTGTATTACCCATTGATGGTACCTGTCTTCTTAACTCCAAGGGGATTACATTGAGGGTTTCTGAAGTTTAAAAAAAAAAATTAAAAGCCCATACATGAGGATGTAGAAGAATTTAATTCTCTGAAAACTGGGCACAGTAAGGGAACATGTGATAGTATACATACTAAAAGAATGCATAAATTTTTTGTTTTGAATACTGAATGTTACATGTATGTAAAAAACCTTCAAAACTTCTGCCTTATCTTCTACATAAGATAATGGAAAGAAAAAATCTCCTCTTTACAAGGTGATCCACAAGTGCTGGGAAGATTTACTCCAAATTTTAGATGGATAGCATTTTCACCAATAAAACTCTTTTTTGTAGTTCTGTATTACAAATTTGGCAACTCTAACTGCTTGTAACAAATTACATTATTTATCTATCTTTAATGTGGGTTAGGTGGCTCATTTTTTTAACTACTCCTTGAATAAGAGTTTTTTAGAGTTTAGTAATACAATCTGGGATGAGCTGTGGAGTTTCTGGAAAGAAGATATTTTTGTTTTTTAAAACAAACCACACATAGTATATATAAAGATGTTAAAATAAGTGGAACCTGTTTGTTCCATTATTTATAATGTGGATGGCCACTGAGTCATGGTTCTGCTCCCCTGTGGGGCCATTTAAAACAGAAATAAAAAGGGGTACATGATAAATGTTATAAAGTGATATGTGAAAGTGATAGATTCAAAAGCTTATTTCCTCCTGTTGGCGTGCAAATAGTTATATTTTTACACAGTGCATTCATTTGAGTATTTATGAAGAGGGGATTCATAAAGGAATTCTTGGCTTTTGAAAAAACTGGGCAGGAGGCAAGGCAGGAAAGGATTCTTGAACCTGCTCAAGATGAATAGTTGTTTGAATCCAAAGGACTTTGTGTAGTGTAGTGTAATGTTTTTGTCCATCTGCCTACTCTTTCTGGGATGGAAGAAGTAATGTTGTAATCCGGCCTTAGTCCCAACTATGATGCTGCCGTTACCTGTTTTATTTGACATATCTCTCTTTCTCCACTATACATTTTAATTAAGAGAGCTTTACTATGTATTCGTCACCATAACACACTGGTTGCTCTCTAATTAAAGAAACTGACCTCTGACCTCTTGGATAACAAAGTTAACACATAAGTTCATGCCTTGAACATCCAGTTTCTAGAGATATGCTTCTGAACTGCTGGCTACAGGTCGGGGTCAGTGTGAGGAGGGCTTGGAAGAAGACTGCTGGGTACAGTTATCTCAACAATGTAATCTCTGTCCATAAGGCTGCAAACCCATCCCCAAAGTGGGACATCAGTGAAACACTCTATTTGCCATGAAATTATTTTACATTCTCTAGATTATTTTCCTGGAAGACTGATGTCCGTCTCCATTTTACTGTAGAACCTTATTCTCCGTAGCCTTCACCAAAGGCAAAATCTCAGTGAAGTGATGATGAGTAACAAATGTCATATATTTGATTAACTTTTTATAACTTTACTTTTTCACAGCTGAATATGAAAGAATAATAAAATACATATGTGTTTGCAGAGTCTGGAATGTCATATATCTAAATTGTGTGAAAAAATATTATTGTTTTGAAAGTGTTTCAGAAATCCTGTTTTATTGGCAATACTTTTTGTGATATTTATAGAGAACGCGGGTATATAGAAACACTATTGGAACTCCTGACATTCTGTGAGAATGCACTTGTTCCTAGTATCTCCACTAAAACATTTCAGCAAGAGCAGCAGAAGTGCAACTTCTGTTACTTCAACAACACATTGTGATAGACAATACCACCAGTAGAGACCAGTTTTGTTACATTATTGAGCCTGAAGTCAATATAGCAGTACTAGAACGAGTCAACAATTTCATTCTGTTACTCTGCCAGAATCGTTATAGTGACAACTATATTTCAAGGACAGAAGGTTTCATGTACCCTTAGCTGTTTCCACAGCTATGTATAACTGATGTAAGCGTAAAATCTGTAGACTTAAGATTGGTGTTCTGTTCTTAGCTGCATTCATTCCTTCTTTGCTAAAGTAAGAAAAATTGGTCAGTGACAACCTGGAGCTGTTTAACTATCATATATCTCCAATGTACTTAAGCATAGACTACGATTTTTCTAGAAAAATATTTGTCTGTATATACTAGCAAAAAATATTTGCTGAAACTCATTTTCCTGATTGAAAGTATAAAATTTTTTTTTTTGCAAATCAGTTACTACAAAGTACTATAAGTATTGGCAATATTCAATTTATTACTGTGTGTAAGGCATAAGTGGTAATAAGAAAGTCTTCTGGTTTTCTAACTGGACAAAAGTAGGATAGTCTTGTGAGTAAGGCTACAGCAAGACTAGAACTTGGACCTTTTGCATTCAGAGCCCTGAATGTGCCATATAATCATGTTTAGTTTCAGTTCTTTTGGCTTTTAAGATCCTAAGCTTTCTGGAGAAAGGGTTGTTTCAACTCTCTCAGATACAGTGAGGCCTATTGTAATTTTGAGATGCTAGTGCAATATTACTGAATGAGAACTGCCCAGAGCTCAAAAGTAAAAGGAAAATATTAAAATTAATCAAAAGCAGTGATTGGTACAAAGAAAGTTGATGTCAGGTGAATACCAGGTCTTTGGACTTTTACTTTTATTTTTTTCTAAAGGCATCCTGTTCACAGCCTGAATGGAGGGCTTCACAAGGCACACCAATGAAAAACTCAGTGACTTTTGAGCATGGAGGGTATTCACATATCTGGAATATTTGTCAATTGTTATTATAAAAGTAGGCTGACCATTTCACAACTAGGTAGGTGAATTTTAATGTATACCTCTGTGTTCCTATGTTGTGCCATTTACATTTTTAAAATTCTTTTTTAATTAGGAGAGTTTGACACTTTTTTCCATCCTGTATCTTGGATGCAAATTTGCCTTCATGACACACAGAAATACTGAAATGACTGAGAGACATGCAAGAAAGCCATAGAGAGATCATGCAGTATAGGAAGTGGCTTTCATCCCTGAGACAAGGGGATGCATTTAGTTAACTAAATTCCTCTAGGTCCAACTCAAAGTCTAAGCTTCCTGTCCATCAGCATGAACTAATGGAGTGAAGGTTGTAAAATACTCCCATTACATGCAGATGAAACATACCCTTGTTCAGAGCAATCTAGACATTTCTGTCTCTTTTCTTTTCCCTCTAGACATAGATTAAGCATATTTGGTAAAACTGGGTTTTTTATTAAGGATATTACTAGATCAGCATATTTATTTTTTTTTGCTTGCTAAAAAGAAAATGCATTTTCCCTTCAAATAAAAATACTTTTTGTTTTATAATTTTGCAAGCTCACCAAGAAATATATGTACTTGTGGATATATAAGCTAAACGTATCTAGAAAATATGTGCAAAGTATTTACTGCTCATGTAGAAATGCTTCGCCTGCCTCCTAGTAAAACAAAGGCATTTTTCAGTTTTCTGTGCTGCATGATGTAAAAGTATGAGTTTATAATAAAGCAGAATAAAAGCCAAAAATCAGCTGCTGTAGTTGAGAACACGTTGGGCTATATATATTGAGGTAGAAACAATTCAGAAGAAGTAAAGGATTTGGAAGTTTGGTCATAAATATTACACCCATGTAGTACATTGCAATCTTTTTGCAGTACAACATGAACACGAGTGTATGAATTATATGTAATTTATATTCTGGGGCTTCCTTCTGGAATAGCTGGAGTTACTAAATTCTGCTTACAGTTATAAGAGTTTACAATGCTCACACAAAGCAGGTGTGAGGCTCCACTGGCTACAGGATTTGCTGTGTGTACTGTTCACTCCTACCTAGGACTCACAATGTCTTTCCCCTGGGTCTTGCAATGGCACTATTATCAACGCGCGGTACAAAGGCCTCTGTAGAATTAATAGAAACATAATCTATTTGCAGTAAGCTAAAAAGGTATTATTTTTAAAAATTATTCACCATAAATGGTGTTAATTTAGTTTGTCCTTGGTTATGTCTGTGGTATTTTGATTTTGGGGGAATGAGAAGGCCCGATATTGAGTGATTTATTTACAAAAGAATTGCTTTCCTTTTAATGGACACTTGCTATGCAAGAGATGGAGAAACTACACCCTTTATAAGGATAATGTTTTCCATCTACTGAGAATACATTTCCCCAAATTTATTTTAAGAAAGGAGTTTTGTGTGATTGATAAGGTATATGCAGAGTCTGTGCACAGACCCCCTTGTCTCTACAAGAAAATCTAAATGAGGCCAGAACCTAGGGTGTAATAATATTTCTTGGACTGTAAACTGTAGCTTCTGTAACAAATGGGAGGTTACTACTAGGTCATGAAGTCTCTCAGAAACCTCATAGCTGAGTCATGTAAGCTAATAGAAGAAAGCCTTTAACCTACCAAACAGCATTAGGCAGGTACCTTATTAAGTAACCTTGTCTAAACAGTTGTGAAGTACACTTAGAAGAAATGTTGTCAGAAATATATGTGCCAGAAACGGTTACATGATCTTATAAATGCTCTGAAAACCCTGAAGTACTACATTTCATTTACATTTTCTTTCATTCTCCTGTAATGAGACTCTTTTGTTAAGACATCTTTAACAAGGAGTAGGGGAAAGAGCTGTTGTATTATTATGAAGAGTTAATTCACTATGTTTTTTACATCCCCTGCTATGAAATATTAATTCTAGTGTTGAAGTCATTTAAGACCCTGCACTGTAACAAAAAAAAATTGCTGTAAATGTAAAAAAAAAGAAAAGTTAATTTAATTGGAAAATACCAAATTCAATCCATTAAATTTCAGTCATTTCAGTTAAATTTGATATCTGCAAGGACTGAGGGGAGTAGACTGACTTAGGTCTAGCAATGATTCATATGTGATAGCTAATAGAATGAATATCAAGAGAGCTTTAGGAAAAAAAATGAAACCATTTCTAACTAAAAGGTAAGGAAAAAAGAAAAAGCTTTTGATTGACACCATCAGGCCACATATTGAAAAAGAAATAAAACAACTCTTTCAGAAGAAAAGTTGAAAGTTACTCATTTGGAAGTATCAAAGGGAAGCTGCACAGAGATGTGTGCAGCCTGTGATGCAAAACTGTTTCCTTCTATTTCATCTTCTGATACAGTTGCAGGACTACTGTTGGTAGAGGCCTTCCATCAGAGCCAGGCATGAGCTCTGTGTGTCTGCGTTGCCGCAGTCTTTATCAGTAATCATTGGAATCTCTTGTGCTGGAAAGAGTAACTGTGAAAATAATCCATTCTTTATTTTGCATTTTTCAGACAATTGAGATAAAAATGTTGAAGTCAACTACATGGTAGAAAACAATTGCCCCTGGTGTCCTGTGATAGGACGTGTGGGAATGGTTCAAAACTGCAGGGGAGTTTTCAACTGGACATTAGGAAGCATGTTTTTAGCTAGAGGGTTGTCAAACACTGGAACAGGCTTCCTAGAGATGGTGGTTGATGTCCAAAGCTTGCCAGTGTATTTGGACAGTGGCCTTAATAACATGCTTTAACTTTCGGTCAGCCCTGAAGTTGTCAGGCAGTTGGACTAGATGATTGCTGTAGGTCCCTTCCAACTGTATTGTATTCTAGTCAAAATAGTGAATGGTGCCTTCTCTGTGTGTAACTTCTTCACTCACTGAAAAGCTTATTCCTATAGTTGGGCCTGAGGCTGTATGGGCTTCATACAGCAGCCCATCAACATTATGAGTATCTTTTATATTAATGAGGAGTTTCCTAGCATTAATGCTACCTGTGAATGTGCTGTTGGTGAAATATTACCCCATCACCCCCACAATAACCTTCTGCTCCATGAAGAGTTTTCTGAATTGCAACACAGCAAGAGTTTATTTCCTGCCATTTTGTCTGAATGTCTCAGGTTATTGTTGTGATGTGAGCCATTATTACTGCTCTCCCTGAAGAAATCCTCAGAGCTGTTCCTCTCATTTCTGCTGACAACTGCTTTGTTAGGAAGGGCTTTCTCTGTCCAAGCGGAACACCCAGACTGTGTTCTGAAATCCAGAAGAAAGGAGGGTGCAAAACACTTGAAAAATCTTACTAAAGCTTTCTGAGCATTAGTACTGCTTTTATAGATAAATGCACCTATACTTTTATTATTTGCTTGTCTGTATAGCAACTAGTGTTGCTATATCCTGATTGGGAAGCATCCCTTTGTGCTAAATTTGTTAAATTTGCAAAAGATTAGAGGAAATGTCTTTGGGAAATGCATATAGTCTTGTGTTTTACAAATTATAGACTGCATATGGTGGCAACTGGCAATAAATTCAGACTTTTAATAAATCCAAGCCATACAAAACTTGCAGTTAATAGGAAATGCTCTCATGAGATACTATTACACAGCTTCCTTCGAAATACAGTGCTTCCTTCAAAACACAATGCTTCCTCCAAAATGACAAGGTGTGCATTTACTGCTTTTTCATTGAAACAGTTCCCAGTAGGTTTTAACACAGTCTTTCAGCTAATTGTAAAGATAGTAAACCTGATTCTCTTCTGAGTATGTCAGAATAAAACCCAGGAGTAACTCCACCTAAAGTCAGGAGATTGCCTTGGTAAAAATTGTTGTGACAGAAGAAGAAATGCAAGTAAAATATAGACATAAATATACATTATTTGGGATAGCACTCAGAGTGTAACTAAATAAGAAACCCCTGCCTTGGGATATATGACCACATCAGGAGTTATGATTGGCTAGCTTTGGCTGGATCATATGTAACTGAGAACAGAGCAATGCTAAAAACTCTTACACTGAAAAATTCAAAGCAAATAACAATGATTAGGCTTGTGTGTCATATCTAAATGTAGTAAAAATGGGTTGTTTTTTTCAATTAAGCCAAAATTAAACAGTTTGTGTGACATGACTTCCAGATAAAATTTAGATGAATGAAAGAATTGATTTAAGTAATCCTTTGTCTTACATATGTGCATAAATTAAGGCATGATGAAATCTTTTGGTAATTCATTCTAGCCATGAAAATGTTTCTCTTTGTTTCTTTCTGGAGAGAGATCAGAAAAGAGTTATTTCACAGGAATAAGGATTTCATATTGGACCACACAGTAAACTGAGAGTTATATAAAAACAAACCCAACATGTAGACCATTTTGTATTTCCATGTAACGATATCAGACTTGTTTGTCCCATGCATGTGGAAGGTGTCCATTGGACATTTTGCTGCTGTTGAAATGGATAGATTTATGTCCGCTGGACAATGAATGGAGTTCTCGTGCTGAGAATTCTGCACAAACCTTTGTAGTGATCTAGTGATCTGGTCATGTTTTTGAAGTAGACAGAATGATGGGCAGAGCCACTTTTGCCCCACATTTTTGTGTTTTTGTGTAGATGGCCTTGCTATGGATACTATGTTCTGGCTTCCTGGGTGCTTTAAATACCTATTATTATATCCAAAGATGACTAGATAAAGCTACCATTCAAGTTTGTCTGCTGCTAGGAGGGACATGAAGAGTTGTATCTGCAGTGGCTAATATGACTTCATTCCTCTAGTGAATTTTTAATTTATTTATTTTTTTAAAAAAATATTTCCTTCAAAAAGACACCAAAGGAGTCCTCTGAGGCCTTTTAACTGCTAAAGCAAAAATTTTATATCATAATTCCTGTTGGCTTGGAGATACAAGCCAAACTAAAGAAAGAGATGAAGAATTCGGAACCCGAGACTGGTGGACAAGAGCAAAGAATACGTTACAAATAAGCAAAAATAAATAGTGTTGGTAAATACAGTTTTATGCTTGCTTTCTCATGTCCCTAAAAATGTTTTTTGTACGATATGTTAAAATGTGGGATTGAGTGTCATTGTTTTCCAGGTTCAATAGTTTTAGATTGCCAGTAAAAAAATAAAAACAAACAAAACCCCCACTAGTTTTAACATTTGAAATCTCTGTAAAAACCATTTATGACATGAAAATACAGGCTAATTCCATTTTTTGCTTCATTCTAAAGGGGAGAATTGAAGGTACAGGTATTCTTCAGCCTTCATGGTTTGCAAAGATTACTGAAAAGAAGATGACAGTTTCAGTTGTGGATGAGAGGTGCTCAGGAGGAACAGGAGGTTGGAGGTATAGATATGTAAGGTCATGGAAGGTAGAAATGTTACGTGCACTAAACCCAGTTTCTCTACTGAGTGCAAAATTTTTAATATCAACATCAAGTGCTCATGGCTGTTTGAGATGATTTGGCGATCCCTTCCTGTGTCAGATAGTCGCATTCACTATTATAACTTTTGACAGTGTTCTCAGACCACTGAATGACTCTGTAATCCTCACTTGCTTTATTGGAAATTAGAGGAGAATCCACTGTAAAGAATAATTCTTTAAATGAAGGTGTTGATTTTACTTATTTTTCAAGGGAGAGTTATGAATTTAAGTGGTAAAATAAGGCATATAATGACAAATGCTTGAAATGGATGCTTGAAAAGGTGAAATTGGCACAAATGTTACAGTCAGAGGCATTGTAGAAGTGATGCAGAGGTAGTGTACTACAACAGTACTCACACGAGACCCATAGTTCAGCAATGTCTTTGATACAACTTCCTTTTCCATCTATCACTTAAGAGATTTGCAGTTTTGTCTGGTTTAGTCATTATTCACCGAACAGTTCTCACTAAATAGTTCTGCTCACAGAATTGGTAGCTCAGCTGTGAAGAATATGTGTTTGCCGTTTCTAAGGTTCAGGCTCTTTGGATTGCACACACCACACAGACAATACAAATTTGCTTCTGGACAGCACCAAGGTAATGTTTCAAGAACCAAGCCTTGGGCAGAATTCTTATTTTTACAAATAGCAAGTTAAGATATTTGCAGGTATTTTCCAGTATGGATTAATCTTTATAATTCTGTTGCTACTGGGAAACTTTCTCTGCTGCAATGTCCATGGAAAGTGATCAAATAAGTATATTCAGAACTGGAAGAAATAAACTGGAAAACTTGTTTCAGCACTTGACCACAATTCATTGTTGGTAAGTCTTTTATAAAAAAGTGGCATGATTTTGTGGCTTGCTTTGGTTGCTCAAAAAACACCCCTAAGGTTTAAAGCAGCTGGAGCTCTTTATCAGATTCATAAACGATTTTACCTAGAAAAGCACACAGGAAAACAGCTATGGAACTTCTGTTTTTCAGGCTGTGTTTCACAGGGACCTATAGATATAACACCCAAATGCCAGATGATATCCCACTATTTCCTTCCTTGGGTCTTTGGAGATTTTATTCATGTCTGTGTAAGCTCCAAGTTCAGGTTCCTCCTCCCTTTATGGAGGAAAGGTAGACTTTGGCCTCTTCTAGCTTGTTTGGCGAGGTCGGAGTCATGCTACTGTTTTAATTCCATGTGTCCAAAGTTCCTTTCCTTAAAAGTATTTTTGACCCTGAATGATTTTTAATTTTATTTATTGATTTTTTCCAAGTTAGTTGAAAACATTTAAAATTCTTTTTAGTTTCAACAAGCACAAAATAATATCAAATATATTTCTTCCTTTAGTTCTGATGCTGCACTTATTCCATACTCTACTCTCTCTGACTTGAGCTGACTGACCAGTTCTTCACTTTGAGCAAGACTTTTTCCAATAGATCACCAACATCCATTCTTCCTGTCTCTGTCTCTAGCTAGTCTGCAGTATGAGTGTGTGTCTGAATTGCCAAACACAAATAAATCATGTCTTAAGGTCATCTTTATTACTTGCTTCTGCTTTCTTAGGAAGTGCGTCATCAGTCAGTGTTTGTGAGCCTGCATCCCTGTCATCCTTGTGGCTGTCTTGTGACTAGTGTTAATGCTATAGGCAGGGAAGAAGAGTGCCTGGATTTAGAAAGGCAAAGGGTAAAGTAATGAAGGAGAGCTGGTACAGATTCTGCTGATGGAGTGGAAAGAGACTTAAGCAAGTAGCAGGAGTGTTGTCAGATCAGTGACGTCCTTGCAGTTTTTCCACTCGCTCTCTGCTAAAGATATTGTACTTGAAATAAGCCCAAGGCAAAGTGATAGTGGTGCTGAGAAAGCATGCTGTGTTAATGGGCATTTTACACTGCTTTTCTTTGTCCCTGGTTTTTTTTCTTTTGTATGTTATGAACTGACTCTGTATATAAGTATTTCTTAAATTCTGTACAGTTCCTGATACAGCATTGGTTTACTCCCGGGAAGACTGTGTTTTAACATCAGACAGGTGATAACCACCGTGTGAACATTAGGTGCACAGTTGTTAAATTGCCCAAAGGCCAATGAGAAATTTGGTTCCTTTTTACTTTTGGATCTAGACAATCTGGAGAAGCATCCTTATTGTGGAGATGCCTAACAGCACAAGTCTCACTCCTAGACTGCAGAACTGGTATATGTAGAAGAGGTAACTGGCTGTATCTCATTGTATCCGTGATCACACTCCATGATGCCAAAATGAATAGCTTCATTGAATCTTAGAAAATATCATTTGCCTTTTAAAAATGTGCATGTGTGGATAGAGTTGCAGTACTCGCCTTCCTTTCAGTCTCCTCTTGCATCACCTCAGACTATGTTTTGTCAGCTGTTCATAAGTCTACAGAAATTTGGGCTCAGCCAGTGCTGTGATAAGAGATGGTAAAAGAAAACTCATATGGGAAGCAGCACAGGTGATTTTGAGGCTTCTTCCCTGAATCGATTCTCATTCACTCCTCCTTATACTGATACTAACTAGCACTTTTCTCTTAATTTTTTAATAAGCCATAAAACCCATCTGGAATATTGCAAGTTTTCAATTATTATTTTCTTTAATTTCCAATTCATTTATTTTATTGGCTCTTATCCCTGTTTTCTGTTCAATTACCATGAATTGTCTGTTAAACCCTCATTGCATTTGTTTTTGCAAGGCATGAAATATTACTATTACATTTCTATTGCATGAATATTTGAGGAAACTAAGAACAATTAACTTCGGTTAGGAGAAGCACCAAAAGACTTGGAAAATATTCTAAACCTTGTCTAACTTGGCTAAAATTCTTGTGCCCAGCTGAATTCTTACCCTGTGGAAAAATCTTGTTATGAAATTACAGAGCTAGGTAGAAAAATCTCAAGAGAGGAAGCTGCTCTGAGATCTTTCTTTTAGGTCTTGTTCCTAATCAAGATGTATATACAATCTTTTCCAGGTATTTTGGCACTTGGCTTGATGATCATTGCCAGAACCCAGAACTTCATGAAAACGAATAACAAAAATAAACTGTGTTAATTGGACAAACCACAGTGTTCAAATCTGTCTGATTTAAGGCTTGGAAAAGAGTTCATTTTTATTTCCAGAATTTCCCTTCTCTGTTTTGTGGCCTACTCTTCTAAGATTTATTTACAGAGATAGTTTTAACTTTTTCTACCACAGATAACAGAGTGATGCTGATTCAGTTACCATGTATTTTAATAGATGAATACCCTAATGTTCATCAAAATTATTTGGACCATCTTTAGGTGTCAAAAACAGTACTTACAGAGGTAGCAATTATGGATGTATTGAGAGTGACTGAATAATGGTCACAGTATTGTTTGAATAGTGACTTCTTGCTTCCTGACCCATTAGCATCCACATTTCAGGCATGAAGAGAGGTTTCTGAAGTCGTAGTAAAAAGAGGGACTTCTGGCTGACATTCCCCTCAAAGCTTATTCTACTTTGAGTGCATTTTTAATGACTGTGTTCAACTGGAAAGAGAAACTGTGTAAAGCTTGATGTCACGACTTATTTAGTGTCAGTTCAGGAGCACATAGAAGGAATTCCGTATGAGCAGAAGTCTCAGTGTGTAGTTCCTACTGATAATAAAATTAAGGTAAAAGAAAACTGATACTGAGCAAGAATGTCAAACTGAAACAGAAATGGTAAAAATCCACATTTCTGCATAAACTATTCTGGGAAGTTAGTAGTATCTTACTTGTCTCTGAAATTGTTGTGAAGCATTTGTTACCAGCTGGGATGGGTTCCTTTTGGGGTCCATTAATTTCACCCAGTAAAAATTTGGCTCAGAAGAAGATGAAGAAAATAGCTTGGGAAAAATACAAATTATGAATAAGCTATCACTTATTCTTACACAGTAGTTGTGTGTATTCTGATCCTGCATAGGAAAGTTGCAACTAATGAACATTTTGCTTTAATAGGGTGTAAATCTTATCTTAGCATTTAGGTTAGTTATTCTTTGTAAAATAATACAAAATGTGCTACAACATGTCTAAAAGAAATAGTTTAAAGTTATTAACTTGATTCCGTAACCCAGTATTAAATATTACTGAAATTATGTCAAGGATTCTGGAGTTTTTGTTTTTCATTACATGGAGAAGGGCTTGTGCCTGCAGAAAGGGAGTTTCTTTTCTTACCAGACTCTATCATATTAGTCAATTGAACTCAGAGACAGCAGTTGAAAACACTACTAAAGGCTCAATTTTAACATCAGAATTAAAGAATACTTAGGGGGACAAATATTCTGCGAGACCATTTCATTCTGGCTGTGCCATGTAAAATGGAGAGTACAGTTTAGCCTAAATGGTTGTAAAATTTTCTTACCTGTTCCAACCTCACAGTATAATTCTTCAAAGGATTTTAATTCAACCATGTGCAAAATCTTAATGAAGGAAATTTCAAATATGGTTTGAAAGACTATTTCTTAACAAAATCCTGCAAAAAAAAAAAGTATCTGTCATCTTTAGAAATGAGCATGTGTCCTTGAAATGGGCTTAATCTTAGTTGTTTTTTAAAAATGCTCTTTTGATCAGATTTACTTACTTTAAGAGGTATAAAGGCAAGATACTGACCTGCTGTATCTCATCGAAATGTCACTGAAGTTGACTACTCTTATTTTCAGCAGGTGAGCATCTTGACCTGTCCCCTCACCTTAAGATTTAACTTCAGATTTAGGGATGCATATTTTCTTTGTTTCAATGGGGTACACTTAAATATAGCCTTCAGCAACCTTCAGAAATTAATATCTTTTGGCTTTTATTGCTCTTTCTGTTTTTGAGCATGTAGTAATTTTTATCCCTTCTTCAGTCAAGATATTTTGACTTTCAGCAGTATGACTTTCCACAATCAAAGCTGTGCACCAAGTTTCTAGTATGCCTGTTGTTAACCTACCTGTTGCCCAAGTAGTCGGCATGCCTTGTCTCCAACACCCAGCAAGGCAGTGTTCGGAGAACGAAGGTATTCAGTTCACAACCCTGTCTTGATTGCAGTTTCTGTTTTACCTCCCTCTTTTAAAGATCCCTTATCAAAGTTATTTAGTCTCTTTCCAAGTTTGTTCCTGAGCCTGTAAGCACTTATACACCTGAGTATTTTTATCATACAACTAGCACTGCTGACTCAGATCAACATGACTGCAGCGGGAGTGCTTAGAGAGGAAGAAAGAGTGCATGTGTTCAACTTCTGGCAGACTCATAATTTATAGAGTCAGCATTTATACTGCGTATTTTAGAAGGCACAGTTGCTAAGAATGTGAAGTACTTCAGGTGCCTATTGATAGTACTGAATGTGCAGTCAGATCGGGCTGACTCCCATATGGGTCTCACAAAAGCACTATTTCCATCTTCAGGCACTTTTCAAAATCTGACAGTCTCCTTTCTTTAAAGACCTCAAAATGTCAGAAAGAGCAGGAGAATGTCAGGCTGAGTAAAGCAATGGGACAGAGTGCATGTGTGTAACTCTGTGTACAAAAGTGATGAACTGCAGATGTTTAGAGCTGACATCAGGGCAGTGTCACAGCTGCCTTCATTCCTCTGAACCAACCAGATGTTATATCCTTCTCTGTCTTTTTCTCTCATCCTACAACTTAGTTTTTCACCACTGTCTAGTTCTGTGCTTGAATTGGAGGACCATATTTTTGTGTTCTATTTAACAGGGATACTGTTTTCTGATAATTCAGAATATTGTGTTAGAGGGTGGGGTTTTTTGCACCTTGATTACTACACATTGTGCAAAGGAAATCTCACCTTTCTTCCTGTTCAAAGTAATTGAAGAGAACCTCTTAAGCAGAAAGTGATAGAATCCGTTACACACAGGATGTTAGGAAAGCTTACATGTACTAATCCAGGAGAAACTACTCTGAATGAGAGATTTGTATATGTGAAATGGATGATAAAATCAGTAATATAATGCATCCAAGTATAAATGAGAGCAGCTGATTTGGAAGAAAAACTAAGCAAGATTCATGTTGACCCAACTTTTGGTCACAAGGTGGAAAATGCTTAAGTTACTGTGTTTTAACAAGGTACTACCAACAGGTCAGTCCAAATAATTCCTCTGCACATGTGCTCTTAGCCAACTCTCAGTTGTGAAACAGGCCATGTTAGATTGAATGATCATAAAATGTACTCTTAAAAGTTGTTTTCTTTGCAAAGAGTGTGGGTTAACAGCACACTTGACTAACTGCTATGACTCAACTACAGATGATGACTTGTTAAACTAGAGTAACTCAACAAATTTCAGTTCTGTCTGTACATCCAAGTCTTCTGTGATGATACGGAAATAACAACACATGGAAATACAGGATGGTCAGAACTAAATTTCTAGATTTAATTTGGAACTTTGATAAACTTCACAAGAAACTTAGGTGAAAGTCATAATCAGCACCAGCCATTTTAGTCATATTGATTATACGAACTGTGATCACAGAGTTACTGCATTTATCTTTCTTTATTGCATTAGCACACTTCTAAGCTGTCTTCTGTCTTTAATATTTGCTAGGAATATATTTTACTGATTACATTGTAGAAATGCTTACATTCTATGTATGTCCCAAATTGTTATTTACTGTTGGTGCCTTTCTCACAATGTACCACGAAACTATCTATTCAGGATGCTCTGTGCTTCACCTGTGTATCCTAATGACATCAGCAGTCAACTTTCTCTAGTGCTCTTGGGAAGGGTTCACTTGGTGCTGGACTTGTCTCACAAGGCCTGACAGAAAGCTCCTTGTTCCTTTTGCAGAGGAAGGTTTCCCACTGACTACAGCTGCTCCCAGTGAGCTCATAATCAGATATAGCAAAATGAGTGAAACTACATGAACAGGAAAATATTTCTGATTGTATATGAGGGTAACAGAAACTGGCCCCAAGAGGCAATGAGAATGTTAATCTCCAGTTATTTGTAAAGTTATGTCTGCTGGGTTTTTTTAATCCAAAAGTTGAGAATTTTAGGCCAGTTACATCAATTGGCAGAGGGATGTCCTCAGTTCTGCTGCACCAGTAGTACATACATTTCTAGGCTGCTAAGATCTTTAGTTAGCATATCTCCATCCTTAAATCAGAAGACCACTTTGTCTATGGCTGTAAAACTCCTCACTGTACTAGACAGTGCCAGTCCAGTGGAAGCAATTTAGGGGTTGAATTTTTAATATATTTTCTTGAAATTATTTCAGAGGCCACCGGCATGCAGTCATCTAATAGTTTTCCTGTATGACAGTAGCAGTTCTGTTCTGCAGATGTAGAACTGATTTTCCTGGAATATTTTTCAGGCTTAAAGTGTACATTTGATGGTCTTTTTTAGATATGTATGTGGTTTTTATAAAAGTCAGTGTATTGTCTGCATTCACCTTAAATCTATTTAAAAGCATACAGTGATACAAAAGCATATTTTACATCAGTGATTGAGTTCCAAAATATTTTTCTCTTTAGATTTTGAAACACAACTGATTGCTTGATAATATCTGAATCCTACATAAAGTATGTTCTAGACCTGTGAGTAAAGGCAATTGGGATTTATAAAGCCTCCTGCTTACTCCATACATAACTCTCACTAAATTGCAGTTGATACTTTTTTGTCTTTTTCTTCTGGAGGGAAAAACTAAGATTTGTGGTAAGAAAACATGGAAATGCTTTTTGTATTACAAGGAAGCCTTCAGTCATGATTTAACCCCAGCCAGCAACTAAGGACTACACAGCCACTCACTCACTCCACCCCCTGCCATGATGGGATGCAGGACAGAATCGGAAAGGCAAAAATAAGAAAACTCATGGGTTGAGATAAGGACAGTTTAATAATCGAAATAAAATAATGATGACAATGATGATAATAATAATTATAATGATTTGTAATTAGAAGGAAAACAAAAAAACAGAGAGAGAGGAACAAAACTGAGGAAAAACAAGTGATGCAACCACTCACCATCCGCCAACCAACACTGAGCCCATCCGCAAGCGGCAATCGCTGCCCCAGGCCATCACCCTCTGGTTTATATACTGAGCATGACATCATATGGCATGGAATATCACTTTGGCCAGTTTGGGTCAGCCATCCTGGCTAAGCTCCCTCCGAGCTTCTTGTGCACCTTGTAGAGCACGGGAAGCTGAAAAGTCCTTGGCTTAGTGTAAGCACTGCTTAGCAACAACTAAAACATCATTGTGTTATCAACATTATTCTCACACTACATCCAAAATGCAGCACTGTTCTAGCTACAAGGAAGAAAATAAATTCTATCCCAGCTGAAACTGGGACAACTTCCCACTCTGCACAGCGGTGGTATTTCTGTCTTATTGATTCCTGAAGTTCATCAAAGCGTAGCAGGTTTTGAGAAGCACAGCAATGAGGAGTGGAAGATACAGTATTTAGAGTGCTGACAGTTTAGTTAAGGACACGCTTGCATCATCAGCTGAAGACAGTTGTACTCTTCTTCCACCCATGTTTGAAGCCCTCTAGTTTAAACTAACAGGTGTGGAAGCTGGGTAGCTTCGTTAGCACAGAACGGTTAAAATAGCATAGTGCTGAGCCTGAACTAATAAAACTCACAAAAAGTCCAGATAACGTTAGTTCAGGCCTAGTGACATTCTAGTGTGATTTCGTTCCTTTGGAGTAGATGTGGCTTATGCCAGTTGTGGCAGAGCTGGCACGTGCCACATGTGACTATGTACACCCACACGTGCACGGCCTAACATGTTAAAGTCAGGGAGAAAGAAAAAGTCAATTTCTGTATATAACTGCTCTGGCAAACCAGTCCACCTTGCATCTGTGTAAGAACCCAGCAAGAGTTACCTTAAAAATTCAATTTAGTTTCCAATTTTAGTTATCCCAGTAGATGATGAGAAATGTATATATTTGTGGATGAATGGGAAATGTAATGGACTACAGTAATAGTATCTCCAAGTTCTGTTTTTGGTAATAAATATGCAACTTTAAGAAAACAGCATCTGTTAAGAACCACTGCTGCCACTCTGAAGCTGCATTGAAGACAGGCCTGGATGAACCCTCAGACTGACTTAAATTTTGTAGCTAAGGTTTGCATTTTCTTTAAAGTTAGATTCCCATTCCCCATGTCAAGGTTATCTTAGTTGATAGCCTTTGAAACCGTCAGACCACTTACCAATGGATGGATGTTCAGAAGTTTGACAGTCTCTGCATTGATCCTACTCTTGCATGAAAATAGCTTTATCAAGCCTATAATTAGAAACGAAATAGTCTTAAATGGTTTCCACACAGCTTGACTTTCAAAGAGGTTCCAGTTTCACATAACTTCATATAAACAGAGAACCAGAAGATATAACCAGATACCACAGTTCCTGCTTACTAATTGCCATAAAGCAGAGCCATCTGCTTTATACAAAGCCTAGGTCAGGTAATCCTTCTAAACTGTGACCTTTGGGGCTCCATGGAACTTGTTCTTGATTAAATAAAGCCTTCTTAGGAAGTTATTGGGACACTTGGTGCAGGTTCAGTATGAGTAGAGAATGTAACTGATTGGATTCCCGTATAATCTTAAGCAGACAGTTCTACACTAGTTTATATTTTGAACTTTTTTTTCTTAACAGTGTTAATCTTTCATAGCAATTCAAGGTACAAATAATTTATTTCAGTTTTTAAAATGATTCTTCATAAAAGATAAATTAGATGACAAATGAATGATTTAAACATAAAATCATGACAGTTAAAGGCAAAGTGAAGTGACTGAATGTTTCATCAGCCTAAACTAAGCTCAGATTCTGAGCTGGGGTAAACGGCGTGCATCCTCCATTTTGTGCAGTTGCCTGACCCTTTTTTAGAGAGCATGTGTCACAGTGCAATGGGGTAGCAAACAAGAATGGAGCAAAATAAATATAGTTGCAGCTAAGCAAATACACTAGAATGCTTGTAATTCCTTACAACTATTTCATTACTAGCAAAGCTCACATCATAGATGTTTTCAAGTTTGTCTCTTTTCCATCATATACTTTATTTGAACGTTTGAGCCATTAAATGAAAATAGTTACTGTGATTAAATAATTGGCTCTTCTGCTCTAGTTTTCTTTTGGCATTGGTGACTGTTATTTTTGGCTGTCTATCTTTGGTAGGCAACTGCCAATTGTTCACTGCCAGGTTAAAAATAGAAGTATTATTGCCAAAGCAAATAATACGTTATTTTACAGTTACACAGAGCTTTCCAGCTGAGGATCACAACATATTTTGTAACCACTAATGAGTTTAGCCACTTACCACCCACTGAACATTTGTGTTCTTGCCTTAGTGATGAGAAAGATAAGGTATATTCTGCAGCAGGATGACTTACCTTTTCCAGGGGCTGATGTAAGTTAACACCAGCTTCCTAGAGAAGCTGGCGGCTCATGGCTTGGACGGGTGTACTCTTTGATGGGTAAAAAAATGGCTAGATGGCCGAGCCCAGAGAGTTGTGGTGAATGGATATAAATCCATTTGGCAGCTGGTCACGAGCGGGGTTCCCCAGGGCTCAGTGTTGGGGCCAGTCTTTTTTAATATCTTTATCAGTGATCTGGATGAGGGGATTGAGTGCACCATCAGTCAGTTTGCAGATGACACCTAGTTGGGCAGAAGTGTCAATCTGCTCAAGGGTAGGAATGCTCTGCAGAGGGACCTGGACAGGCTGGATTGGTGGGCTAAGGTCAATTGTATGAGGTTCAACAAGGCCAAGTGCCAAGTCCTGAACTTGGGTCACAACAACCCTATGCAATGTTATGCACTTGAGGAAGAGTGGCTGGAAAGCTGCCTGGCGGAGAAGGACTTGGAGATGCTGGTCAACAGCCAGCTGAACATGAGCCAGCAGTGTGCCCAGGTGGCCAAGAAGACCAACAGCACCCTGGCTTGTCTCAGGAACAGTGTGGCCAGCAGGAGCAGGGAAGTGATCGTGCCCCTGTACTCGGCACTGGTGAGGCTGCACCTTGAATACTGTGTTCAGTTTTGGGCTCCTCAGTGCAAGAAGGACATTGAGGTGCTGGATTGTGTCTAGAGAAGGGCAACGAAGGTGGTGAAGGGTTTGGAGAGCAGGTCTTATGAGGAGTGGCTGAGGGAGCTGGGTTTGTTTAGTGTGGAGAAGAGGAGGCTGAGGGGAGACCTTATTGCCTTCTACAACTACCTGAAAGGAGGTTGTAGTGAGGTGGGTGTTGGTCTGTTCTCCCAAGTTACTAGCGCTAGAACAAGAGGAAACAGCTTCAAGCTGCATCAGGGGAGGTTAAATTGGATATTAGGAAAAATTTCCTCACTGAAAGAGTGGTCAGGCGTTGGAACAGGCTGCCCAGAGAGGTGGTAGAGTCACCATCCCTAGAGGTATTTAAAAGACATGTAGATGTGGCACTTCAGGGCATGGTTTAGGAGACATGGTAGTGTTGGGTTGACAGTTGGACTTGATGACCCTAGAGGTCTTTTCCAACCTTAATGATTCTATGATTCTATGATTGATGGAAGACACCAGAATGTGCCACTCACTAGAAGTGGATGTTCTCATACAAATTGAGAGAGCCTGGTCTACCAAGCCACACAACTGTGCAAAGGCTGGAGTAGCTCTGCTCTGTTCATGAAATCCTGCTCTTACAGGAGACAAAGAAAAGCTGAATTGTAGGCTTTCTTCTCAAAGAAAATTTATCCATTCACAGGGAGTTGCATTAATGAAATAGATTGATATTTTGAGACTAAGTGTATTTTGAATTTTGATAGTTCCCTTCTGATTTTGGGAAGGGGAAAATCAAGAGAGGAAGTCAATCATGGCAGATGACCCAATTATCTTGATTGTTTAAACTTCATTATGGTATTACTGTTCCTCTCAACAACTGACACAGTAAGATGTCCTCATATTGACTGTGGTCTGCATAGCTACTTTGCATTCTTAAGAAAATTTTGTGAAGTGGTGCAGTGGAGAAGAGTTTCTTACTGAACTAGGTGGTTCCCTCATGTCTGAGGACTATTCTCTTCTGGTTTTAACTCATCTCTTTGAAAAATCTCTTTGAACATATGTCTGAACATTACCCCCAAAGTCTGTGGCATTTTCACACCTATGAATATGCTCCTTAGAATTGTAGTGACACAAAGGTCTAGCTCTGCACTCCACATTTCTGTTCAGGTGATGGTTTTTCCTTTCCTAGCTGCAGTGTATGATAGAGCCAGTCAAAATCATGAAGGGATATTGGTATTTGGGGAAGTGTGACTCTGGTTCTAGGTTTTGTTCCTCATTTGTAGGCCAATATAAAGATACAATGATAGTATACATTTCTTTGTTCTCAGTTGCTGCAGGGAGTGATATGATTGGTCGTATAATGGTCTTGTATTGGTTGCCAAGCGAAAAGTTCTTCATCTCTGTACATGTTTCAAATTGTGGAGACTGTTTTTATGGTGGGAATCACCTTACATACACCTGATCACTTTGTGTAAAGCACCCAGTAACTTAAGTGGCCACTAAGTGCAGAACTTTGCTGGATTGCACTCTATCATTTTAGTAAATAAAGAGGCATCTGAGATCTGATATCTAATATATTCTGCGAGCACAGCAGCAGTTGGGGGCAAACAGAGGCAGTTTTCCTTGAAATTCAAGTACAGTAGCTCAGAGAAATCCATCTGTATATATTTAGGGAATCTGAAATTACCTGAATGCCTGGTAATTTTTTTGTAATTATCTTAGAAATTAATTATGATATTTCACAGATAATTCTCTAGTCCCTTCTTTCCTACCTTGAGAAAACTTACTAAAAATCTCTTGCCTATTTTATTCCTTGTTGGGATTTAAAAAATCCCCCAAACACACAAACTAAAAATCTTGCTTTGAAAGATCTTATTGGAAAGTGTGTGCGTGTGTTTTAAAAGACTCCACGTTTAAAGACAAGCAAGGGAGTGATGAAATTTACAACAGCTTCACTGAAAAATATTCCATCACTCAGATCAAAAGTGGGCAAAAAGCACAGAAATATTTGGAAGAAACAGCAGTGCCAGAGCACAATTTTATCTCTTTTGGGAAAGCAGCTCCTTCTCTCTGACATGGACTCAAAATGTAGGGTATTCTGTAAGTGGATCTGCTCATTCAGATCATTCCCTACAGTGACTTTTTCATGGGAACAATGAATAGTGTAGTTATTTGGGAGAAGTATTTCTTTTGATCTAACAAGAAATCTCTCTCTTAGGCAGTCACACAATTGCTAAATAGCAGTTGACTTTAACTCCTGAGTGCTTATTTCCAAATATTCAATATAGAATGGCAAGAATAACATGGGAAAATGAACTTAATTTTTTATTGATATGTTGATTTTGTGTAACTAAAGAGATGCAGAACACTAAATTGCCAGTGAAAACCAATGCTGAACAGTCACTTCTACTTTGAAAATCTCTCTTTAGTTATAGAGAAGAGACAAAGCTAAACAGTATGTCTCCAGAATACTATCTTCAAATTCCAGAAATGGGAAAATTGGATAAGCCCTGGTATTTGGACACCCCTGACTCCTCCTGGCTTAACTTTTTTTCTGGCAACTGCAAATGACTGGGATGATCCTCTCCCAGCCCTCCTGGATCTCAGTGTTGTAGGAATCACAGCTGGTTTCAGCACGGACCCCTGCATTAGAACTTTCTTTACTTGACAGGCTGTATTTGGCAGCCTGAGAGTAATATGGTTTCTTTATTTGATTTTGCATTTGATTGATAGCTTTTAATGCAATTTATTTTCTTTCTTGTGGTGTAGTGGTAGTGTTTGCTGATGATAGCAATATCAATCTGTTCCTCTTGTCAGCTATGGCTCATTTATAGAATTTTTAAAATAATTTTTGAATGAATGCTGATTGCTGCCATCTCAATGGTATATTAATTTTTAATTTCTAGCAGCTCTGAAGAATATGGTAAAACATTGTAGCTGGATCAGGGTACAGTTGCAGACAAAAAACTTCACAGTCTTGCAGGTGTACCATGCAGTTACGACTTTTGCACTCGCAGTTACACGACTTTGGAGGAACATGCATATACCTCTGTGCTACACTGCATAGCGGCATATAATGCAATTACTGGCTTGTTCAGGACTTTCCTCCATGTTCTGTTGCTTGCTGTAGGCCCTGCCTGAGCTTCCATAACCTACAAGGCAGGGTAGGTTTTGCTGTGCATGCAGAGTACCCATTACTTCTTAGTTAATCACTGTACCTCAACTGGCTTGGGTCTGCAGGTGTTTGCTACTTGAATATGTTGTGTTGTTTTGAATGCCAGCTTTCTTAGCTCCAGGCAGAGGAACACTTAAATAATTTGCGCTAAGGGAGTTTTTCCAGTTGGAAATTTGAAGTTCTGTGAAGCCAGTTTGTGATCTATACTAAGGGTCTTATGATGTGACAGGACAATCTTAGAAAGATTTCTGGCAACATTACATATTTTTATTTCACAATATTTTTTCCAGTAGGAAGTGTTTAATATTTTTTTCTCTAATGGAAAGGTTGTATCTTCATACCCCTTTTTCTTGTTTCCTCTCAGGCCCCCTTCCCCATTTCTGCTAAGAATCAAGGGTCGGCCACTGGCCCCAGAGATAATTTTGACCACAAGGTCCATTTATGGGAAAATGTAGTGAGAGAATCTGAGTGCATCCATTTATGTTTTAAATGGTCTGATTTTCTTTCTTTGCTCATTTGGCAAATTCTGTGACTTCCTGTCTACCCAGAATAGTAACTTTTTTCTGGTGGTGTTCTTCAAGAGTCTAAAGATATTGTCCTGAACAGCTTTTTGATTGTATTGGTAGTTCTATTGGAGGATCCCAGGCATTAGTTGAATTTCTGAACTGCAGAAATTCTGCCGATCAATGCAAGGTCAGTGCTGCAGTGTACTTATCAACAGTCCAACGGGAGGGACCAGAAAGATTTCTGAAACTGATGACCAAGCTGAAGACAGTAAGAGAATTTTCCCCTGAATACTGAGGGATCAGTGAAATAAGTGTGAAAGGTACTTCCTTTAGAACAAAATAGGATTTATGAGAGGCTGATCTGAATTGTGGAAGTTGATGTGCAATCACGGCTTCTTCAGAAGTTACATTACCACATCTTTCTAATAATATATGTGCATGTATGTTTGCCTAGCTTTAGAAGAAGAAAGAAAAAGGAGTCTCTTGGACTGATTCAAATGGGTTCTTCTATCTGTAGCCCTGTGATTTTTGATGGAAAGGCTTCAAATCCAAGCTCCACAGCTTCTTCCATTGTTAAGTTCTCACTGCTATGCTGTTGTCTGGATGTCAGAGCCTGGTTTTCAATGGAAACTCCTGTGGTTGAACCTCATCTATCTTACTTTCTTATGCAGATCCAGCACTTTTGTCATCATAGGAGATAGGCGGAAAACTCTTTCTTGAGTTTGGCTAGACTGAAAATATCATGGATTTTTTTTAGTCTGAATTCCCAGATGTTCCCATTGCATGTTAAAAAACACAGTCACATGAAAGCAATGTTGATTTCTTTAACTGGGCCTTTCTATGTGTTCCCCAATACTGGTTGCATGCTAGGAATACAAACTTAGCAATATGTCAGTCAAAAGTGATGCAAGTTAGGTGGTGGTGCAAATGAACAAATAATTTCTGCTTAAATGAAAAAGGACACTGTTTTGAACCTTACCGAGGAAAACAATGAAGCGGAGTAAAGTGAGGCCTGTAGGCAACCTGATTCAGTAAGTCATTATTTAACTTAGCAGAGAAGCCAAATACGTTACTTTATAGAAGCTGATAAAAGAATTATGAAAATCTTACTGTATATGTGTGGTTTATTGCTGAATCCCAGTGAAATTAAGGCACTTTGATAAGATCCCTAAATGAATAACCATAACAAAGCACAGAACGTTATTAGCTGCCTGTAATCTCTCAAGCACTTTTGTTTGACTTCAAGAGCTTTGTCTGCTACCTGTGTGCCAGCTTTTTTACCTGTAAAAACATGTCTGCCCCTGCTGCTTTGTAAATGGCTCCTAGGAAGAGAAGTCTTCCTAATGGGCATGGAAAGCTTTTTGGAGGTTCACGCTACAGCGTTATTCATTCTAATTATATCTGACATTTTACAAGCTTTATGTTCATTGTCTGATGGGCAAAACATCAAAAATAATTAGGCCAAATGATCACACAAACCCCACCAGAAAGCTTTTTCAGGGCACGGTAGCTGCTTTTTATTAATAATTATCCTCATTAAACTTTAGAAAACTATATTATAATCTCATTGCCCGCTCATCTTTACTGAACTCCTAAAATCAGGTGAGGATTTGAATTTTCTTATGAGATGAACAAAGTTTACATTTGAAAAAAACTTTCAAATACCACACATTCCTTCCTACCAACCCCTTTTGTTTCTCATAGAAAACAGCTATAGGTTTTCCATTTTGCCAGGAGAGGTCACTCTTTCTCCTTTCTCTTGCCTGGTTCAGGCTATAGTACCATAAGAAATCCTCTTTCCTTACTAGAGTACGTTGGCATATTCCTTGAAGTACCGTTTGGATGCTGTCTGTTATACATGATGAGCGCTGTGCTTGAAGGATTAGTAACATTTGCTTGGTAGCAATATGGAAGAGTCTTAAAGAATTTTGTGGCAAATTTTAATGTATCTCCAGGTTTCCATCAACCATCTGGTATAATTCTAACAAAAGCCCATAGTTCTCTCAAGTTCTGTTACAGAATTATAAATGGAGGTTTTAAAAGTAGAAACCAGAGAAGATACCACTTAATTAAATTGTACAAATTTTAAAGGAATTTTGGGAAACCCTTATGTTTTAAATTCATGTATTAGTGACAGTCTTCTGTGGTGTCTAATATGGGGATAATAATACATCTCAGTAGAAATTGGTAAGAATCGTTCAACCAACTGCAATTTGAGCAAACCCAAGCCAAAACTGAGTTCTCAAGAATATCTTATCATTAGATTTATGATGAAAAAATCCTTATGACTGAGTTCTCACTGGAGCAAGAGCTAGGAAATCCTCAGGATATGGTTTCTGATTAACAACCTGAGCAGGTATGAAAAAGAAAACACATTGATAATCAAACATTTCTTTCATTCCTATGGAAAATAAAATTAAATGACTCGGATAAAATAAGATCATATGCAGACCCTCATGCCGCAATTCAAACCTAACATGAACCAATGTCTGAAGTTTAAAAAGAAGTTTTCTATGTCCTTGCCTTTTATTTTTTTTCCCCATTTTTGCACTCCTACATCCCCAGTGATGTAGAAACAGGAAAAAATACCCCAACATCCCAAAACCAGAACACTCCAAAACTGGCTAGTCACACAATATTGCATGATTTCTGCTGGATTGGCAAGTTCCCAAAACCAGGCTGTCTCATGAGGTTATTGGTTCAATTTTGCAGACTTAGGAAATTTAGAACTGCATCCAAATGGTGGAGTTGTTATTTACACTTATCTGTGTGTGTGTGATGTACATAACTCTCCTATTCCTATTTGTATCTTTTCTATATGGTAAAAGATGGAAAAAAGAGCAACAGAGCCTAGTGCAAGCATGTCTGTATCAGCATTCAAATGCTTCTTTGGCTTCTTACCTAAAAATTTAGGATTCTAAAAAAAATGGAAAAGTTAGATTTTATTAGTGTTTTTCAAAGGACTTGCTACTTTCTTCTTTGAGTTGTTGTTCCTCAGTATTGCCAGCTTTCATGCCATGATGTATTCTGTGAGCAAATGGATCTGACGGTTGTGAGACCTGCTAGTAACACATGTAATGTTAACCACAGAATACCACTGGGGCATGAATTTCTATGTATCTGCCTTAAATGTTCCTGCTCAACAGAAGAAAAATGAAGCATATATTAAAATGCTGGGAAAGGAAAAAGATTTTAAGGCATATGGGAAATGTGTATGAATCATACTTGAATTTGAATTATTTAGGAAAATCTCTTGTTGTTGTTTGCACCTTTAAATAAGAGAAGAGCTAAGCTCATGAAGTGCCTCCAAGTAACACTAAGGGCACTCTCCTCTCTCTATGCCACCATTTTGTTGTTGAGGGAGAAGATTATCAAAAGAAACCTGAAAGAACTCCATCAAATCTAGTTCCTAGCAAACCAGAGCT
The DNA here is from genome assembly GCF_949628215.1 of Phalacrocorax aristotelis. Taxonomy (NCBI): domain Eukaryota; kingdom Metazoa; phylum Chordata; class Aves; order Suliformes; family Phalacrocoracidae; genus Phalacrocorax; species Phalacrocorax aristotelis. Next base: position 22,478,422 of record NC_134282.1, on the reverse strand, counting down.
GTAGCAAGCTGTCTCTCTGCCAGAGGTGTGAACAACAGGAACATGTCCCTTTGAACACATAAACCATCTGTTCTGTACTCAACAGGCAGGCTCCTCATCATAAAAGTCAAAGTGCCTATATTGTTATATCCCTTACTCTCTACAGGGATATATAAATATTCAGCTTGAGAGTCAGAATAATTCTGCACAGAAAACACATGTTTGAACAGTGAACTGGCTTCTCTATTACCCCTTTATTGACCTTTAACTTCTGCTTTCCTGCTACCTATCTATGGGAAACAGATAACTACTTTGTGGCCAGATCTATACACTATAATCCATATCTGTTTCATAAGACACAGAGGAACATACCCGTGTTTAAGTTAGAGTGGAAAGCTGTGCAAGAAAGAGAAGTATCTGTTTTTCAATACATTCCATTGTGTTCTCGAAAAACCTACCCTGTAAATTGCTCAATAGGATGCATGGGAATATCCTACCTTTCCTAGTGTAGGATCTGTTAGAATTGTAGCCTGCCTTTACTACATTTATTGCTAAAGCCTAAAAAGCTTCCTCTTCATTTATTTATATGTTACTTCAGGAAATCTTGCTAAAAGGGTCCTTTCATCATTGGGTAAACTGATAGTCTAATTCCTGCAGTACTGGGGACAGGTTTTGGGGACTGGGGCAATTAAAAGAGCAGGCTGGTGAGGTGTTAACTGAGCCCCTTTCTGCAGGTTATTTCAACGTGATAGTTCACTGCAGGTTGAGTTCTTTGTTTACATACTTTACTTTGCAATGTTAGAATATGTTTCTAATCCTTGTGGATGTATGGCATCTTCCAATTTAAAAAAAAAGGTATATTAGCTTCATTTTTGTAATGGCCCAGTATATGTGTATTGTTGTAGTCCCTCCAGGCAGTAAATCCTCTTACAGGAGAAATCTTACAGTTTTGTTAACATATTGTGCTGAAGACTTGCTTTGTTTTTCTTTTAAGGAACATCTTAACCTTCCATGGCTGCATTTCAGGAAATAGCTCTCTTTGCTGCAAGGCCTGAAGTCAGAAGTGTTGCTTCCTATTACCACATCTTGCTGCTGCAATAAAAATCCCCAGGCCTTCTACGAAACAGCTCCTATCTATGTGCAAATGCTCTGAGCTGTTCTGCAGTCCTTACCTTGCACATATGCAAGTTGCTGTTAAAAGAAAACATTTGTACTGGGTGGCCGTTGCAATGAAAAGTCGGACTGACATATACAGCATACACAATATTGCTTCAGTCCATCTGATTGCCTCTGGCTACTTTCTTCCACTGCACTTGTTTAAAACTGAACTAAACTTTCTTTGGGAAAATATTTTTCCTTCCTAATATTAGTGAATTATGGCTTTTAAGAAAAAAACAAGACACTCAGTTCCCTGAAAACCAGGGAAAAAAATAATGTAAGAACTTTATTCATACATGTGTCTTGAAGCAATGTAAGAGGGAGTGTAATTCTCATTATTCTCATTTAATAGATTTGTGTGTGAACCTTGTAATTGTCATGCAGTGGAGATAAATGTTAAACTCACTTACCTACATCATAAAAAATAATAATAATAAAAAAGACAGCTTTTCTCTATTAGAAGATGAATATGCAGATTTGTAAATGTGTTTGAATTACATTTAAACATTACATTAATTGAATAACTTTGTCACTGGAAGACTGGAAGGAAAAATTAGAAAGGTGCGAAAACCCAGAATAGTTCTACTTCAGGCATGTTATGTAAAAGTAATGTAGCTTCTACAAAACCCAGATGAATGAGTGACATTCTTGTTAATATTTATTCTGATTTTCCTTCAGCAATAATATTGTTGTAGTCTTAAGAAAACCCAACAGAACTAAAGAGATGTTGCTATCTGAAGTTATGATCAAATAATAATAAATAAATATGTAAGAAAACACGTGATATATTCATCTGAAGGATTATAATATAGCTTTATTCACATCAGTACAACTGCAACAATCTATATCAGCTGACAATTGGGTCCACAGAATTTGATAAACTGTGCCTAATATTGAAATTTATTGGTTTTAATCTTTAAAAATAGAGCATTTGTTTCCAGTTACAGAGAGCTGTGAGATACGTGTAAGCCTCTCAAGTCAGTAAGTTGCATGTTGAAAGTTTACCTTTAACTCTATTCCAACTGTGAATGGGTATTGCCTGAAAAACTGAACTTACCCTGAAGTAAGGTGAATATTCAGTAATTTTTATGGTGTACAGTAATAAAATAGCATCCAATATTAAAGCTGTGAAATACATTAATCAAACTACCTGTTAGCTTTGTATATAGTTGCTAGTATAATTGCCAATGTATCACGGGTGTGTTCCAAATGCTCGCTTAAATCAGCGAGTCAGTGGATAGACAGCAAGGGTCCTCAGGAGATATGCTGAACTTGTGAATTACTGGTGAATGAGCGGTTTATTTTTTGTCTGCTTTCCAGAATTGAGTATTTCAGGGAAATATAACTTACTTACTGTAGCTTTTCTTGAAATAAAGCTGTACAAGATCAACTTTGAGCTTGTATAGGAAGGCTGAGATGTAAGGTAGCATCTCACTGCAGTGACATTTTATTTTTGTGCAACCAGAGAAGGAACTCATACAGCTAAGAGAAAACCAGGCTTCAACTCCTTGCCAGCTTACTTTGGGTATGTGCCTGAGACATTGCCCAATAGTTTAGTAGTAGGAGTGAGATTTTGCTACTGATTTTTTTTTTATCATGTTCAATCTGATTTTAATGTATTTTATGAAACAGGTTTAGTGAGAAATATAGGAAGCACTCCGCTATAATTCAGCTATACTGATTCTCTTGAACCATTATTCAGCAGTTTTCATACAAACAAAAAAAACCCTACAACCATACAGTTGTCTGTTTTGGTAGATTTTACTCCTTTTGTTTATTGTTTGTTTTTCCATTACTGTCTAATAGCAACAGCTGATCTTTTTCATATTGGCATAGATAATTTTAAAAATGGAGGCAGAAAAATAGGCAAGGTAAGAAGCTTTTTCATAGTAGTACTATCAAAGACTGTGAAATATTTGTGAAATAATTTCTTACAAGGTAAACACTCCTGTAAGTAAGCATTTTGAGTGAGATATTCTTATCAATAGAAGGGTAAATAATCAACAATTTAAAGGGGTTGGGTTTTTTTTTTTTGTACAAACATCACTAGGATTATCTTGGAAAGATAAAATATATATTTAAAATCTGAATGAAAGGTTTCATGACTGGCAGACATTCTAAGAAATGTAGAGCCCCAGACTGAGCAGTAACTAATCATTGTTTTTGAAAATGGCAATCCAAATGATCTACTATCAGAAGGAATTCCATCTTTTCTGAAAATTCATTTTTTTTTCTCTTTTAATTTGCCTCTGATGAAATGTTTCAAATGAAACTAATTTTGTGAGGAGAGGTGACAGCATGAGATAGTAGGATAATTTTGGAACAGTCTGAAAAGTGAAGTAACATAAATATGTGGATGAACTGCAAATGAAGGAATATATGAAACATGAAAGGCAGAAATATATGCTGCAATTATAAACATAGGCAGAAAATAGGGATACAAACAATTAAGAGAAAGAAATGTTAGATGCAGAAAACAATGCAGTGGGTGGTGAGACTTATATGTGTTGCATGGTTGATTTCAGCTGCCTTCCTACTGTTCTGATGAGATTGACTGTGAAAATTCATTGTGTTCAAATGCACTCAGAAATTCTCATTTCTTTTCTAGATCTGTACTGTATATGGCAATAGGGAGAAAAAAAACCCAGACAAACCAACAGCTTTTATTTTTTACCAGAGCTGCACAAAATGGTTTATTGCACAAGATAAAACCCCAAGTTTCAATCTGCATTGTTACAGGAAAATAAAATTATTTTTCCAACACATTTCCACATTGTTTTCTTTTCACCTGTTTTGTACTTGTTGTCTGCTTGAGTTACAAGTAAATAGAACAGACCAGCCTTAACCTATCCTTGAATGTTTTCCTCATTATATTACAGTTGATTCATACAGTTGTGTCTTGCTTATGTTTCTCTGAAAACTGTTTGCCCCTGTTTTCTTTAGTTGCAATTTTGTATTATTGAATGTGAACCTTAAATGTATTCTATAAAAACAAAAAATAGACTGACAACATTCTGGCTCAGAAAACTCAGCTTCTTGGGTTTAACATCATCCCAGGAGTAATATAAAAGTATATAAAGATATAGAATAAATGTATATTATTAATTATAATTAATAGCATTAATTATCATTATGATATACAATAATAGTATTACATATAAAATTATATATACATAATCTAATAATGATATAATACATAATAATGGTGCTGCACCTTTGGACATGTCCCACTTACCAGGTCTTAAATCCTCTGCCTGGTTACTCTTCAGATGCATGGTCAGACCCACAAAAATGTTGTTTATATTTGGCAATGTTTGAAGGAATCTCTGCTAAAACTTGGGAGTTCCTCTGTATGTGATAAAGTTAAAAATATAGGTGATTACAAAGTCATGTGGAATGTGGTATTGAGGCATGTAATATCCTCTGTAAGAGTCAGGTGACAATCAGGCCCCCTCTGTCTTAAATTTTCTGCAAAACATAAACAGGAAACACTATATGGTTTAAGTTATGGTCTCTAAATCTATATAGACTGCTACAATTAGACTGCCTTTCAAACTAATCGTTTGAATAGAAATGTTTTGGGATCAAGAGAGGCTACCTTTTTGAGAGGTGTTCTGTAGTCAATTTTTGAGGCTTTGTGCAGAAATAAGGATATAAGAATGACTGTTCTTGGTTACAAGTGGTCAGGCATGATGAGTTTAGCGGTCCTTTCTGTCCTCATAATCTGTGGGTCCATTTGATCAACTTTCCGAGGATACATATTTTTCCCAGGTTAATCATTCTGTTTATGAAACAATGGTTATTGGTCACTATCTCTTGGTTTTTGTTACTAAGGGTAACTGTGTTTGCAAAGTAGTGCAATCTTTGATTAAAAACTATATCATAGAATCTAGAGGGACTACTGTGCATTTTTAGTTGATTAATAGAATGAATACAGATTTTAGGAGAAAGTAAATCTAAAACCATGTGATAAATTTGTAATGCATCCCAAGATCATTTTACTTTCCAAATGAATATCTAACTGTGACCTTCTGGATGTTTTTGCTGCGTCTGAGCCTTCAATAACAAGAAAAGTTGAGAGCTCCTATTCTCACTCCCATGTCTGCTCTTGAGAACTGTAGCACTGTCTTTTCTTGCATCCCTCCGTCAGGTATCTGAAGGTAGGTCTGATGGTTACAATGAGGTATTTTTGATGAAAGCAATCCCCTTTTGTTTAGGAATGATATGAATGTAAATAAGCTTGTGACTTGGTGGTTATACTGTCTCCTCACACTTAGACTGGATTGTGCTGAACATAGCCGAAAGCACAATTGAAATCAATGGGATGAAGTAACAGGACTACCCATGGTCAGTAAAAATGGCAGAGATTGGCCCTGGTGGGGAGATTTCCTAAAAAACATTGTATAAGATAGGAGGAGGCATTTGCTGAAGAGAAAAATGAGAATATTTCTCTAAACCATTTTTGTGTCATATTGGGGAAGTCTGTTACGCCTGCAAAAAGCACTGCTTGTTTTATGGAAGCAAGTCTGACTCACTGCAAAGGGAAAACAAAAGGTCGAGGGCAAGTTGTGCTTACCATTACCTCTGCCAGCAACTTGAGCATTATCAGCACTCAGGGTGCAGCGGATGCTCATGCTGAGGGAAGCTGGGCAGGCCTGGTGCTTGCCAGGTAATTTGAGAAGACTGTGGCAAAACACAGTTGAAGGAAATAACTACAACTGAAGGAAATTAGTACAACCTGAAAACCTCTGCCTGGCTTTTGTTCTACATCATCTCAATGTGAATCCCATTTCCCTCCCTAAGGTGTGGAGCTGACAGAAATTAACTTAGATTTACTGCAGTGAGGTCAACACCAGAATCAGGCCTGTTTCCTAATCTGAGTTCAGAGTTGGAAAGGGAAAAGTGCAGGGAAATATTTGTGACTGGATTCTGACTTTTCTGGCTAGTGATGCTGGCACAGGGACAAGGGGAGTGGCTGAATCAGAATAAGAAATATGAGACAGGATTGGGAATTCAGGCAGGATTAATTCTGGAGACCTCCAAGGCTCCATGGTAGAACAGCAGCCTGACTAGCCTTGCAAATGATGCAATTTAAGTTTCCTTTGGGAAATCAGCTTTGAGTTCTCAGACTTCGTTTGGGAAGCTGGAGTGTTAGCCAGTACTACCAACTGCCCCATTGCTCTACTTCCAGGTGACTGCAGCACTGTCAGCAACATCTGCAGAGACCTGCTCAGCACTGTTGCTTCTGACCATGCTCTGCGCATCCCAGGGAAGTCACCTGTTTTTCAGAGGGAGGTTTCCTGTTCTGATTTATACTTCCATGTGCATTTTTCCTTTAAAGTAAACTACCCTGCTTGGCTGGGTAGGTGTGCTCAGAATTTGAAAGCGAATCTGGTGGGTATGAAAAGGTGAGGGAAAACAGCACAAGAGAAATTAAATACTGTCTACCATTCACCCCAAAACAAAGAGAAGTCAGTTATTCTGAGAGCAGAAGAGTTCATGAAGCCTGATTCATTGTATATTTTTACCTCATAGTTGATGTCTCTAGTGTTTGTTGAAATGAGATAGCATGCTCAAAACTTAATGAGGAGATAGAAGGATTGAACAGAACTTCAGAAAGACAGGCATAGACACACACTTATGCACATACTGTGATCACATGAGTCTTGTTTACCTGAAACAAATGAAATTAAACTCCAGAGGAACGAGGAGGAGCAAAGAAGAAATAACTTTGATCTTTCTAGCAATATAAAAACAATCTCTCTTCTAGCAGATCTGTCTGAATATTTGAGACACAGTCTCCCAATCACATCCCCCAACATGAAATAGAAGTGGTGGGAAGTGCAACTGCAAGATAGCAGAGAGCACATATCTCCTTTCCCCACTCTCTCGCCAAACACAGCAGTTAATTCTCCTGGCTTCCACACAGAGGTTTCTTGATCTTCTAGTCCTCCACCACCACTAGCAGAGACATCCTCTGTCTTTCCTAACCTGTGATATTTGCAGCTGTGTTGAAGGAGAGCATAAATCCTCCACTCAGGAAGAGTGATGTAGATAGCAATGGTATGGATAGCTTCTGCTTTAAATCTTTGGAAGCCATCTTCTGCAAGCTGCTTCCTTCCTGCTCCTCATGATTCAGAGAGGTTTTGTGGGCCAAATGATTTTTGGCACTGTGATTTCCCTGCTGACACTGCTTCAGTTCAGGAGTCACCCTGAAGTCCAAACAGTGAAGTGTGAGCATGTAAGACTAGTTGTCAGGGCAGTAGATTTGATGAGAACTCTCAGATCTTGGCTGGGGAGAGTGCCCTGGCGTTGCTACAGATGGGGAATGAGGACTTTTACAGGGTTGGCCTTGAGCTAAAAGGAACAGAAAATTTTGGACTGTACAGTTGTGTAAATAAACTTATCTCTTCAGTTTTATTGTCATGGTTAAACAAATGTAAAAATTGATTTGGTATAAAACACAGATAAAGACTTTGCTCGACTTACTTTGAAGCTAATGATGAAAACGCCATCAAATTCAGCAGCCCACACTTAGCTAATATTTAAGCTACACTTAAATATAAGCCACACTTAAATAATTTACACTGGGATGGTAGAGAGTTCTTCTGTTCCCTCGAGGGCAAGTAAGGGAGAATCACAGGAGGATTAAAGGTTGGAGCCAAGTGATGCCAGGCTACCAGTAAAGAACCACCAGGAATGAACAGTCCTTGTATGGGGCAGTAGAAAAGGAGCTGAGTGTGAGCACAGCAGAGAGGCAACTGTGGGCATAGGTAGCAGAGCTTCAGGTAACAGAGGCACTGAAAGCAGATTTTAATGAACTAAATGTCACCGCTATTGTGAGTTGAAATGGGCTCGAAAGAGTTAATCATAGTTGACTTATTCTGAGTTTATTCCAGTGTAGCTTTTCCAGGAGCAGCCCAGGCAGGTGCTAGGGTCATCTCTGATACTGCTCGCAGCTGGAGATTAGCTCTTCCAAAGATGCCCTGGCTCAGCACCTTGTGTAAATACTTCCAAATCGTTTTAATCAACATGTCAGTTAGTTGATCCACTTGTATTTTCGCTCCTGCCTGGTGGTGCTGCCCTAGGAGAGGGATAACGACATTGCCAGTTTGGATTGAAAGAAGGCCTCTGGAATGCTTTTGTAAAACAGAATTCTGTTGAAGTAGTTTATTTTGGATTGCAAATCTGAGATATTCATTTCTGTCTCTGCCTCTTCTATGATGAGGAGAGGCCCAGATCTCAAAATATTTCCAGAAGGGATTAAACTGAAATTGGTATGACTGTGAAATATTTTGCATAGATAAAACTACGCACTTTAACAAAAATACACTTACAAGCTCTACTAGCTGGAGTGCATTTTCCTAAATAATTAGCTTCTAACTGTTGAATTTATTATTGATTTCATGATATGATTAATTTTGATACTTTATAGGAGTGTATCTAGGATCATTTAAACATTTTTCATTTTTCTTTCTGTTTATAAATTGTTCCTATGCATATATTAAAAATTCATATTTAATATTTGCTGGAAAGTATTGATAAATAAATTATTGATGTCTTAAAAGAAAAAATATTATTTCTAATTTAATGGTTAAATTTTCTCAAAGTGAGATTTATTTTTTATTTTTTTATACTGCTGATTTAATTCTTAGTTCTTTATTCACCTTGGACTATAACATAACACTTGTCAGGAAATACTGGATGAAATTCTGATCTCCCAAAGGGATTTATAATCATCCAGCTTCATTATCTTCAGTGATATTTTGTTGCTATGGCTGGGGCAAATATTACTCTAGACTTTTCTTTAAGGCTGGTTTGTGTTATTTATATGTGATGCTGTTGTGTGTATTTTAAAAAAGGGGTGAGTTAATGGTGGAATGCTATTGACTTTCTCCAGCTAATCATATTTTAAGACCTGACAATAATTGTGTCCATTTTAGATGCTGGTATTAAAAAAGTTCCTATCTTTATGCCTAAATGTAGCTGTGACTCTTTCAAGGTTAGTGGATGTGTTCAGCACAATGTTTCCACAGCAAGCTTGAAAGCACCAGTTTGAAAACAGCTTAGGATCAGCCTCCGCAACCTTTAGTCCTAGGTAGTCATGTTTTACCCTGTGATTTCTTCCTTTTTATTTAAATAATGGTGGCAAAATTGCCACCACACTGCAGTAAAAGAAAATAGGTTTGAAAATGAAACAAGAAGTGCAGAACGCTTCAGGTATTTGAGGGTTTTAAACATTCAAAATAAGATTTCACAAAACACAAAAATTACTGTGTAAAGTAAGTCTACTTTCTACTAAAAGTGGCAACATAAAAAAGACACAAAAACGAGAGTAAAACTATCTCAGAAGACTAGCATTATTGGTATTTGCTTTCAGCTCTTCTCAGCAGACCTGCTTGGCTAATCTGGTGGCATCATTTGTGACACTTAACCATGGGGCCTAAAATAGCAGTTTGCCACCCACCTTGAGCAGGTTGGTTCTGAAGTGTTTGAAGGCAAAACAAAAAAGTACCCTGCCGTTAGTGGCAAGCTGGAATTTTATATCCACTTGTTTTTGACAGTTATAGTTGAAGCTGTCACTTACTATGTTTTTTCAGAGCCTTTAGAATGTATCTTTTTACATGTTAACATGAATACATTAAAGTGGAAAAAATCCCTGCAGCTTTACTGGGTGCTAGTTGACACATGAAGACCTCTGTATTCAATGCACACACAGAACACATGTGATTAAAATTGCAATTATAGCTCTGTTGTTAAGCATTTGAAAGCCTAAATTGAAGGGGATTGGTAATCTTTTATATCCCTAGCATTTCCCATTTCCATACAGTCCAGCCCAGCATCTATGCAATCTTTGATTGGAGCTCTGAAGAAAGTGAGGCAGCAAATATTTTACAGCTGTTCTTGTGATGAAAAGCACAAAATATTTTAACTTCCATCACACTAAAATGAATGGTCGCCAAACCAGGTTTTTTTTTTTTCTTTTTTCTTCTTTTTTTCCAGATGTCCTTTTGTAAATCCAATGGACTAGAAAACCTCTCATATGAGAAGAAGCTGAGATAGCTGGCGTGGTTTAGCCCAGAAAAGAGAAGGCTCAGGGCAGAATCTTGTCAGTTTTTTATAGATATCTGATGGAAGGTTGTGTAGAAGATGGAGCTAAACTATTCTCTGTGGTGCCCAGCAACAAGGCAAGAGGCAATGGGCACAAACTAAAACACAGGACACAGGAAATTCTGTCTGAAGATAAAAAAGCCACGTTTTTACTGCGACGGTGGTTGAACATAGGACAGGTTGCCCAGAGGGGTAGTAGAGTCTCCATCCTTGGAGATATTCAAAACACAACTGGACAAGGTGCTGAGAAACCTGCTGTAGCTGACCCTGCTTGAGCAGGAGGGTTGTACTAGATGATTTCTAGAAGTCCCTTCAAAACTCAACTGTTCTGTGGTTCTGGGAAATGTGGACAGGGTACCCCGGTTTTGTAGCTAGGTTTGAAAATTGTCAGCATGGCTTCTTTTATATAGGACTGGAGACTATTTCCTGAGTCATCAGATTCTTTAAGTTTGCCACTAACACAGACCCTGTAGCATGAAATTCTATTTTTAAAACTGTATCATGACCTCCATTTCATAAAGCATTCCTTTATAAAGAGGGAGGCCTTTTGCCTATGGTATACTATGTGTTTATTTTCTTGGAATTTTCACATGTGTGAAAGTCAGTTGTGTTATTTTCCCTTGCTGGGCTGCAGATGAGCGGTAAAGGGTAGGCTGGCAATTAGCCTTGTGCTGGTTGCTGTAAACTGGATCAAGTGGACTTCTCTGGAAGGGAAGGGAGATTGTTTTTCCCAGGAGCTATAGAGGATGGGAAAAACAGCCAACAGGAAGAGCAGGGCTTTGCTGAGAGTAGTGATGAGATGGTCCCACAGTTCTAACGGTCTTGGATTTAGACGGTTTTAGTGATGGTTCTTCAGAGTCTATTGTCACCCAGAAAATTACAGAAGTTACTGGACTAGAAGACAAGTCAAGAGGAAAGGGACATATTAGTCCAGGAGTAGATCCTTTTCAAATCTCCTCCCTCCCACCCACCCCCCCACCCACCCCCCAAAAGTTTGTTCTAACCTATGTTCAAATAAGTTTAACTTTCAAAACTCGAAAGCCTTTCAGGTTCCCTGACTTTCATAAAAAGGTGGAGGCCTTCTTCCACAGCCATCATAACAGTCCTAAATTTCTTTTGAACCATACAGAGTCTTGCCTAAATTCACATCTTAGCCCACACCAATGTATAGCTTAAGTAGCTCTTGATTCTTACTATTCTCTTCTCTTCTTTTGTCTACTTTCATTCATACTCTCATGTAACCAAACAAGCCAGTCTTTAGCTTCCTTTCGTTGTGCCTCCTTTCTGTGCAGAGCAGGGAATACGGTGTGCACTGTACACTAGGGGATCCTTGTATATAACAGCAATAAAGTAGGAAGCAGAACACACAGCAACAAGGTTTATGATTTTTAAAAGCTTCCTAAAATGAAGCACGTCAATACCCAAAAGAGCAACTTCAGCAATCAAAAAGTACTTAAGCCTTCATCTTAAATTTCTATAAAGAACATCTTTTAACACTTGTTTTTAATGTTTGGCTTCAGTCAAATCACATAAATAGACCTTTGTTGGGACTCTGCTTTAGCAAGGCCTAAGGAAAGCTTCTTTACTTAATTCTGTCATTGTGAACAGTGCTAATGGCTCTGTTGCGTTTTGGGTAGGATTGTCAAGTGTACACAGCACTGGTCTCCCCTTGTTCTGCGAACAGTGAATCTTCCACATACTTTATAAGCACTGTCTGTCATTACAATAGCTTTCAGAAAACAGCTGTGCCCTTCTTTCTATGTATTTCTGCTTATTCAGCAACTGTGGTGTGGAACTTTCCAATTTTCTACTTCCAGTTAAGTCCTGATACTGTGTTCATTTTACTTAGTCAAGGTAATAACTTTGTAATACTGTGAATACAGCTGTAACATTATTGGCTACAAAGGTAATTGAAAAGTGTTTTTCATGAAAATAGTATACTTCCTAATTTCCTTTGGCTATCTCTTAAATACAGTGGAGAAGGAACTCCTCACTCTTGCTGGTCATTATAACCTAGGGTCTGAAAACTGGCCTGAGAAGACTGCAGTGCTGTCCAATAATTACATGGCAAAATTACATATCTCCATGCATTATAGTCTTGTCTTCTAACATACAATAGACTATTGCATTTTAATGGAAACATTAATGAGATTTTGTAATTAACGTTGCAACACCTGCTCAGTTAGTGCATTTATGATTCTTCATTTTTCACAGTCAGTTTTATCATTTGTCCTTACAGAGAGAACTTCTGAACACATGTACAATTACTACTGTTTACTCTGTTTACTGTTTTTAAAATTATTTTCCTTTTTTCTTTCTTCTCAGTCTCAACATTTATCTCCTTACTTTTATATGCAGTTCAATCTGCTTAAATACAAGCATAGTCCAAAAATAGACCTGTTCAAGAATACTTTCGTGCATACCAGTCTCATGGTTTAGCTATAAAGTTGAATGACTGTGCTTTCTTCAGTTTGTGTCAGGGCTATATATTGAGAAACCCCTTTTAAACTAGGGTATAATGTGTAGAGGAAATAAATTTACTCACATGAAAGACGTATACTAAGAGGTCTTCACTATTAATTTACCAAGCAGAAGATTTTAATTGGAAGGAGTCACAAGAGCTTGTGCTGATTCTACCTTGCATTTTGGAAGATAGCCAAAATAGATTATTTTAAAAATGCATTTATGGGAGAAATTTTTACAATCCCTGAGAAACTTCTAATTTCTTTTGGTCAGCTTTTCAAGGAGCAGATACAACAATGCAATCCTTAGGAACTGCATCAGGCAGACAGAGTGAGTGGTTAGAGACTAACAAGATGCTGTGTGTGGAGGAAGAGAAGGCGGCTATTCTTTGAAAGAAAAGTTATGTGACTCACTCCCCCACTGTCACTTTCATATGATTATTTAGCATATAGGAAAGGGTTAAATTTTCTTGCAACTATTTCATACAGCATTAATTGCTGTCCATAAATTTCCTGCTTTAAAACATCAGATCTGCTCAAAAAGGCATCCCTGAGATCTGTGCAATTAAAGATAACTGCTTTTTGAGTTATACAGAAATAAATGAAGCTTTATTTCTTTCCAGAGCATGATGAGTAATGACATTACTGGACGTGGTGACCTGTGTTTGTGTGTGAGGACTTTGGAATGAGTTGATATGAAGAACTGTAAAGTGCTGTGCAATGCTGCAGATCATTGCTGACTGGGTCAGGGTGGTGTATATGAGAATGGTGTGGCTGGGCCCTGAAGCAAAAACAAAGCCCAAACAGATGGTAATGAACTTGTGTTGAATGGTGCTAGTTAAAATTCTGCATGCTGTCCGGGGAGGGAACTTGCTGGTTGTATGTGTTGATGTAGGTTTTGCTTTACCATTCTATATTCCTGACTTTAAACACTGTATTTAATTTCTTTTGAGCATGCTGGTTTTTGGCACTTTAAATATTTGAACACTGAGAGCTCCCCACAGGGTGAATTTCTAAGTTCATTTTGAAGTATTGTAGGAATTGCAAAAGAAACAGCATTGCTGAAGCTGGACGTGGTCTGATAGTGCCACAACCTTGGAGTTTCCCCTTTGGAAGCTTACCTGAGAAGGGGTTCTCAGAAAGAGAATGTCCCAAATGTAGGTTAGAGGCTTAGAGGATGTAGGGATCTGTGATTCCTCCAGGAGTTCATATCTAAACTAATGGTATCTCATTACAAAAATGTACTAAAACATTATCATCACGACATACAACAAATTATATCAGGCATTTTCTTTGTCACACTTGAGCTTACCTCTGGATGACTAAGATGGGATGAAATAAATGTTACCTGAATGATAAGCACTTCATAGCACCCAACGCTGTAGTTTACCTGGGTAAAACATTTTGCCTTTGCATGTGGATTCATATCAAGTTAAGGAAATATTCAGCTAAGTGCCAGCTGAAATGATTGTGAATATATTTGACCAATCATTGTGGAAAAGACCAGACTGGGGTCATCATATGGTTAATGAAGTATAATGTATAGCTAGCTCTGGCCACTACTTTGTAGACTCTTGTTAAGAGATTTGGCTCTGCTATATTGAAACTAGCGTTGGGAAATTGTTTCTGGAGTTTAGATGTGGGGTTTAGATATGGTTTGAGAATCCATGTGTACCTACTGAGACTGTCAAAAACAATTTTTAAAATCAAATTTAAACACTTAAAATGCCAGTTTAAAAGTCAGTGTAAACAAAGCTCTTTCCTCCTTCTGCAATAACATTGTTAATGAAGGAACTGTTAGAAAAAGACCACTGCAGCATGATGATCATAGCTCTGCATGACATGATTGTTAACAAAGTGATATTTTATTAATGTTTCTCCAGTTCAGCTTCTGTGATTTTTTTACACTTTTGGATTTTGTGTACTGTGATTTGGTTAATTTTCAGAATAGATTTTGTACCCCAAGAATCACAATGTACTGAGTCTTGGTTTAAGAGGACAATTTCTTATAACAGGTTTTCATGTAATAGCTGCAATGCGAGTAGTGTTTATTTCTACACTATTTCAGTAGTTCAAGGACATCAGAACTTCCTGCCAGTGGTTTCTTTCTTGCATGATCTGAGATGGCAGTTTGATTTTTGTCCTGTTGGCAGAGCCTCACTTTGTTAGAAAAGGTAAGCACCAGATGATGCTGTTAAACTGGAAGGGGGCGTGCAAGAAGAGAGACAGCTATTTGAACACTTATAAGGGAGATGAAATGCATTGCTCTGACCTAATGGATTGCTGAAATTCCTAAGGATATTACATTTACAGATTAAAAGTAGCTTTTATTTTCAAAATTGTCTGGATGCCTGCTCTCCCTTCCCACTGATATTTTGCTTTTTTATCCCCGAGTTTATTTATTGTCCCCCATTAGGGCAGTATTCTATTTTCAACAGATAACTTTAATGTTTAAAGAAACAAAAGTATGAAAAAACTGACACAGACAAAGGTATCTAGTATGTAGGTCACAAGAAGTGTCTACATATAGGCTTCCCCTCAGAAAAAAAATGTATGAAGGTGCATCTGCTTATCTTTACAACCAGTTTGATTGAACTCAGCCTACAGGAGCTTAATCCACACTCACCTGACCTGAAGCAAATGACAAGTACCACCAAAAGCTAACTGAAGCCCAAGGACAGATCATTTCTATTTGCAAATTGTTCTATACAGAAATGCAGGACTTCTGCAGAGATAATGGGGAAAAAGTCTTATTCTCAATTTTGACAAAATATTTATTCATGTAAAAAATGTTGTGTTTTGGAGGAAGTTGAAAATGTTGAGTAGATTTAATTTTGCTGCAACTATTTCGTACATTAATTGCTATCCATAAATTTCCTACCTTAACATGTCAGAATTACTCAAAAAAGCATTAGCTGGAGCAATATAATTTAAGGTGATTACCTTTCTGAACTGTGCAAAGATAATTAACCCCAGGAAGAAATGGTATTTTTTGTGCTTATGTGTACATATCCTGGTTATCCGTGTTATAACTTTTTGTAATCTGTATTTGTACTGCTGTGTTTATAGAAGTATATTGATTTGTAGGATTTGTTTTACTGTGTTGGATGAAAGTGTAATGAAAGAACAATTTTAGGTATGATTCAAAACCTCCCAAAATCAATGTGAATCTTTCTATTTACTTTAGTGGGCTTTGAATCATCTTAAAAAATGTGGTAACATAAAAAGTTTTGTTTCAGACTGTCTTCATAGACAGACTTTCAGCATGCTGTCTGATAATCTATTATTTTCAAAATTGCCAAGGTTACTTTTCTGCTGGAAGTGACCAGTTGCAAAGCTCCTTTGTTCATTTCTAAGGTTAGACTAGCTGTGCTCTGTCTGCCCCGCCCCCAAAGTGTTTGAAAAGTGGGCCAGTGTGAAAACACTGCTTGAAAGTATTTCTCATTTCAAATCCAAAAAGTTAAGAGCAGGATTTATAGAACTAGCTGTAAAGGGAAATGAGAGCTGCCTTTTCAACTCTGAAATAGTAGGTTAAAAAGCAAAATTATTTTTGACCCATTCCTAAAAGAAATTATAAACTGTTTTATTTCATTAGATCATTGATCTATCTGGTTGATCTTCTGAAGCCCCAGGAAAAGCAAGCTTAAACCAGTATAATGGGCAAGCATTCAATAATATGATTTCCTAACCCTAGGCATATAGTGGCAGCAGGCATTCGTCTTCTAAGCATGAACGCTGATGTAGTAGTCTTATAAATTATTCTTCTAGATAGTTTAATCACAGACATCTTTTAATCCTGCCAACTTTCCTGTCTCTGAGATAGCTTGTGACATTGAGGAATACAATCAATCTATATACAACTTGAACGCACGACTAGGAAGGAATGGAGGAGGTTAATAGAAGGAAAATTCTTTGCTGCAAGATTTTTCTTGCGTGAAGGCTGAATAATCATGACCTAATTAAGTGAAAAGGAGGTGTCTGCTCTTTTTTTTTTAAAAAAAAAACAACTGTGTATTAATAGGTTCTTGTCTGAACTCTGATTTTAAAAGACTGAATAAGATTGTGTGAGCCTCTGTGTGCCTTTGATCAGGCTATAGTTGCCCTCTGGAAATGGGAATGCCAACATGGTGAATGAAAAATTGGAACAACTCTCTAATCCTGCCCCATCTCAAGGATAAATTATTTTCCTCCTAAATCTCCTTTACTCTTACTCCTCATCTTCGATAACAGTTATTTTTGACAGAAGTCATAATCTGTTGAAAATGTGTTTATGGCATGAAATGAACTGTAGAGTTTGACCTAACAAATGCCTCTCAGTCTGAGTAACTAAACATAAGAGATTATTTCCATTGTTAGTCGCAGACCTAGTCTTCTGCATAAAGTTAATGGACATTGCATGGATTGAGGCCTAAATATGTGAGACCTTTATGCCTAATGTTTCATTAAGTTGATTTATTGTTTCTGTTAAGCATAGGTAATGATTTAATGGCTATATTTTTAAAGACTTCATTTCCTCACAGAAAAGTACTGAGGATTTAATTATTTTTCTGAAGTGTCTTTAAATAATATGAAACAGTGATTTGGAAAAACTAACATTAATGTCTCCAAATATTTTTTTATTTCAACTGATTACTGACATTTCCTAATGGATTTATCACTAACTTAATGTTTACTTTGTCACCTCTAAAGAATCAGAGGTTATGGATGCAGAAAAAGAAAAAGACAATTGGGCAGTCAAAATAGTGGAGGATTTTAATAACAATTTGGTATTTAAAAATATAGAGCACATAAAGGTTTGCCTAATCTGCATTCTTTTTCTAAGCATGCAACTTTTTGTGTGATTTCCCATATGTTAGAGCAGAATCTGTACTCCTTCCATCACTAAATTATCCTTTTTTTACAGTTTATTTATTTATTTATTAGTTATTTTATTTATTCTGAAGGAATTTGGGTTCAGTTCATATGAGTCAAGCTCAACAGAATTGTGAATGATTCTTTGTTATGCATGATCATTCATTTTAATTCCTGCACGAGGATATCTGTTCTTGATCCTTGCACCTTTACCTCCAATAAGAATCATCACCACCAATTCCAAACACATCATTCTTATTTACAGGTGATATACATTTGTAAAAATTGTTTTAACACTCTCTTACTTTCTGAATACAGAGGGCCAAAATTCTGCCTTAGTGTGTGTGGTTTGCTTCCACTTTGCATTGTGTTTCTGTGAGGGGAAGTTAGGGTAAAATTAACTCCAAAATTACTTCTCAGTGAAGAAAGATACACATTCCTGTCCATTGCTGCTACATAAAGCATGATGAGCATTTTAATTCTGAAATGGCTGGATTATATAGCATGAAAAGATGTACATTATAATATGATGGGGTGAAACTCCAGATTCATAAACTTATAAATTCAATCCTTCCAAATTTATAAAATTTAATTATTGTGGCTTTGGAAGAACAGAACAGAGGTGTGCAGAATTTGCTTTATTTGATGTTCATGAATGGTTGAAACTTACCTACTGGAAGTGGCTTTTGGCAGGAACATGGCAGGAACATGGACTTTCTTTTATAGTAAAAATATTTGAAAGAGAAAATGAAATCAGGGAGCTGGAAAGAAAACTAAAATACTTTCACCTCCCACTGCTGGAGTTAGGTTTCCTCATTCTTTACAGCTATGTGTCACATCTCACTTGATGTAACAGCATTAGTGCATCCTAGGATATTTAGTCTGCACTCAGGCTGGATCAAGAGGCTGAGGCATCCACGACCACCAAGAGTTTTTATTCAACTCCTAGAACAAAATGTTTCATTTCACCTCCAATTCTTTCTCCTGCAGCTGTGTCCAGGGAGTGATTACAAAGGAAGCTGTAAAAGCAGTTGAAGGAGAGTGGCGGGGACTGGGGCTGGGACGGGGATTGTGGCTTTTTAATTTTCCCAAGCCTTCTAGGCTCTTAACTGTTACTCTGTGTGAATGTGATTGCCCAAACACCTTCCATGAGACAGCTTGTCATCACTTTCATTTAATGGAGAGAAATACTCTCTTCTCCAGTGAAAATATTGATAAAGTATTTATTTTTTTCCTTTCTTTGACATCACTTACAGAAATAAAGCTGATTTTCCTTTATTGTTATGATCTATTTCTTCTTCCACCCCTTTTCTCACAAGTCAGTAAGGAATGTACTATTGCTCTGTCTCCCATCCTCAGACGCACTAACCTGCATGTTCAGGTCAAATATACTGACGTTCCCTGAAAGGGAGGTCCTTGGTTATGTTTGTAGTGAGGGGCGTATTTGAAGTGGTCAAGTTATAACCTTTTCTGTACATATGTAAAAGGCAATTCTAAAATACTTCAATTAAGATCTGATACTTTTCACTGCAATGAATATTAAGACTGATACTGTTCTATGTTAAACTGACTTTAAAATTGAAATCCTTTTTGTTGAATGAAAGTCTTTTTCCTTTATAGAAGGCCTTGATTCCATCATTTTACTGAATAGACTAAACCAATGTTTTACTGTCAGGTTTTCGTATGACAGAGACCATCAAACAATGAACTGTTTGGTACTTCTCCCTTAAAACTTTAGTCTTGTCAGATTTACCTAAGCATTCAGTGAATCCCAAATCAGTAGACCATATACAGATTCAAAAGTAGACCCTCAGAATGCATCTGTCCTGATGGTTTGCCCTTCATGCTAGAGATCCTCAAAGTTAAATAACCCATATGAAAATAATTCATACCAGCAAGCATCTAGCATTTATGTAAATAAAAGCCTGACTTCCTAAAGCTGGGTCTAGATGTTTAAGTGGTTTATTTTTTGCTAATCTACTTATGAATAAGAAAGTGTTCGCTTTTTGTTTGCCAGTTACAGCTGTGCTCCCTATCACCCTGTGTTGCTGCCGTTACATAGCAGTAGTGACTGCTTGTGTGATTAAAACTTGAGTATTAATTCAATTCTTAATCTTCTTTGCATGGTTCATTACATCCAGCTAGCAGCTCACTGGCAGATTATCTTGTGGCATATTATAAAATCGTGGTGTCCTGAATATGAGATTCAGATGTTCTAGGGGAAATTCTGGACCTGTTTAAACCCATGAAATTCCTATTAATTTGAAGAAGACCAGAAAGTCCTACTGAGTTTTGTTCCAGGCTCTCCTGAGACCTTGTGTGTTTTTTGGCAAGTCATATTGCCTCCTGTTTCTCCATCTGTAAAAAATGAAGAAAATTGTATTTACTTTCTTCTTGAAATACTATGAGAAATTTATATAAAGAAAATTGAATAGGCAAATTCAATAGCATTTGTTCCTTTTAAAATATATTTTATCTCTTTTTCCAAAGGTTGAAGTGTGTGTGCTTGTATTCCTTATATAATCTGTCTGTAAAGATTATATCCATCCCTTTATTCAAAGCTGTTTATCTGTGGTCCCTCATGTGAACATTTTTTTCCGGTGTTCTGTGACTTTCTTAATTATCTTTAGGTAAAGCGTTGTGAATTCCTGTTACTTGAAATAATCTGACCACAGTAACACAGCAGCCTTTTACATCACACGCAGGGTGGCTTTTACCTGCATCCACTCTAGTAATTAACATGTAAATCTCTTTGCATCTGGTCAACAGCAGGAATTGCCATGTCAAATGTCTAAGCAAACAGTAGGGGCAATTATTGGCATGGAAGAGTCTAGGAGTGTTGCCAGAAAAGGAAAAGTACAATTCCTTCTTCAAAAGCAGCAACAGTGAGTGATGGGCAGAAGCAATTTCTTAACTGCCATCCATTCACTAATTAATGCCACAATAGAAGAATATGGGATTAAATGCTCATTCCTGAAATTTATTTCCAACTATGCATATAAATGTTGATCCTGAATATTTTAGCTCCTATTTCCATTTTCTGTGTTGTTGTATCAAATTTATGCCAATGATACAGTATATCTGTTATGAGCAATGGTTCTTCTGAATGCTTGGGAATATGAAGGTGCATAACTATTTGAGGATGGGAAGGAAGTCGATGACTCAGAACTACCCCCATGGCCAGCTGGTTGAAGACCCTGCCATATCGTCTTATCAGAGTGTTTGGTAGTTCAGATGGTATTCAAGTTGCTGACTGATGCACTAAGTGATAATGATGGTTTGCAGAGAAATTTCTGACCCCATCATAATGATTTTCTGATAGGCACTTCTTTGATAAATTGCCTGGTCTTAACCTGTAGTGTGAGTTTTGTCAAAGCTGACAGCAGGAATGAGCGATCTTGACGTTGCTGAATGACTTACATGATACTATAGTTCTTTCTTCAATATATCCAAGATTCACAGCTTTGATTTTAATGTGTGTGCACATGTGTATATTTAAAATTATTGGAAACTTTTTGTAAGTATTATTTTACTTTTGTGCTATGTGATAAATGCCAGAAATTATCTGTGCAGTCCACCTCTTTGCTAAGACTGCCTGGAAAAAATGCCATGAACTGACTCACATGTTATGGTCCACAACAAAAAATTGCTAGTGCTATTGAATATACAATTGTAGGATCTGAAAAAAATTATTCTTGAGTACCATCTGTAGGCATTTTCTAGCTGACTTCTTTCTTTTATTCAGCTGGAATCTTCCCTGAGGTTTTGAGCATTCATCCTCCACCTTGGTACTGGTTCTAAATGAACACTGATTTTCGTTTATTGAGTTATCCTTATTTACTGAAGCTACTTTTGCATGTTTTTCTCCTTCCTGAGAAGTTGCTCTGAAGAAAGAGTGAAATAGTCCTTTGAATTAAAGAGTTTTTCCTAGGATGTGTTGGAAAAATTAGGACCTTCACAAGAAAGGGGAAAAAAAGGAACTAAATTGAGCTTCTGTCATTAAAAAGGAACGTCTCACCTGAGTGTGAAAACAGAAGGCATCTCATTGTGTCTCCTACTTCCTCTTCACTTCACTGGTGCAGGGCCGGAGGCTTGCTGTGAACAAATTAGTTTAATTAATTACAAGCATCAGAGTCCCAGCCAGACCAAATGCCAGGGGCTGGTATTCATCTTGGACTGTGAGGAAATGGCCTATAATCCAGTCTTTTCCTGCTGATCTAAGCCAGCCATGATTCACTTTGTCTTCCAGGGATTGTGTGAAAAAGGCCTGACAACTGCAGCTCCATCATCCAGTTTGACTCTTGAGCACTTCATATTTACTGGGTATCTATCTCATGCAGTGAGTGAATGCTGGCAATGAAAACTAAAGTTGAACTGTTCTGCTTAGTCATATTTTTGTGGCTGAAGGGTTCAGTGGTCTTCAGTGGAATTTGTGAGTGATTGCTCTCTGCTGGTTTGTAACACTTCTTGCAGCACAGAAAGATCTTTGGTGGCTTTGATTTCACTCACTTTCATTTATTGTATGTTTTTGCTTTCCAGTTAACTCAGTCTGAAAACACCTGAGACAATTCTAACCATTAATTGCAATGGAAAATTGAGATACCCCACATTTTTACAAGCTTTAAATCCAAAAACCTGAAAACTTTAAGATAAACTCTGTTTTCCATCACTTATAAATTCCAGTATTATGGGGGGGGTTTCTTTATTTTTGAACATATCTATCATGTTTATCTCCTAATACAATTATAAAGACTTGAAATTTTACAAAGAAAGCAGAGGCAAAGTGATCATTAGGCAAAAATAACCCTATATTGTTAGTTAAAGTTAAAGCTTTAAATTATAAAGGTAAAGCTTTTTAAGACAGATACTTGCTACACCTATAATATTGAAAAAAGATAAGATTTATCATGGTGTGAAGTTTGTGTATTTTAAGAAATGGTTTCTAAAGGGCCAGAAGAAGGATAATTATTGCTGTAGAAGAAGGAGCCTCAGGAAGGTTTCGGTTCGTTCCCTGAGGTTTGAGTAAACTGCTGTTGAAGGATGTAGGCTAGGGGGGGTCTTATGTTCTTAATAAGAAGGTTGGTCCTGAAGAAGACAGGAGCAAAACTGAACTGCAGCAGAGGAGACACCAAGATAGAATTTATGTAGAAGGTTGATATTTCTGACACTTACTTTGCATTTTCTTTATCTGTCAAAGGTTAAACCAGCTCAGCTATCTACCTGCTGATGGAGTCCAGCACTTGAAAGAAACTTAAAAGAGAGGATGAAGAACATTGGTCAGGTAAGCAAGAACTAACTTACCTAGCTTCCAGTGGCCTGTTGGTTTTGGCATCTTTGCTGCAAATTAGACTGAGGGATTTACCACATGAGTCAAGCTGAATGGAAACAGAGTTGTCAGACATTCTGCCCTGTAGTCTATCCTTCAGATTTTGAAACTGAGTTTAGCTGCAGCATTGGGGAATGAGTTTACCAAAATTATTAATAGCATAACATAACAAAGGCCGGGTTTATGCAGGTTATCTTTACCATAACGGCACAAAAAAGTTAGCATCCCTTTGCAGTACTCTATAAAAAACTGCTAACATAAACATTAGCACATGGAATACTCAGTAAGCAGCAGCAGAAATCTGAATTAACTCTGGTCAAAATGATTTAAGGCATTAGGACTTTCTCCGACAATGGAGGAAGCAAAACAGAAAGTAATGCTGTCATTACGTCTGACAGGAAATAGGAAAAGCTGAAACACCTGATGAGAGATAATCAAAATGCTTGAATTAATAAATGAATGGATGTTTAAAAAAATTACTATATCATCTGCAATTTTATTTTCTGAACCAACACTTCACTGTTAAGCTAAAGTGTTTGCATTACTCAATGGCTTTGTAATTGTCCTTAAAAAGATTTAGGTGAACACCGCTTTTCTCAATATTTATATAATTTTCATCATGACATATGTCTGTCTTGCAGCCTCTAATGCTGACCCTTTACAAAGCACTTGTGAGGTCTGTGTTGCTGTCCTACTTCTACAGGGAAATTGAACTATAGAGAGATATAGACAACTGTCCTGAATTTTAAGTTCTTAAGTGGGAACTCTGGGTAAATCTCTAACAAGATCTTTCAGCTTTATTTAGTTCTAACAAGTCTAAAAACTTTATCAAGTTATGAAACCAAAAATAGAATCTACAAGATCTTCCATTTCAGGTTAGTGCTCTGGTTAGGTTATTTGTCTCAGCACGATAGAGATAATTATGCAATCTCGATGGTGTTACTATTGTGGAGAGAAATATTTAAGAAAGTGTGCATTCAGGTTTGTGAAGAAAATTCCACAGTTGTTCCACTGACAACGGTGACTGTAAAGTTGTGACTTAAGGATATTTTTGGAATCTAAGAGAAAATTCTACATTCTGCATGATATAAATTTTGAAAGGATGTAAAATAGACATACTGACAGTTACCTTCCACTGTTTCTTTTTTTAATGCCTCTCCTTTTCACAAGAATAGCACAACTATCCTAAGAACTTGTGAGCATTTGGCCAACAGGTTCGGAGGGGATTCAACAACCTTTGGCTCATTACGAATAGATAGAAGGGTCTTTGTATCAGCAGAATCTTGAGACCTTCTGAACAGAGATTTTTTTTGCCCCTCAGTTCTACTTTACTGCTCTTATTTTTCTGGACAGCTGTCCACAGCCATCTAAAATTTTATTAGACAAAATGCTGGAGGGAGAGTTAACATGCAAATATGTGAACAAGGATGATATCTTTTGGGTTTATTTCTGGTAACCCCTATGTAAATAAAATTCTGCTCAATTCTTAAATAATATTTTGATTTTTTTGCATTTGCTGATATTAGAAGAGCACAAAAATCTTTGTGTTTTGTTTCTTATATATTTTTAGTGGCTTGGTGTTTTCATAAATCTCAGCCTACAGGAATTGGACTCACAAATGCTATTAACTTTTAGTAGATTGTTGGCCCCTTCAATCCCAAAGGAGATCTTAAGACAGAGAATTTTGTAGTAGAGTACAAATACAGACAATAGCATTGTCTATGTTGTTCTTGTTATCATTGATGGAAATAAAGTTTCAGGAGATGATCATTAGAAATAAGCAATATGAGAAGGGGCGAAAGGATTCTTTATCACAACGTGCTAGTGTAGCCACCTCCCCACTAAAAGGAAATCCTGTAGAAAGTGCTCCCATACTACTGTGAAATGCATCCAAGAATTGTTGATTATTGCTAAAGGATGTGGACAAACGAAATAACTAGAAACAGTTCCTGGGAGATCCACACAAATTCGAGTTTTAATTTTAAAGACATAAATACTTACAGATAACTTTCAAATCCACTTACTGTGTTATGTTTCCAACTGATACCTGGAAGGCAACCCAGGTAAGCTGCTGAATTGCACTAGCTGCTGCAAATACCACTGGAAAATGCAGCTTAAGAGCATTTTTACTATTTTACTATTGGTACAAGCATAAAAAATTTAAATGAGTTTTTGTGTATTTTCATATCATGTTGGCTTCAATACTTCATATTTTACTAATAAAGCCCCAGCGTAGTCAGGTCTTTAAAAACTGTGTGTGTGTCTATAATGATGGTACACTGATATATTTACGTGTACCTCATCCAAGCACTGAATCTGAGAAAACGTAAACAGGAAACGCAGCAACTTCTCATGTTTTCTGAAGGATTCCATGAGGATATACAAAAACTTACACCAGTTTTGTTGCTTGTCTATGTATTTTTAATTCCCGCCACTATTTCTCCCTTCCTGTGGATTCTCATATGGTATAAATTAGTAGTGCACTATTGTTTTCAAATGTTATACCAAGTAGCTTCTTCTTATGATCTGTCCCTTGATGTTTCCTTTGTTTATATGTTTTTAGTTCTGTTGGCCAAGTTTTGATGAAATTTTAGTGCTGTGCAGTTATTATATGCCATTTATGATCCTATAATCTGACAAGCTGAATGTTTGACACACATCTTAAAAAGTGAATACAGGAAAATTAGGAGGGAAAGGAAAACATGTTCTACTAATCATTAAAATCAATGGTTATTCTTAAGTGTTATAAAATCTCATCTTTTACAGTTAATACTGGGAGGTTTTTCAGAATTTGTTCGAGTTCAATACTTTTGATATGGAATTATTTGAGCCCTCCTAGTTATACAATAGGATTCTTTTGTTTAACTTGTGTTCAATATATAAAATATTGTATTAACATAAGTGAAGATTTTAAGAAAACATTGCTGTTCATGGTTTCTCTTTTACCAGATTCTCCATGCAGCACAACTGTTTCCAGTTTCATAAAGATTTAGTATGGTTTTGATTTACCGTTTTCTATCCTTAGCACAGGGAGGATGCCTGCTTTCTGGGAAGGTAAAGAAAAAAAACCTCTTACCTTTGATAATACTGAACATTCCCATATATGATGCATAATTAAGGGGTCAGAAGAAAGAAACACCACCCACAGGCTTTCCATAGAATTGCTTAGGTGAACGCAATGTCAAGTAAATGAGGGAGAAACATATTTTTAGGAAAGGAAAGAAAAAAAAACCGGGGGTGTTTCTCAGTGGTCTTCTGTTTTCCAAGATCTCATTTTTGGCAGAGGCAGGACCCAGTTTTCTTCATAGCTTGTCTGTATGTTTACACATCAACTTCTGTAAGTGACAACTGGAGGAACTAGGAACTGGTCCATACTGATGGACCAGATTTTTTTCTACTAGGTAAAGAAAATTGTTTGCAGTTGCAGGACTGATTGGCTGGCTCATGGCAGCTCTGAACACATTTTTTGGTATTCTGGGCCAGAGACTAGACACTAGAGTTCAACATGGCAAGTAATTTAGGTACTGGAGAAACTAGTCAGCTTCCCAGTAACAAATAAAAATTACACATAACTTCAGATAAGTGGTCTTCCGTTTCTGTTTTATAGACCACAGTGGTCCATAGGCTACTTCTAAGGGATCTGATAATAACTGAGACAAGTAATTCTATTGCTATTTGAAGTGATTTTTGAACACAACTCAAAGATGTTGTAGGACTTCTGTGTAGCTGTAGGGCTCTATGTTAAGTTTATTCTCACTGGCTTCAGAATGGGAGGGTGTATGTAGGTCTTAAAAAAGACTATTAATTCTTGGCTTCTTGTTGTGAGTGATACTGTGTACCAGAAAAATAAGTGATTAGCTGAATTTTTATTACTAAAAGTCATCTTCTATTCCACTTGCTTTTCTCAGGATGTGAGAGTTTTAGGGTTTTCTCAGGATGTGAGAGTTTTAGGGGTTTAGTTCCTAAAATTTCAGGAATATAGTGTTGTTAGAACATGGAATGGCTTATATGTACAGGGCAAGATACTGCCAATAAAGGTAAAGACATGAGAATCACAAGAGTTAAAATCAGAGAACTGCATGTTTCAGTTCTGGTACTGTTTTTCCAATAGAGGTTTGCCAGCAGAGTTTTTACCTGCATTCATATTTTATAACACAGAAACATTCCACAGAACTGTAGTTTTGGAGGAAAACGAGCCTGTCCATAGTACAAAGTTAGCCCTGGGGCACCAAATATTTGGCAGTTAAATTGCTGAGAAATTCATCTCTTAACTTCTTTCCTCTGTTTACTGTCAATCCCATGCTAAAGATAAAGTGCTGGGGGCTTAAAGAATTTGGTGTTGAAGTTCTTTTTACTCCCTTTCTCAACAAAGGGTCTTGTAAAATAAGGGGAGATACCCTGTTGTGCATAAAATCTAATGCTGAATTGGTTAATATGTGAATCATAATAAACTGGTGGTTTTAAGTGGGTCTTACTTCAGGGATCAAGCTGGGAATCCAGTTTAATATGGAACTTTTCTCAGGAATGTCCCTGTTGGTCTCACTCCTATAGCACTTGGGTGATAGATTGTATTTTTCCAGCATAAGTGTATTTTCTTTTAATAAGGCAGTTCTGGTTTAATTCTAGAGGAATGTAACCATGCAGACTAGAGTGTAAATTTGGACTGACTAGAGTAAATGTGTTTCAGCTACAATATCATGAGAAGAGTCTGTTCTGTGCCATCTACTCATTAGCATGGAATATCTCAGTGCACAGAACATTAGTCAAATGTGAATGTGAGAATAGTAGAATTGTGATTTATGATCTTTCAGGACTGTTGGGAATGGCATTTCCTAACTGTATGTAGGCAGATGGGATACATACTCTAGAAAAGCAGGGTATGTTTCACTGATAGTGTTGAAATCCTTGTTGGCTGGGCTGCAAAAAAACTGACAAGAGACTGAAAGAAACAAAAACTATTTTCCAGGAAATTGGTAATTCTTTCTCTGCCCTTAGTAGTGCTCCTGAGCCAGATTACCCTCATTGCCCTTCATCTGCCCACCACATAGTACTTTGGCTCAGAAAGGTGTTGTGACAAGACCCATCTGTAAAGAAGACACATTGTCTTCTCTGGAACTTCATAGGGCAGAACTGATGGGAAAGACAAAACGTGCCAACTCTATGTACATCCATTAGTTTCACAAATGAACTCACTCCTTCCACTTGGTATGTTACCCATGACCCATCAGATAAACTGGTAATAGTGATTTCTTTTGTTACCTCCTCCTCCTTCCTCTCCCAAGTTTAACATGAAATGATTTTTTTTTCCCCAGTAACTGAAATTCCACAATTTTTTGCAGCTGTTTAAGGTGTCAAGTGATTCTATGTCAAGAAACTATTGCACAGGTGATGAGGGTTGACAGGGTAGGCTTCCCAATAGGGTATTCTAATCTCTTTTCTATATATGTAAGGTGTCTTTGAGAAAAAGGAAGAAAGAAAAAAGGCCTCCTTGAAACTAAAATTTTCTGAAAGTTCGTGTTTCAGAAAGAGTCCTAATTAATTCCAGGACTTTGAGGATTTTCGTCAGTTTTTCTGGGGAGTGTGTTTCATAGCTTTTTCATTAGAAAATGAAGTTATTTTCATAAGCTTTCTAGCTGACTCTTAATTTCCTACTTAAAGTTTTGGCACAGCGTTACATGCATGCCACCAAAGGAAAATATGTATTCCTAAATATATTGCCACAACATACTATGTATATAATACTTTGTATCATGTTTTAAGGTGAGTTCTGTTGGCTATATATCAGTACCCTTAAGCTCTGGGAATATTCGTTATAAAGGCCATTGCCCTGGAATGATACAATCCTGCATCCCAGAGTACTTTAAAGTGGGATGATAAACCAATGAATTTTATTTATAGGCAGTTGCTGCACACCTTTACATTTTATCAGTCATTCACAACAAGAAGAAAAATCAGAATGAGAGAAAGTAAAGACTGAGATAGATCATATGCAAGCAGAATAAATCATGAGAGCTTGTACTGTCAGACCCATACAATCAAGAAAATATTATGAAGCTAGTTTGAAAAGTATAGGACATTTCTTTAAAAACAGGGTTTATCTTCTTGTTTTTCTTCTTTTGGGAGAGAGGATGATGGAAAAGAGATTTCTTCAGAAGGGGATTCTTGCACACTGTTCCTATTTATCTCCAAGCAATCCACAAAAGCTAATACCACAGCAAGAGTCAGAACAGAAGCTAAACTTACTATTCTGAGTCTGTCTCTGGAGGTTTTTTCCCCTTTCCATTGCCTACAGAGGGAGACAACTGAGACTCACTGTGTTAAACTAAAGGTAAGCTGTATGAATGAGTCATATAATTAGTCTGACGAAAGCTTAGATTCTCAGATGGTCTCTTGACTCCAGGTCAAAATTCACAGAAAAAATTCAATTGCAATGTTGATGTAATACTAAAACCATAATACATAACTAAAGAATAAGTCCGTCCATCCTTAGGTTTTTAAAGAATTAATCTAAAGGTGGTATTCAGCTTAGAAAGTCCATCAATGTTTGCTGCTGAAACTGGGAGAATATAATCTATACACATCCTAATCTTATGGTTTACTGTGATTATCCATTATGGGAAACTTGAAGACAGTGTGGGCTGGATGGACCTTGGTCTGAAAAAGTGGCAATATTTTTTGATTCTTATGGTGTGGCAATGTGAAGAGAAACATGAAGTGTTACCATTTTCAAAAGTTTTTATAACTTCTGAAATTTTAGATAATTAGTGCCACTAAAACTCTTGGTGCCATGAACTAGATCTCGTGCTTATTTCAATCATCTTGAAAGGGATGGACAGGCAGGTTGGAAAATCAGCAGCTACAATAAATGTATAAGAATTATTTCCCCCTGCAAGAACTTTTTATGTTCAGTATTATGATTCTATAATTCATATGTCCATTCTATAAATCCATACTGCTGTTCATAATTATATACTTGAGATAATATTAATTCATGGTCTGATGTGTGAAATCATTAAAGTATTTGCCTGCATGTATATTAAGAATAATACCCAAATGCAAGTAAAGCAGCTTCATGTTACAAAAACATGATATGAAAGAAGTATCACCTTTAGATATTTTTGAACTCTTACAGTGAATGCTGTGGATTCAGATGCAGAATTATACATATGCAGGATGAAACTGTTTTTACAAATCTACCACAGCTATGTCTCATCTTGTTACAAGTGTGTACTCGTGGTAATGCTGCACAAGTCAATGGTGTAACTCTGGAGTCATACTGACAGAATATGAAAACAATACCAAGTAGACTATAGGCTAGTTATTATGACTGCTATAAATGAGACCAGAATTAGGCCCATGCTCTTTTAAAACCATTGCAACATGTAATAGTGATGGCTTGAGTTACTCTCTTACAGCAATTTTATTACACTTTAATTCTGAAATGAAATCAACCATCACTTTACTCATCATGAGAAAAATCAAAGCCAGGGATATCCACCATCACAGGCTTCCTTGTAATGTAAGCTCATGGGTCACTTTTGCTTTATACTGGTTTTATGAAATGATTTCCCTACTTGTGCAGATAATACAACAAGATTCTGCTAAGTTAAGTACCTCTATGTTTGTTGGAAGGGAGAAAGTGTTTGTCACCTAAAGCTGTTATGATTGCCTAAATTTTGGGACACTACAAATGCTTAAGTAAGTATTACGTGGACAGCTCAAGAGGCCTCAAGTTCAGGCATTTACTAAAAAGTTTTCATTACCAGACCTGAATCTCAGCTACTCTCCTATACTTTACACACTACATTTATACCAGCAAAACAGTGTATATACCTTGGTTCTGACTTTCCGGTGTGTTGGTACTCTTTTCACATCAATTTGAATGTCTGCAGAAGATCACAGGGAAATTACGGGTTGCATTTCAGTCCTACCTGAAAACTGTGAAAAGTCCTTAAGCTGTTAAAAAATAGTTGTGCATGTGTTCAGCACAGAAATTTACTCAACAGCATTCAAGGCACTAACAGTCACCTGGGGTGGTAGAAAAATTTTTGCTCTAGGGGGAAAGGCAGAAAGGAGATGTACCAGTCAAAAAGTGCACTTTGACACAACTAGAGCTAAACTCATTAGAGTAGTACAAGCAACGGTATAGTGCCTTAGGTAAAGGAGGTGAGGATTCTGACTTATGAATTACTATTTGTCCAGCTTTGATATCACTGTAATGATGCCCTACTGCCCCCTTGAAGAGATTCATCATGTCAGGAGGTCCCTTTAGCAGCATTTCCAGCTTTTAGTATGCTACATGGCTTTTAGCTCATATATAAGAATAATGCAAGGTGTTTGACAGATAAAGACTCATGTTGCCTCTTTTGGGGACCCTCCTGCTGACAGTCGTTGCAGATGGGACAGTTTCCACATATAGATCACATTTCTGGGATTTGCTGCTCTAGCTGTCTGACAGAATTGAAGAGTGCAGCTCTCAAGGTCATTCCAGAGTCTCCTGTTTCATTTCAGATTTTTATTTTATTTAGTGGGCTTGGATGTTTGTGAAAGCAATTTTTATGTGCTGAGGATTTTTCTGAGTTTCATTACCTGACAGGGTCTCAGTTTCATTTCTTCGAACACTTGTGGTATTATACTTTAAATCCTTACCTTAGCCCTGATGGCAATGGGGACACTCAGGTCCCTCTATCTTATGTCATATTATTTTACAGGAACATGAATCTCTGTGCTGAAACCAAATAGGGGGACATGTCTACATTGCAGCGTGGGACAGGCATAACACCAAATGGGATGAAACATACTCTCCCAGGCTTTGCCCAGAGCCACAGTTTGGGGCTTTTGGAACTGCAACAGGGAATGACAGTCAGGTACCATGGGGAATGCTGGTAAATC
The DNA here is from genome assembly GCF_949628215.1 of Phalacrocorax aristotelis. NCBI lineage: Eukaryota > Metazoa > Chordata > Aves > Suliformes > Phalacrocoracidae > Phalacrocorax > Phalacrocorax aristotelis. The sequence goes on along the minus strand of NC_134282.1, from coordinate 22,446,643 downwards.
TGTACTTGGACCCAATGTTTTTGACATAGCTCAGTCAGTTCCAGCAATCCCTTCAAGGATTGGATTGACTCATCTGTCCCTTTACACATGTATGACTTCACGGCCGCTCAAACTAGAACTGTGTATGTAGAAACATTTGGGTTCCGTTTTGAAAATAGCACAATGTGCAGTGAAACTCAGACTTTGCTGCTGTTACAGGAAACAGTATGGTATGTGGAACTTCCCTGTAATACATGGGAAAATTTGTTGGACTGCACTAGGAGTAAGATGCAAGGATACAATGGATATGGTGTCTTTTCCTTCCTAGTTCTGTCTTAAGAACACTCACAAGGGATGTGGGAAGTCAAAGTTCAGTCTTTTTTCTTTCCGACAAGTGGGAGCCTTACTTTCAGGTCTTCTCTATTTAAGTAAAAATTAAAGTTGAACTTGGATGAACACCAAACTATTGAGCAAAATGCAGGACTGCTGTATTTCTGTCAGTGATATAAATCTAATTTTATTTTCCTGTCAAAATCTTTAACTGAATGCAAATTCAAGGTGAATCTGTGGATAATTCTTAAGTTGAACAAAGTGACATTTTTCAGCAATCTTGGGGAGAGAAAATGATCCCGGTCTGTTTTACTCTGTTTTACATTTTGTCTGCTCTATTTTTCAGGGGAAAATCACCAGAACAATTGTATATTTGTGTACTTTGTTATATAGCCTTTATTTTTTCATCATGCAAACTGTGACAATGTGCTGTCTTTATAGATGTGGATTTGAGTCAACTATAAAGGCTGAAATAGGTTGGAGTATGCAGATAGCACTGAGACTTTGGATCAAAATTAGACGTGATTGGCTGGACTGGAAGGAACTGTTCTACATACATAAACAACTACTTATAGTTTCTAATAGGTGAATCTCTTTTTTCACAATGGAAGTCTATGAATAAGCAGTGAATAGAGAAAGTAATTAAAATTTATTTGAACTGATTCAGTCCTTACTCCTGTTTACAATTGCATGCTCAGCTGTATTTTCACAAGGAGTGCAGTTTGAAGGCAGTATGAAGACTCCCATTTCTAAATCGTCCTTACAGGTACTAGGAGGGAACCCTGCAAAGAGGAACCATCTTTTTTGTTGTTGTTGTTTTTCTTTCAATTTTCTGTCATTCTTTTTTCTGCATAGATTCTGCCTAAAGACAGATTTAAGTATGTTGAATTTACTGTGAGGTAGGCAAAGCTACTGTGTTCCTTAGCTTTTCTCTCCCTGGAAATTAAGTCTGTTCAGGGAGCAACTAATCTTCTTTTCTGGATACTAATAATACATAGAAATTCCTCTCGTATTCATGACAGAGTGAATGAGCAGGGGTCTGTGAACAGACTTGTATCATGCTGTACAATTAGAGTGATTGTCTTTCTCTCTACTGGTTCAAAAACAGTCCCAAACCCTCCAGGTTGATTTGGAACTGATCACAATACTTGGCACAAACCCAAAATATTTTCAGTTTTAGGGGCTAGTTTTGGGCCATCTGGAAAAAGAGCGATCTCCCCTCTCTTTTAAAGATGTCAAGATACAATCCCTGAAATGCCCTGCGGTGTAGAACTGCAGCAGCACCAACAGGGTCAGTGATCTTCTGGAGATGTATGAACTTGAGCTGGCAGCAACATAGGAATGTCTCCTAAATAAAAAGACCAGTCTAATACATGCACTGAGGCTGTCTGGTGCAGGAAGTTATGGACTTTAATTTTCAGAATTAAATACAGTCTTACATGCTCTATTGTGGATAAAAAGAAACAAAGCATTTTCTTCCCGACAGTTCTCTAATTATTCTAATTGGAAAAGGAAGCAGCTTTTGTGAAGGATAACATAAACACCTGAGAGTGCACTTAACACAAGTAGGACTGAAAAGATGCCAACTCATTCTCAAGTGTACACTTGTTGTCCTCTGAATAGAAGTTAGCCTTGAAATTTGCATAGCAAAAGGTGAGTGCCAGCACCAGAGTGGAATACATTTAATTAAAGACAATAGCAAAGTAAATGATACTATATTTTTTTTCTTTTTTTTTTTTTCTTTTTCTTTGCTTGATTATGAGCTACTTGTTTTGGGATGAGATGAACAGAGCAGAGTTTGTTGTTTAGCTCACAAGGGCATAAAGGGAGGGATAGATGAGAACTTTTGGATGTTTCAAGTAATAGCTGGATTCCCCCATGCTGCCATCTGGATTGTAACTCATATGTTGGAGATAGATGCATCCTCATGATAGCACTCCAACAATGAAAAAGTGTTTGCCAGAATAGCTCATGTTCGTTCTCATAATAGGGCCATGTAAGAAGTCTCAAGGAAATTCTCCTGTAATTAAGAAGGATTCCAGTTTAAATTAAATGGTGCTAGTAAAAACTTGCTTGAATATTAAGCCTGGTTTTACCAGTGGGTGTTTTTTGGTTTGCTGCTGGTCCCCACCTTCTTTTGCCCACCTGAAAGGTACATGCCTAGTGTCCTCTTTCCCATTTCTATTGTACTGAATATCATTTCATATGAGGAAATGTTCAAAATCAGACACTTAAAGGAGAGTGGGAAGGAGATTTGTAGCAGAGTATGTGTATTAATATCCATTATTAAAAATGTCTTAAAATTTCCATTGGTTTTTACTGTTGGTCATTATTTGGCCAGAATTTAAAAAATATTTCCATTAATTAGAGTAAACTTGTCTTTAAGTATTGGGCCTTCAGGATCTAATATTTTTACATAACATTATCAAGGTATAGAGCTGTGTGGAGCTTCTCAAATTCAGTCTTACAGAATTTGTCTAGGAAAGTTACCATGTTTAATTTTTAAGGATATTTGATTATTTTCTCCACAATAATCACAGCAACATATGCTTCTAAGCCCCACAGTATTTCCTCAAATATACAGTACAATTGAAGTCTCACAGGTCAGTGTGTTACCTCAAATACTGTAATCAGCACAGTCAGTAACCTGGAGTTAAAATATCTGTAAAGGATGTAGAAGTCAGCAAGAATGTTTTTCAGGTCTCTAAAGATTAAGTAATATGCTTGTGCAGATATCCTGTGAAATATAGTGTTGCTTTTGTTCTTTGAGAGGTAGCGTTTGATGCAGTTCATGTTTGATGCAGTTTCTGTTGCAGAGCCTTTTGGGGTTAAACAGGGACAGCTTGGGGTGCTGTTTGCAGTCAGGAGTCTGTTAAATGCCAAGGAAATTCAGGATTGTTGATCCTTTTCTTGTTGATATTAAGATGCAGAAATGAATGCTAGAACTATACCAGTAGAGAAAAGGCTTAGTTAAGGCTTCTGTTAGTTCCTGCTGAGAGGCTGAATGTCATAAAATCATTGCAGCAACTAACATTAAACAGGAGACTGATCCCTGCCAGGCTTAATGTCCATTATACCTGGCCTAAGAGTGTCTCCCAGTGGTACTTGTGCAGAAGGTCTGCTGTCAGGTGTCCTTGTCTCTGTTGAATGTACTTGAATGTGGCTTCATTTTTATCTTGGGTTTAACAAATTGGTGAAACGAGGCCAGTGCACCATGTGACATACTTCACCATAGCTCTTTTTGGCAGAGCTTGTTGGTGCAAAGTAAATGAATTGCTTTTTTAATTTTTCTCCTACAGAAAAATATTGAAGAAAATCCTTTAAGAAACAAGGAAGCTTGAGAGACAGAAGAAATGAATAATTCTTTACAAATCTATAAGGAGCTTGTTTCTGATGATGACTTCACTGCTTAGGGTTTGAGTGTTGATTCTCAACTGTAGATGAACTTCTGACTGTGCATTCTTTAAGGGTGTGTGAACTACATTAATATTTGCCCTTGTTCCAGTCTCTGTAGGCTCACGAAAGAGCTTGCCAAGTTCATCTAGACTGCACACTTTGCTCTTGTGATCTTGCAGTGCTTTCTGGAAAAACCCTGGAGGGTTAACACATCATTTGGAGATGTAAGCTCATAAGGTTTTGTTTCAGAATCCATGAAGAAAAATAGATAAAGAGCAAGCTCTGCTTGGGAGGGAATATCCTGATGTGATTGATAAATCTGCATGGATTAATCTATTAAATTCTGATTTATAGAATAAATTATGTTGAGCACCTATATTACTTTACTGATTCAAAAGTCTTGAAATTTTTATGAAAACCAGCAATCCATCATAACATTGAATTACGTGCCAGTGATGCATAGCAGTGTCTCTCAAAATGCTTGATTTTTATTCATCATTTTTGTTAGTAAAATTCATGTTACCTAATATCCTTCTTAGAAAAATATGTTAATACAGATATACATGATGAACAGAATACATCACTAACGTTCTCTATTTTTTGTTAGGGCACATAAGGTTTACTAAGGTTTCGAATTATTCAGTCTGAAGCAACTGCCTATCTGCTTAGGAAATTTCTATTTTTAAAAGCATGGATCTTTGATCACTCATATTCTTAAACCAGGAACCTGTTTCTAACACTGTATCTTACAAGTGATTGTTATTGCTAGCAACTGTCAGAATGAAGGACCGAAAGTTCAAGCAGAGGTTGAGGTTTTTGGACATCGGCCATTGTGTGCGTCCCCTAGTAATGCTGCAGAGGTATCAAAAATGGAGTTTTGGAATGAACTCATTGTGTTGTGGTCGTCTTCAAATAGAAACAGATCTTGTGGGTATAACAGCACTGTTAATGTTTTTTGAAAAAGGCCTTTCTTGTACCAGCAAGAATTTCCCCTCTCTGAAAAGCAGAGTCATAACTGCAGCTATTTTCAGTATTAAGTGTGTCTCTTCATACAGGATCTCTTGGGTAATATTATATCTCCATTATATTTGAAAGGCTTAGATGGGAAAAGACTTACTTCTGGTAAGTCCTAACCTACATAAACTGCAAGAATATTTTGCTAAAGTGACTGGGTATTCTCTGTGAGAGCTTTAAGCACTCAGTGACAGCTACACTTTTGCTGTCTGTTTTAAAGCCAGTTCATATTGAAGAGTATTTTGCATCAGAAAAAAATGTATCATTAACACTTGAAGAATGGCTGCGCATATACAGAACTCAGAGAGCTGAGATAACAATGCAACACAGAAAGGGCCATACTGTACAAGGTGAATGAGACTAGAGGCTAGGACAAGAGAACAGGGAAGAAATTAATAGAAGAAAAGCATCATGTCAGTGGCTGGATCAGAGTTGGTGCAGGATTATTAAAATTCGATGCTAGTATGAAGAAACTACCATGTACCGGTCCTTCTAGAAGATGTAAGGCTTTTCTCTGTGGGTCTAATGTTTCTTGGAGTTGTTTTTACTACAGCACATTTTAACAAATGAAGGTAATTGATTTCCTGGTCCAGGTCCCGAACTATTCCATTCTGCTCTGAGTGTTTACACAATGCCTATCACTGTGACAACTTAATATCCATCACTTTTAAATTTGTAATGAGGATGTAGATGCTGTAGAAACTAAATCTACACTGCACAAAATCTCACTGATATATCACTGGATCACGATTAATTGGATCTTATATTTACAAATAGAGTCAGCAATATGAATCAGCAGCCTTTATTCTTATTTTATTACATTATTATTATTTTATTACATTAACATCTATGCATCTGCAACTGAGATCACAATTCCAGTGTGGTAGATATGTAGAGTGAGATAGTGTCTGTGCCCAAAGAAAATACTGGTTAAAGAAGGGGTAGAAGAGGGAATAGACATATTATTGAAGAAATTATTGAAGACCGGTAGGTTTTATATTGTCTTACTGTATGCCTCAAGCATTTTTTGATAATGAAGACCACATACAGTGAAATCTGTTATGTTCTCATTGTTACAAGAGCTGAAAATATCTTTCAGTACATTTTGTGGATTAAATATACCTGTACGGATGACGCAGTTTGGAAAAGAGAAATAGCACACCAAAAAGGAAATTATTTTCCTTCGTGGTAGTTATGTTATACACATACACTGTTTCAGTGCAAGTCTAGGTACGTCCAGATAAATCAAGTAACTAAACTTGATACCAGTTCTCTCAATTTTCTGATGTCCCTACACAAGCACATGGGGAATGTTTAAAGAATGATACCATGTACAGGGACTGTGTGACTAAGTGCTTCTCTGTGAGGGCCTTATTTCAGAGGAAAGTGTAGAAATCAATTTGCCTGACCAAAGATCTGAAAAGTAAGAAAGATATTTAGGTCAATCAGCAGAAGTGGCATAGGAAATTACGTCTTTAGATCCTTACGTCTTTAGCAACAAAGTATAAGGCTTAGATTTCCTTTTAATAGCAAACTAATAGGAATTCTATTGCTTGGTTCCTCATTATGTAGAAATGGAGAGAATAAAGCAGATCAAATCAGCAAGAAAGCAGAATTACTTGATTAAGTTCTATATTTTAATAACTTGTGGTCTTGAGGCTCATTGCAAAGGTCACTGAAATCAGAGGAACACCACTGAATTTGGAGCAGGCTCTTGTGCATTATTTTATTACTGTCTATTCTTTTACCCGTGCACTTAACATTGCCGTTTAGTTCTGCCTCTTAACTGGTTGTTTCACATAGACATTCTATATATCACCTACAAGTAGAAATCTGGCAGCTGAATTTGTAGAGTAATTTTAACGATCAGGCCCTAAATCAGTGTGCATTTAGCACACACTGCTGGCTGACTCAAAGCAGCAATGTATGGCAGCCGTATTCTGCAGCTGTATGGTGTTTACTGACACTAGATTCACAGCACAGCTTTCTCTGATGGGATTTTTCTCTTTCTTCTTCTGTGGAGGACTCAATTCTTCCTTTAAAGAGGCTAAGACCAATTACAGTAAGGTTCAGGCCAAATCATCTTGAAACAGCTCCTGTTTTTTCAGTGACAGTAGGAATAATTTAAAATGAGCAATGCCATTTCACCTTACATATCGGTATAATCCTTCAAGTAGTGCCTAATCCACTGGCTTGAGTGAAGAAACCTACACCTCCTCATATCAATGGTGAATACATTTCATTTCTGTATACTTGAATAAACAATGGCATAGGAGTGGATATATGTTTTATATAGATAATATTGCTCCATTTGTACAGTCCTTACATATAGAACTCCTGATATGGTTCAGGGTGTCTGCCTACAGCGGTGTGACCTGAAGTAACCTGTTCATTATGATGGCCACATCCCAATGTTAGTGTCAACAAAGAAAGATAGCTCCTGTTGTATCAGCAAGGTATTTTACTGACCACTGTTTAAAAATTGTAAAGGTATTGTAAAAATTGTAAAGGGATTGGGGAAAAGTGCACCTAATGGCAAGCCTGTGATCTCCAAATTCCTTAAGCAGGCAGCTGATGGGACAGGCAACTCATGAGGGAACTAAGCAAGGAGAGTGCATGTATGTAGCAGGTGTCAGAGTGAGGAAGGCTGGATGGTAGGAGAGGGAGATGGAATAGCATTCGGAAGTGCATTAGACTCTCATCCAATGAAGCAGTTCCCTCCTGATGATTGGACTGGATGATTTTTATTCCAAGGGGCTAATGAGTTCTAGCATAACTAGCAGGCTAACAGTTCTATCATAGAGCTCTTCCTCAGTTCTCACCTGAGTAACAGGAACTGCTATGTAACTTTCTCTGCATACATTAAAAACAGAAAGAAACCAAACCCCAGACATCATTACCTTAGCTGCATTGTAAAGAGTATTTTCAGGTGCCTGTGTATGCCTGTTGTTACAAGGTCAGGGTAACAGATTGAAAAAAAAAACCATAGACCTGTTACTTGCAGACTTTTTTAGAATGAAATTAAGTAAAGGGTAAGGCATGTATTCCTATGGGCAATGACTGTAGGAATGCAACTGTTCTTTAACACTGTGGTTCAGTATACAGAATCAGACTGTCAAAGCAGCATCAAATTTACCACTTCACTGATATTTCTGAAATCACTCACACAGCTTGGGTATCAATTCACTTTGCTTAGCAAACACTGGGATTTTCTTTTCCTAGGTGATTTGTTTTTTACTCCACATGTGCCTTCCCAAAACTATATTCTTAACTATGACTTGAAAAACTGAAAGGGCTTATTGATACTTAAAATTACACAAAACGTCACTTCATTATATGTATCAATTATATGCTGGCAGTTTTAATAAGCTGGTATTTTATCCATGCACACTTTTATATATGTACAATTGCAACATACACATCTGGTTAAGAGATTCTGCTTGAGTAACCCCAGCTAATGCAAATCTGGGGCACTTACAAAACGAAATCAGGATCACCGAGCCAGTTTTGAAAAAATCCCTAAATAACACATATTCTGAGAAATTTTGTTTTACAAAATAAACAACTTGGAGCTTCTATTTTTGCTCTTAACTGTTCTTCACTGATGTGTCATATTTTGAAAATCACAACTGTTAAGCAGGCAGTAAAACAACTGTGTTGAGTAACTGCCTGTCAGTGTCCAGCTCCCTCTGCTCTCTTCTTGAGTGTCAGCAAAAAGTTTGAATTTGCACCCTTTGGAGATAATTTCAGTTCCCTGTTGGTGCTTGAGAGCTAAGGACGGCCATTACTGAAAATGGAATCACATTCATGGGCCCAGCTGTCTAATGCACTTACCTGTTTCCAAGGTCTAAAAAGGCTGGTTTTTTATTCTCCCCTAGCTCTGCAAAATGAGGATCATGTAACGGTTTGTGAAAGCTAAAATGATAGTGTGGGTCTTTTAATTTCTTTCCACGTTATGTTTTTCTGAAAGCGCACTTTAAAGCAATCCATAAAGCCTAATGGGCAGTGCTTTAAACTCATCTGTTGTATGGTTACTACATTGATCATAGCCTTGCACCTCCCAGCTGGGGACCGAGCTGTTAAGAAAGAATTTAAATATGATATTCCTGAAATTAACAAAGCAACTGAATTATGTTTTAAAAGGGATGCAAGGAAATAAAATTTTTGTACATCTTTGTGGTCGGGAGGAAGGGAAGTATTAGGGCTTTGTTCTCTTCCCTGAGCTAGTATCACTTATGTGTAATTCCACTGTAGTCAGTGATGTAAAATTGGAATGAAAAAGGAAGCCTGCCCTTCACCTGTGTCTTTAGAGCAGGAAGGAGCAAAGTGAGACTGATCCCACAAAGGAGTAAATTCTATGTTGTGGGCAAGAAGCCACAGTCTTCCTGCTATCTTCAAACAAGATGTTCTCATTCTTCACCAAGAGGTGCAGTGTGAGGTTGTGTTCTCACAAGTGCAAAGTTCAAGAAGCAGAGAGAGAATCTAGTTGTTGAGCTTTAAAAAACTGCAACCTTATCATCTCAGGCTGAATTGATGCAGTGCTGCGGAAAAAATACAACACTCAGATGAATGAATGTTAACTGGAATGTGTCATCATATTCTGAGCGCTTTTCAGGGATGAATAAACATCCCACGGGAACAGGAAATTCCTAGAAGAGAACATCATGATCATATGGGAATGGATTGAGGTTGTAAGGTTACATTGGAATTTTAAGTGCACAGGTAATATCGTTCCCTGGATTTCAGGCCATTCCTGTTAAAATGGTTGTCTGTGGAAAAAAAAGATTTTTAAGAATATTGAGATCACTGTTAATTTAAGGAAGGTTCCTCCCCAAAAAAAGTAGAGCTATGAAGGATAAATGAATCTTTTCCTAAAGTTACCAGCCAACAACCAGATTTCATACAGTGATTCATAGCTGAGCCTGAATGCAAATATAAGGGGGATATTCTACATTGTATATATAAGTGATCCTGTAAAAATGCTCCTTTGTAAATGATTATTTATTGTTGGCTACTAGAAATGATGATTTGTGGCACTTCCCAAAGATTGAGCCTGTTCTTCCATGTACCCACAAAAAAAAAAAAAAGTAATGGACATTTGTGTCTATACATTACACTACATGTGTCATCTTTGAAAGATACTGTGTTATAAGGTTTTGCTGATTATGTCTGTCACATCAATTCCTTGATTACTGATATTTTTTAGTATGTCAACAGTGTCCCTCAAACTGAAAGAACAAGTGTAATAGCAATCAACAAAATGCTGTAAATCTCCCAGAATACCCAGAAAAAGACCTTTTCAAGTTAGTTTCTGTAAAGGATAGTAGGAAACTAGGTGTGGGGAAAATAGCTCAGGGACAAATAACTTCTGAGGGTGATATATATGCGATGCTGTACACTCAAATATGAGCTTTTCTTCATCTGGTCCTGATGAGTGACTTCAGCTACCCAGACATCTGCTGGAAGAACAATATGGCAGCACACATGTCATCCACCAGGTTCCTGGAATGCAGAGAGTACTGTTTCCTGATACAAATGTTAGATGTGCCAACCAGGAATGAGGCACTGCTGGACTTGCTATTCACAAATCAAGAAAGCCTGCTTTGTAATACCTTGGTTAGTGATAGCCTTGGCTGCAGTGACCACAATATTGTGGAGTTTGGGATCCTGCTGAGTGTGCTGAAGGTCAGCTCTAAGACAAGGATTCTGGATTTTAGAAGAGCAAACTTCAGCTCACTCAGGGCTTCAGCTGGGAGGGATTCGATGGGAAGCTTCCATGGAACATAAAGGAGCTAGTGAGTGCTGGGAGTTCTTCAAGAACTCTCTCTTGGAAGCACAAAGCCAATTTATCCCCTACAAAGGAAAGGTAAGTAAGTGGAGCAGGAGGCCCCCATGGCTCAACCATGACCTCTTGGGTCTACTCAAATCCAAAAGAGAAGCATACCAGATATGGAGATGTGGAGGATTATCTGTCGAGAGCTACAAAGGCATAGCCAGGGAGTGCAGAGATGCAGTTAGAAAAGCAAAAGCCCAACTTGAATTGAAACTGGCTATAGATGTCAAAAATAACAAGAAAGGTTTCTTCAGGTATGTCAACCAGAAGCAGAAACAGAAGGAAACATAGGCCCACTGTTAAACGGAAAAGGTGAATCAATCACCAACGATGCTGAAAAGGCAGAGGTCCTCAACACCTTCTTCACCTCTGTCTTTACCAGCACTGTTGGGTCCCAGGCTTTGGGAACAAAACTGCCGATTGATCCACCATCAGTGAAGGAAGAGTTAGTATGAGAATTATTACAGGAGCTTGACCACTACAAATTGATGTGCCCTGACGCTATCCACCCAAGGGTGTTGAGAGAGCCGGCTGATGTCTTCGCAAGGCCACTCTCCATAATCTTCGAGAAGTTGTGGAGAACCGGGGATGTCCCAGAGGACTGGAAGAAGGCAAATGTTACCCTGATCTACAAGAAAGGCTCGAGGGAGGGTCCAGGTAACTATAGGCCCATCAGCCTTACTTCAATCCCTAGGAAAGTCATGGAACAAATCCTTCTGGGGTCCATCACAAGTCAAATGAAGTACGTAATTGGGAAAAGCCAACATGGCTTCACTAAAGGCAGATCATGCTTGACAAACCTGGTGGCCTTCTATGACAAAGTGACTTGCCTGGTTGACATGGGACAGGTGGTGGACATTGTCTACCTGGACTTCTCCAAGGCCTTTGATATGGTCCCCCACAGTCTCCTCCTGGAGAAATTAATGCGTTATAGCCTAGACAAGTCATCTGTGCAGTGGGTGGGGAACTGGTTGACAGGCTGCACCCTAAATAGCTCCTTTTCCAAGTGGCAACCTAATAAAAGTGGAGTCCCCCAGGGATCGATACTGTGCCCAATGTTATTCAATATCTTTATAAGTGATCTGGATAATGGGATCAAGTGTAGCCTGATGAAGTTTGCTGATGACACCAAATTGAGTGGGGAAGTAGACACTCCAGAAGGGAGAGCTGCTCTGCAGGGACATCTGGATAGGCTGGAAGAGGGGGCCAGCAAGAACCTTAGGAAGTTCAACAAGGACAAGTGTAAGGTCTTGCACCGGGCAAAACATAATCCGGGAGTGCAGCACAGACTGGGAGCCACCTGGCTGGAGAGCAGCTCTGTGGAAAGGGACCTGGGGGTCCTGGTGGACAGAAAGCTTAACATGAGTGAACAGTGTGCTACTGCAGCCAAGAAAGCCAACAGGATGCTGGTTTGCATCAAAAAGGGCATCACCGGCAGAGATACAGAAGTCATTATCCCACTCTACTCAGCTTTTGTCAGGCCACACCTGGAGTACTGTGTACAGTTCTGGTCCCCGCTACACAAAAAGGATGTGGACAGGCTGGAAGGGGTGCAGAGAAGGGCCAAGATCAAAGGATCAAAGGACTGGGAAGCTGCCATATGAGGATAGGCTGGGAGAACTGGGTTTGTTCAGCCTTGAGAAAAGGAGGCTTAGAGGGGATCTCATCACCATGTACCAGTACTTAAGGGGTAGCTACAAAGAAGATGGAGAGTCCCTTTTTACAAGGAGTCACATGGAGAGGACAAGGGGGAATGGACACAAGTTGCTCTTGGGGAGATTCCGATTGGACATGAGAAGGAAATTTTTCACAGTGAGGCCAGTCAACCATTGGAATAATCTCCCCAGGGAAGTGGTTGACTCGGCCATGTTGGACACTTTCAAGATTCGGCTGGACAGGGTGCTGGGCCATCTTGTCTAGACTGTGCTCCTCCTAGAAAGGTTGGACTAGACGATCCCTGAGGTCCCTTCCAACCTGTGATTCTGTGATTCTGTGATGTCTACAACAATTTTGCTGACTTGCTGAGAGGTGTTGGTGAAGCAGGATAATAGACCTTCGCTGCTGGAGAAAAAACTACTTGTCATAATGTGGTAAACTGTTCAACAACTCTTTTTTACAGGTGGGGGGACTCCTATCATTTGTATTTCAAGTGAGCATAAGGCATGCCTATATTCCATTTCCTTTCATTTTATTCTGCGAGATACAGTAAGGGCCTTAGTGAAAATGAAAATC